>NC_135234.1:175538272-175847503 GCF_051348905.1 Ranitomeya variabilis
TGATTCTAGATGACACGCGCCAGCCGGAGAATCTAGCTACCCCTAGTAGAGGAAAACAAAGACCTTTCTTGCCTCCAGAGAAGGGGACCCCAAAGCTGGATAGAAGCCCCCCACAAATAATGACGGTGAGGTAAGAGGAAATGACAAACACAGAAATGAACCAGGTTTAGCACAGAGAGGCCCGCTTACTGATAGCAGAATAAAGAAAGGTAACTTATATGGTCAACAAAAACCCTATCAAAATCCACACTGGAAATTCAAGAACCCCCGAACCGTCTAACGGTCCGGGGGGAGAACACCAGCCCCCTAGAGCTTCCAGCAAAGGTCAGGATATAGATTTGGAACAAGCTGGACAAAAATACAAAACCAAAACAAATAGCAAAAAGCAAAAGGCAGACTTAGCTGATATAACTGGAACCAGGATCAGTAGACAAGAGCACAGCAGACTAGCTCTGATAACTACGTTGCCAGGCATTGAACTGAAGGTCCAGGGAGCTTATATAGCAACACCCCTAACTAACGACCCAGGTGCGGATAAAAGGAATGACAGAAAAACCAGAGTCAAAAAACTAGTAACCACTAGAGGGAGCAAAAAGCAAATTCACAACAGTACCCCCCCCTTAGTGAGGGGTCACCGAACCCTCACCACGACCACCAGGGCGATCAGGATGAGCGGCATGAAAGGCACGAACTAAATCGGCCGCATGAACATCAGAGGCGACCACCCAGGAATTATCCTCCTGACCATAGCCCTTCCACTTGACCAGGTACTGAAGCCTCCGCCTGGAGAGGTGAGAATCCAAGATCTTCTCCACCACGTACTCCAACTCGCCCTCAACCAACACCGGAGCAGGAGGCTCAGCAGAAGGAACTACAGGCACAATGTACCGCCGCAACAAGGACCTATGAAATACATTGTGAATAGCAAACGACACAGGAAGATCCAGACGAAAAGATACAGGATTAAGGATTTCCAATATCTTGTAAGGCCCAATAAAACGAGGTTTAAATTTGGGAGAGGAGACCTTCATAGGAACAAAGCGGGAAGAAAGCCACACCAAATCCCCAACGCGTAGTCGGGGACCCACACCGCGGCGGCGGTTGGCAAAGCGCTGAGCCTTCTCCTGTGACAACTTCAAGTTGTCCACCACATGATTCCAGATCTGCTGCAACCTATCCACCACAGAATCCACCCCAGGACAGTCAGAAGGCTCCACATGACCCGAAGAAAAGCGAGGATGGAAACCAGAGTTGCAGAAAAAAGGCGAAACCAAGGTGGCGGAACTAGCCCGATTATTAAGGGCAAACTCAGCCAACGGCAAGAATGTCACCCAATCGTCCTGATCAGCAGAGACAAAACACCTCAAATAAGCCTCCAAAGTCTGATTGGTTCGCTCCGTCTGTCCATTAGTCTGAGGATGGAAAGCAGACGAAAACGACAAATCAATGCCCATCCTACTACAAAAGGATCGCCAGAACCTGGAAACGAACTGGGATCCTCTGTCAGACACAATATTCTCAGGGATGCCGTGCAAACGAACCACGTTCTGGAAAAACACAGGAACCAGATCGGAAGAGGAAGGCAGCTTAGGCAAAGGAACCAAATGGACCATCTTGGAGAAGCGATCACATATCACCCAGATAACGGACATGCCCTGAGATAGCGGAAGATCAGAAATGAAATCCATGGAGATATGTGTCCAAGGTCTCTTCGGGACAGGCAAGGGCAAGAGCAAACCGCTGGCACGAGAACAGCAAGGCTTAGCTCGAGCACAAGTCCCACAGGACTGCACAAATGACCTCACATCCCTTGACAAGGAAGGCCACCAAAAGGACCTGGCAACCAGATCTCTGGTGCCAAAAATTCCCGGGTGACCTGCCAACACCGAGGAATGAACCTCGGAAATGACTCTGCTGGTCCACTTATCCGGGACAAACAGTCTGTCAGGTGGACAAGACTCAGGCCTATCAGCCTGAAATCTCTGCAACACACGTCGCAGATCCGGAGAAATAGCTGACAAGATAACTCCATCTTTAAGAATACCAACAGGATCAGCGACTCCAGGAGCATCAGGCACAAAGCTCCTAGAAAGAGCATCGGCCTTCACATTCTTTGAACCTGGTAAATACGAGACAACAAAATCAAAGCGGGAGAAAAACAATGACCAGCGGGCCTGTCTCGGATTAAGGCGTTTAGCAGACTCGAGATACATCAGATTTTTGTGATCAGTCAAGACCACCACACGATGCTTAGCACCCTCGAGCCAATGACGCCACTCCTCAAATGCCCATTTCATGGCCAACAACTCCCGATTGCCCACATCATAATTTCGCTCGGCAGGCGAAAACTTCCTAGAGAAAAAGGCACAAGGTTTCATAACAGAGCAACCAGGGCCTCTCTGCGACAAAACGGCCCCTGCCCCAATCTCCGAAGCATCCACCTCAACCTGAAAGGGAAGTGAGACGTCAGGCTGGCACAAAACAGGCGCCGAAGTAAACCGGCGTTTCAACTCCTGGAAAGCCTCCACGGCAGCAGGAGCCCAGTTAGCTACATCGGAGCCCTTCTTGGTCATATCTGTCAAAGGTTTCACAATGCTAGAAAAATTAGCGATAAAACGACGGTAGAAGTTAGCGAAGCCCAAGAACTTCTGAAGACTCTTAACTGACGAGGGCTGAGTCCAATCAAGAATAGCTCGGACCTTGACTGGGTCCATCTCCACAGCAGAAGGGGAAAAAATGAACCCCAAAAAGGGAACCTTCTGTACACCAAAGAGACACTTTGAGCCCTTGACAAACAAAGAATTTTCACGCAAAATTTTAAAGACCAACCTGACCTGCTCCACATGCGAATCCCAATTATCAGAAAAAACCAAAATATCATCCAGATAAACAATCAAAAATTTATCCAGATACTTCCGGAAAATGTCATGCATAAAGGACTGAAAAACTGAAGGCGCATTGGAGAGCCCAAAAGGCATCACCAAGTACTCAAAATGACCTTCGGGCGTATTGAATGCGGTTTTCCATTCATCACCTTGCTTAATGCGCACAAGGTTGTACGCACCACGAAGGTCTACCTTGGTGAACCACTTGGCACCCTTAATCCGGGCAAACAAGTCAGACAACAGCGGTAAAGGATACTGAAATTTGACAGTGATCTTATTTAAAAGCCGATAATCAATACAAGGTCTCAAAGATCCGTCCTTTTTTGCCACAAAAAAGAATCCCGCACCAAGAGGGGAAGAAGACGGACGAATATGTCCTTTTTCCAGAGACTCCTTGATATATGAACGCATAGCGGTATGTTCAGGTACCGACAGATTAAACAGTCTTCCCTTAGGAAATTTACTGCCTGGGATCAAATCTATAGCACAGTCACAGTCCCTATGAGGAGGCAGTGCACTGGACTCAGACTCACTGAAGACATCCTGATAATCAGACAAATACTCCGGAACTTCCGAAGGCGTAGAAGAAGCAATAGACACAGGCAGGGAATCCTCATGAATACCACGACAGCCCCAACTTGAGACTGACATAGCCTTCCAGTCCAGGACTGGATTATGGGTCTGTAACCATGGCAGCCCTAAAACGACCAAATCATGCATTTTATGTAAAACCAGGAAACGTATCACCTCGCGGTGTTCAGGAGTCATGCACATGGTAACCTGAGTCCAATACTGCGGTTTATTTGCTGCCAATGGTGTAGCATCAATACCCCTAAGAGGAATAGGATTTTCTAATGGTTCAAGAGTAAATCCACAGCGCTTAGCAAATGAGAGATCCATGAGACTCAGGGCAGCACCTGAATCTACAAACGCCATGACAGGATAAGATGACAGTGAGCAAATCAAAGTTACAGACAGAATAAATTTAGGTTGCAAATTACCAACGGTGACAGGACTAACAACCTTAGCTATACGTTTAGAGCATGCTGAGATAACATGTGTAGAATCACCACAGTAGTAGCACAAGCCATTCCGGCGTCTATGAATTTTCCGCTCATTTCTAGTCAGGATTCTATCACATTGCATTAAATCAGGTGTCTGTTCAGACAACACCATGAGGGAATTTGCGGTTTTTCTATCACATTGCACCGAATTAGGTGTCTGTTCAGACAACACCATGAGGGAATTTGCGGTTTTGCGCTCCCGCAACCGCCGGTCAATTTGAATAGCCAGTGCCATAGTATCATTCAGACCTGTGGGAATGGGAAAACCCACCATAACATTCTTAATGGCTTCAGAAAGGCCATTTCTAAAATTAGCGGCCAGTGCACACTCGTTCCAATGTGTCAGCACGGACCATTTCCGAAATTTTTGGCAATACACTTCAGCCTCGTCCTGCCCCTGAGACATAGACAGCAAGGCCTTTTCTGCCTGAATCTCAAGATTGGGTTCCTCATAAAGTAAACCGAGCGCCAGAAAAAACGCATCAAGATCAGCCAATGCCGGATCTCCTGGCGCCAGCGAAAAAGCCCAATCCTGAGGGTCGCCCCGTAAGAACGAAATAACAATTTTTACTTGCTGAGCAGAATCTCCTGATGAACAGGGTCTCAGGGACAAAAACAATTTACAATTATTCACGAAATTCCTAAACTTAAACCTGTCTCCGGAAAACAGTTCAGGAATCGGTATTTTAGGTTCTGACCTAGGATTTCTGATAACATAGTCTTGTATGCCCTGCACATGAGTAGCCAGCTGGTCCACACTTGTAATCAAGGTCTGGACATTCATGTCTGCAGCAAGCATAGCCACTCTGAGGTAAAGGGGAAGGAGAAAAAAAAAACTCAGAATCTTCTTTCTTATAATCCCTCTTCTGCAATGCATTAAACATTTAATACTGGCCTGGCAAACTGTTATGACCCCAATGGCGAGGGTCTCAGAGGAACGTGGAAGTCTGCAGAATACAAAAATCCAGCTCATAGGGCAGTGGTAACTGGGTTGACCATATATCTACTCCTAACGCCAACACTAGAAGTAGCCGGGGATCATTCCTACGTTGATTCTAGATGACACGCGCCAGCCGGAGAATCTAGCTACCCCTAGTAGAGGAAAACAAAGACCTTTCTTGCCTCCAGAGAAGGGGACCCCAAAGCTGGATAGAAGCCCCCCACAAATAATGACGGTGAGGTAAGAGGAAATGACAAACACAGAAATGAACCAGGTTTAGCACAGAGAGGCCCGCTTACTGATAGCAGAATAAAGAAAGGTAACTTATATGGTCAACAAAAACCCTATCAAAATCCACACTGGAAATTCAAGAACCCTCGAACCGTCTAACGGTCCGGGGGGAGAACACCAGCCCCCTAGAGCTTCCAGCAAAGGTCAGGATATAGATTTGGAACAAGCTGGACAAAAATACAAAACCAAAACAAATAGCAAAAAGCAAAAGGCAGACTTAGCTGATATAACTGGAACCAGGATCAGTAGACAAGAGCACAGCAGACTAGCTCTGATAACTACGTTGCCAGGCATTGAACTGAAGGTCCAGGGAGCTTATATAGCAACACCCCTAACTAACGACCCAGGTGCGGATAAAAGGAATGACAGAAAAACCAGAGTCAAAAAACTAGTAATCACTAGAGGGAGCAAAAAGCAAATTCACAACACCATGGTATTACTGTGCTCAATTGGCCTGCCAACTCTCCTGACCTGAACCCCATAGAGAATCTGTGGGATATTGTGAAGAGAAAGTTGAGAGACGCAAGACCCAACACTCTGGATGAGCTTAAGGCCGCTATTGAAGCATCCTGGGCCTCCATAACATCTCAGCAGTGTCACAGGCTGATTGCCTCCATGCCACGCCGCATTGAAGCAGTCATTTCTGCCAAAGGATTCCCGACCAAGTATTGAGTGCATAACTGAACATTATTATTTGATGGTTTTTTTGTTTGGTATTAAAAAACACTTTTATTTGATTGGTCGGGTGAAATATGCTAATTTATTGAGACAGGTTTTTTGGGTTATCAGGAGTTGTATGCCAAAATCATCAGTATTAAAACAATAAAAGTCCTGACAAATTTCAGTTGGTGGATAATGAATCTATAGTATATGAAAGTTTAATTGTAATCATTACATTATGGTAAATAATGAAATTTAACACTATATGCAAATTTTTTGAGAAGGACCTGTATATTGACTTCTATAACTAACATTAACTATGGTATCCAAGAAAAAAGTGAAAAGTGGCACTCACTAGGTTCTGTAGAAAAATCCTATATTCCATCACTGTGGCAGAAAACAATGAAGGACTACAGTCTCCCGCTCACTTCCTGCCTAATATATTGTTTGCTACATTGATGGAATAAAGGACTTTACTACTGAATCTGGTGAGTGCCGCTTTTCACTTTTTTCTTGGATGACGTTTAATTATTTATAATGCGAGCACCATCAATAGTTTCGGGATACAGCAAACTGCTCCACATGTGTAGATAATTTATGTTATGATTAGGAAGGACTGATGTAGAAATAGCTAAACTTGAGTCTCAGATAATATTAACTATGGTCCTCTGTAACGGGGGAAGCCACCGCAGCCCATGAAATACCTGTTATAGCATCAGAACCCCATAAGACTTTCAGTAGCTGTTCTTTTACAAGCAGTGATGTGTCAGCAGGGATCAGCATTGAATAGATTCCTCAAAGTGTTGGAGTATCAATGGTTTCTATAATATATTTGTGATGCTACTCATTGCTCACGACCAAGCAGTGAGTCAGAATGGTCAAGGAGTCCAAGCTCACAAGCCAGGAGGGTACATCATAAACAGAAGGAAGAGACAAAAGCGTAGTCAGGTAACGTTCCAAGGTCAAAATACCAGGAGGATAACGGATCAGAGCAGAAGGGGTTAAACAAATGGATGGTCAGCGTGAAGTTCAAGGTCAGGTAACAAAATATCAAGCATACAGAACTCAAGGCACAGGGAGCACCAACCTCACTAGCTGAACGTATGTCTGGTAGCGGTCTGGAAAAAACAGCTCAGTTAAGTAACATTGTAATCACCTGGAATAATGAACACTTGTAGACAGCTGACGCCTCCCAGCCAAATATAACTGAAAAGTCTTCTGGGTGGTAACAATATCAAAAAGAGTCAAGCAGCATCTCCTGGCTGGGTTTCTATCCTTCAGCCACTCTACGTCACTACCAGCCACTTCCATTCTTGTACTCCATGGAGGTGTACTATACTTAGCATCATACATGTACAGTGCAAAGTACTGCGCATGTGCTAGGACAGTCAGAACGGTAGTCTTGCATGTACAGTACACTAATGAAATCTGCATTCTTTTTACAGAGAATTGTATTTTAAAAGTGAATTTTGGAATTTGCGACACCAGATTTAGCATCCAGGGGCATGTTTAGAAACATTGCCAGTTCACATAATAAGGCATGGTTGCAATTTAGAGTCCAAAAATCACCTGACAGGTTTACTTTGAGAGTAAGTTCCTGTGTAGTAAAGAGATTTCACTGCTTTTGTCAGACCAACAGTTTAATTGGCTTGAAACGTGACAACCATTTTTCTGTGCCAGCAATATGCACAAAGCAATTGTCACTTCTCTATTCCTTGGCAGGTCATACAGAGTGCTTAGCTTAGCAGGTAGAGACAATGAGCACAGGCATGATTGGATAGCAATTCAGCATTACAGAAAAAGTCTTTTTACAGAATCATTTCTTCACCTTTAGGCATGTTGCCTTGTCCATTGGTGCAAACATAATCTGTGACTGGAGTTTAATGGGATTATTGGGTACGGTGATGTAAGTAAGACTGCTCCATTATTCTTATATGAACCCTTAGACAAACGAGATCCATCAGATGCATTGTAATTAAAGAAAATAGCCATGGGATGCAGACAATTCTGGTTAAAATGGCATAAAGCAACTCTAAAACATAATATTGCAAAAAGGAGAAAAAAGGAGCTATAGCTTAAATGTAACAATTTATTAATACTTATAATATAGAATACAAAAAAATGTTGCACACTCAGGAGCCATGGTGATGCTTCCTTGCTCCTACACATGCGCTATGACTCCTTGATGGCCTGGGTCGCGATTGATGGGTGTGCATGGTGGCATGCTCCACCTACTTCAATCTCATCGGACGGCATCTCGATCATGTGATCGGTACCTATAATATTTAAGGTCCTATCCTTTGAATCAGTATCCTGGACCCCTTGAGGAAGTAATGTATTCAACACATGAAATGCGCGTTGGGGACTATTCTCTTCTATGGTAACTTTGCAGTCAGCACAATTCACACTTCTATTTATGGGTAACAGCCTGTTTAACATATGTTTATTGTGACACTTATATGTTTGTATACTTATTCCTGACCATTGTGTCTATTATGTGTGGACAATTTTGTATGCGGCTATAGGTGTCCAATTTACTTTGGATATTATTCTTGTGCTGTAAGGTTATTTATGTACTGTCTTTCCATTTTTATGAATTTTATGTAATTCTTCTACTCTATATTATATGTATTAATAAATTGTGACCTTTAAGCCTATAGCGG
The DNA here is from genome assembly GCF_051348905.1 of Ranitomeya variabilis. NCBI lineage: Eukaryota > Metazoa > Chordata > Amphibia > Anura > Dendrobatidae > Ranitomeya > Ranitomeya variabilis. The sequence goes on from NC_135234.1 coordinate 175,546,776, forward strand.
CTTTTTTTTCTTTATTTTGCAAGTATATGAACCCTTAAATCCTAGAGATGTGAGTGGTCATGGGGGTGTTTATGGTTTATTGATAAGTTTAGGGGACTGTCATGCTAAGGATGTCATCTTTCTCAGTAATTTTCATGATCTTTCCTATAAAGCATATTAACATTAAGTTTATGAAATTCAAATTTTGACCTGAAGAATAAAATTTTTGCGAAAATATTAGTTGTATGTGACATTTTAAAGCAGGGAAGGGGAACCTTTTTTTGCCAAGGTCTGCCAAGGAACTTACAGTCAAGTGAAGCAGGGATGCGTACACCTGGCTACAGAGGATCAATGGCGAGAGGGAACGAAGTCGCCTGCAAATAAGTATAGCACAAACGATGAGGCAGGCACTTGTATGTTACGTTATCAGACCCACAGGGGCATGATAACATCTAAGTGGGTCAACTAGTCTAGGGACACTAACACCCCCTCGACTAGTCAGAGGCCTTATTTATCCCCTTCATGACCTTAGGATTTTCCATTTTTCCGTGTTTGTTTTTTGCTCCCTTCCTTCCCAGAGCCATAACCTTTTTATTTTTCCATCAATATGGCCATGTGAGGGCTTATTTTTTGCTAAACAAGTTGTACTTTTGAACGACATCATTGGTTTTAGCATGTCGTGTACTAGAAAACGGGAAAAAAATTCCAAGTGCGGTGAAACTGCAAAAAAAGTGCAATCCACACTTGTTTTTTATTGGCTTTTTTACCATGTTCACTAAATGCTAAAACTGACCTGCCATTATGATTCTCCATGTCAGTAAGAGTTCATAGACCCTAAACATGTCTAGGTTCTCTTTTATCTAAGTGGTGAAAAAAAATTCCAAACTTTGCTAAAAAAAAAAAAAAAATCCCGCCATTATCCAATACCGGTAGAGTCTTCATTTTTCATGATCTGGGTCGGGTGAGGGCTTATTTTTGGCGTGCCGAGCTGGCATTTTTAATGATAGCATTTTGGTGCAGATACGTTCTTTTGATCGCCCGTTATTACATTTTAATGCAATGTCGAGGCGACCAAAAAAACGTAATTCTGGCGTTTCGAATTTTTTTCTCCCTATGCCGTTTAGTGATCAGGTTAATCCTTTTTTTATTGATAGATTGGGCGATTTTGAACACGGCGATACCAAATATGTGTAGGTTTGATTTTTTTTTAATTGATTTATTTTAAATGGGGCGAAAGGGGGTGATTTAAACTTTTATTTTTTTTATTTTTCACATTTTTTTAGCTTTTTTTTTTAACCTTTGCCATGCTTCAATAGCCGCCATAGGAGGCTAGAAGCTGGCACAACGCGATCGGCTCTGCTACATAGCAGCGATCATCAGATTGCTGCTATGCAGCAGAAATGCAAGTGTGCTATGAGCACCGACCACAGTGGGGCGCTCACAGCAGGCCGGCATCAGTAACCATAGAGGTCTCAAGGACCTCTATGGTTACAAGGCAGAAGCATCGATGACCCCCGATCATGTGACGGGGGTCGGCGATGCGCTCATTTCCGGCCGCCCGGCCGGAAGCGCCGGTTAAATGCCGCTGTCAGCATTTGACAGCGGCATTTAACTAGTTAATAGCGGTGGGTGAATCGCAATTCTGCCCGCGCCTATTGCAGGCACATGTCAGCTGTTCAAAACAGCTGACATGTCCCGGCTTTGATGCGGGCTCACCGCCGGAGCCCTGCATCAAAGTGCGGTATCTGACCTCGGACGTACTATCCCGTCCGAGGTCAAAAAGAGGTTATATATCATAAATGGACTTTAGAAATACTTTTTGTAAAGATCTGTCTATGTACATCAAGTACTACAGGGACTGTTAGGCATGGTGTTTATGTATGCAGACACAACTCCTGGTGGTTCTGGGGACACGGTGGACCTGACAGGTTCCCTTTAAACAATAAATAAATGATACATTTGGGCCTAAGTAACTGGTTGGGAAAGATTCCTGACAATGCCAATGCTGTCGCTGACATTTTGCAGCAACTAGTATGTCTCAACTAATAGAGTTTGCACTGTTCTGACTGCTACGAGGTGCATTAAATGCTTGGTAACACCTCTGTCATGCCATTTTCCATCTAGCCTGCCTAACTAATCACATTGTTCTAACAATTATGGACTTTTTTTCAATAAAAAATGTGTATAGCACAGTAGCATACATAAGGATTTATGCACGTTCACACTGTGTTTTTTCTTTCAGGTGGTCAAAAATATTTGTTTTTCAAGATGAAGACACTTCAGAAATTGCTCCTTGTCTCTTTCGTTTTGGTTTCCCGAAGCATTTTTTGTAAGTGTGTTATAGTCATCTTTTGAAGTACGTTGACCTTTTTTAGGCCAGAGTTTTTGGTTAAGTTGTTTTAGCACTTATTTGGGTGTCTTTATATTGCCATTTTTGTAAAGTTTTATTAAATCTATTGAGTACTAATGACTAAAAAGCGCTCACTTCTTTTTTTGGGTGGGCAACATCACTTACAAAATGCTTAAAAAGACTGCCAGGGCGGTGTTTTTCTTTAGCCTTCCCATTGGCTTCTACTGTAAACTATGAAACAGTGAAAATGCCTGTCACAACTTTTACATTCTTGGCGTTTTTGAAAGCCTGAAGTTGATGTCTTCTTGTCTTGTTTTTATGGCCAGATCCTTCTAGTAAGACTAAAAATATGTGTCCATCTACCTCTTTTGGCGCCAGCAGATCTCATGCATATCATGATGTAAAACTAAATTAGATACCTAGACTGTCAAGATAGAGGGCATGTGAACCGTACAATATATGAGCCTTCCCTGTGTTATGTTGGTCTGAATTTTAAGAGATTGGCTACATAAGTGCTGTTACACTGGAATCATTCATTATATACTGGAATATCTACACTTCGCATCTTGAAGAACTCTTATAGAAGGGCTGCTCTGAACTTCCTTTTTGTCCTTCCTATTTCTGAGCAAAACAAGTGAAAATCAGCGGAGCAGCACATCTTTGTTCCATGACAATAGCTGAGAGAGAAGACAAGCTGCTTATGTTAATGTTTGCATCAAGGGGCTGATTGCTATCTTGTAAGACTAGGGTGCATCAATCTCTAGTGTCTGCACAGTTCACTTGGTCAAGTGCAGGCAAAGTGGCTTCAAAAGAGAATATCAACACAATTGCTCTATTTTCAGTTTATTTGGGCTAATGAGTATATTTTGACTATACATCTGGATTTTAGGAGAGAAAAAATAAATACTATGCGGTAATTTGATGCAGCAATCATCCATCTCAATATGGATCAGTCTGCATATAAAATGAGATGTATACTTCAAAGTTGTCACTACAATTGGAAAGGTTTTACAAAATAAAATAACATTTTTCTTAGATTTTTCTGCAAACAACGCCACCCTTGTGCTGTTGTGATGTGTCTTCCACTGACCTCTTTGTGCGGGAGTTGTCACATGACCACAGTAGCTAATCAGTGACTACGGATCGCCTGCAGTCTTGACATTCCGTTTGAGCTGGAGGAGAACATGTTTGCTCCCTGCGATAGGTTGATCTTGTAGGCATATATACATTTTAATTAATGTATCATCTCTCTTGAGCATATTATAGAACATGCTATATGTCACAGTAATAACTAATCAAGAAAATGAAATCATTTGTTGTTATGGTAGCTCAGTTCATTTTAGGTCAAAGCAAACTCATGTTTTTACCTTCAAGCATCACATTCATTGAGAGGACAAGAAACCCTGTCATGAGTGAGAACTTGTTAGTTATTTGCTAACAAGGAAGACACAGCTCTCGCCATTTGTGCACCAGCTGTGGTCTGTCTAGGCCGTTAACTCCACAGCAATTATTATAAATCAGGTCGACAATCTGTATGTGCATCAGACACCTCTTTTACAGTCAAGAGATCTTATTAGCTTGTCACAAGGGTGCAAGGAGGGAATTCAATGTTAAAGACCACACTAGAAGAAGCTGACATCAACACTCCCCTACTCCCCTCTGTCGAGAGTATAAGCATTTATCATATCTACAAAAATAGTCAGATTTCCCATATTTCTCTCACATTTTTGAAACCACTTATCAATGATATTAATAATATTTCCTGGGTACATGACCATTATGAAATACATGACACTGTAACTAAAATGTCAAATTACAATAACTATGTAAAAACTTTTAGGCCATGGTCACACGTTGAGTATTTGGTGAGTTTTTTACCTTGTATTTATAAGCAAAAACCAGGAGGGGAACAATCAGAGGAAAGTATAATAGAACCACGTCACCACTTCTGTATTATCACCCACTCCTGGTTTTGACTTACAAATATTGAGATAAAACACTGACCAAATACTCAACTTGTGACGTGGCCTAAAGGTACCTTCACACGAAGCGACGCTGCAGCGATAGCGACAACGATGCCGATCGCTGCAGCGTCGCTGTTTGATCGCTGGGGAGCTGTCACACAGACCGCTCTCCAGCGACCAACGATGCCGAGGTCCCCGGGTAACCAGGGTAAACATCGGGTTGCTAAGCGCAGGGCCGCGCTTAGTAACCCGATGTCTACCCTGGTTACCAGCATAAAAGTAAAAAAAACAAACAGTACATACTCACCTGCGCGTCCCCCAGCGTCTGCTTCCTGACACTGACTGAGCTCCGGCCCTAACAGTACAGCGGTGACGTCACCGCTGTGCTTTCACTTTCACTTTAGGGCCGGCGCTCAGTAAGTGTCAGGAAGCAGACGCTGGGGGATGCGCAGGTGAGTATGTACTGTTTGTTTTTTTTACTTTTACGCTGGTAACCAGGGTAAACATCGGGTTACTAAGCGCGGCCCAGCGCTTGGTAACCCGATGTTTACCCTGGTTACCAGTGTAAAACATCGCTGATATCGTTGCTTTTGCTTTCAAACACAACGATACACGGCGATCGGACGACCAAATAAAGTTCTGGACTTTATTCAGCGACCAGCGACATCACAGCAGGATCCTGATCGCTGCTGCGTGTCAAACTAAACGATATCGCTAGCGAGGACGCTGCAACGTCACGGATCGCTAGCGATATCGTTACAAAGTCGTTTCGTGTGAAGGTACCTTTAGTGTACGTGAAAAATTATTTTTCAGGCAGATTCCGCTCTGAAAACCACCTGAAAATGCAATAACTAATCTATCAAAAGAATGAACATTTACATTTCTATTTAAAAAGAACTTGACGTTCATATGTTCAGGCTTTTGAGCGTGTTTTAACCACTTCAGGTTTACAAAGACGCCAAAAAGTAAAGTCTCTATACTTAGACAGTGTTTTTACTTGAGAAACAGTTTAATGAACTTAACAGATGTCTGGAAAACACAAGCAATATCGATGCTGGAAAAATGCTCAAAAACCACTAACATTCAAAAGTGTCAAAAATGTGTTCAAAAATGGATGGTAATAAAGATTACTCAGGAAAAAAAATGCTGGAGTTTTCTGAAGCTTTTCCTCCTGAAAAACCCAGCTGGTTCACTTGCCTTTTAAAGGTGTTGTGTGCACTTGCCCTTAGGGGTTTCTTGTTTGATAGACTTTTACTCTAACAATGCGATAAACCAATTTAATGAAGGTTTATCTAAAGGTACCTTCACATTAAGCGACGCTGCAGCGATAGCGACAACGATGCCGATCGCTGCAGCATCGCTGTTTGATCGCTGGAGAGCTGTCACAGAGACCGCTCTCCAGCGACCAACTATGCTGAGGTCCCTGGGTAACCAGGGTAAACATCGGGTTACTAAGCGCAGGGCCACGCTTAGTAACCCGATGTTTACCCTGGTTACCAGCGTAAAATGTAAAAAAAACAAACAGTACATACTGTACTTACATTCGCGTCCCCCGGCGTCCGCTTCCTGCACTGACTGAGCGCCGGCCCTAACAGCAGAGCGGTGACGTCACCGCTGTGCTGTACTTTCACTTTCACTTTATGGCACTCAGTCAGTGTGGGAAGCGGACGCCGGGGGACGCGAAGGTGAGTATGTACTGTTTGTTTTTTTTACATTTTACACTGGTAACCAGGGTAAACATCGGGTTACTAAGCGCGGCCCTGCGCTTAGTAACCCGATGTTTACCCTGGTTACCAGTGTAAAACATCGCTGGTATCGTTGCTTTTGGTGTCAAACACGAAGATACACGCCGGTCTGACGACCAAATAAAGTTCTGAACTTTGTTCAACGACCAGCGATATCACAGCAGGATCCTGATCGCTCAGTGTCAAACTAAACGATATCGCTATCCAGGACGCTGCAACGTCACGGATCGCTAGCGATATAGTTTAGTGTGAAGGTACCTTAAGATCTGCTCGACCAGGCACTGTGTGATGAGATATTTCTGAAACTTGTAATGGAACATAAAATTCACAGAGGGTAGTACCCTGCTTGGGGTGTCCCTCTATGAACCTTGCTCTGGAAGCTACATACTGTATTACAAGGTTGCTCATTCTTTCAAATGGGCACCGTATATGACCATTGGTGCCTCTGAACATGTTATATACAGAAAGTATGAACCTTGATCATCAAAATAACAAAGGCTTCCCCTAAAGCAGTATTCTAGTTGATACTAATTATCAACTTTTCACTAGGAAAGGAGTTTTTACAACAGTACAATGGGCCTATATATTTTTAACACATACTCCTAGGCTGTGAATGCCTCTATAATACAGAATGTGATGAAACATGTCAAGACTTTCTTTCTAAGGCTAGGTTCACAATGCGTTAGGGCAATCCGTTTAGCGCTAGCGCTTGCGGATTGCGCTAACGCAATGTTTTTGTAGGAGCCACGTTTAGGGGTCACGCTAACGTCCCCGCTCTCGCAGATCCCCGATCTGCGAGAGCGGGGAACGGACCTCGGGCGCGCCGCAGACGCTGCAAGCAGCGTCCGAGGCGCGCTGCAAAAGAACGGCACATCGCTAGCGCGAGCCGAAAAAGGCACGCACTAGTGATGCGCTACAGGCGAAATTTACATTGCTGTCAATGGGTGCGCTAACGGACCCGTTGCACGGCGTTAATTGCGACATTTTCGCCGTGCAACGCTGTCCGTTAGCGATCACCCACTAACGCAATGTGAACCTAGCCTAAGGCTACTTTCACACATCAGGTTTTCACTGTCAGGCTCAATCCGGCTAAATTTCAAAAAAACGGATCCGGCGTATATTGCCGCCGGATCTGTTTTTTCCCCCATAGATTTGTATTAGTGCCGGATTGCGCCTGATGACATTGCGTTTCGTCCATTTTTCGGCAAATCTGCCGTTTCTGGTTTCTGGAAAAAACGTCCATAGCAACGTTTTTTGTCTCTGGTGAAAAAGTCAGAAGCGCCGGATCTGGCGCTTCCGGCTGTTTGCTAGAATGGAAACCTATGGGAGCTGGAAGGTGCCGGATCCGGACAATGACGGATTCCGGTGCCGGATTCTGTTTTTTTAAACTGAGCATGCTCCACATTTTTTTAGCCAATAATCTAGATATGCTAGCCAGATCTGTCAAAAAAACGTATCTGTTGCATCAGTTTTTCACAATCTGCACCAGATCTGGTTTTTCCAACATTCACCGGATTGTGCCTGATGCAAAAAACCTGATGTGTGAAAGTATCCTAACTGACGTGTTTTCAAAAAGTCTATTCAGCCAAAAACATTTTGCTTCTATGAGCATTAAATTATGGATAGTGTTGAGCATTCCGATACCGCAAGTATCGGGTATCGGCCGATACTTGCGGTATCGGAATTCCGATACCGAGTTCCGATATTTTTGTGATATCAGAAATCGGAATCGGAAGTTCCCAGTGTATGGTTCCCAGGGTCTGGAGGAGAGGAGACTCTCCTTCAGGCCCTGGGATCCATATTCATGTAAAAAATAAAGAATTAAAATAAAAAATATGGATATACCCACCCCTCCGGCGGCCCCTGGACCTTACCGCTGTTAACCGGCAGCCTCCGTTCCTAAGAATGAGGAGTTTAGGACCTGCGATGACGTCGCGGCTTGTGATTGGTCACATGAGCGGTCACGCGACCAATCACAAGCCGCGACGTCAGCCGCAATGTCATCTAAGGTCCTAAACTCCTCATTCTTAGGAACGGAGGTTTTGCGATCGCCGTTATTAACCATATAACCGGCACCCACAATAAAAAAAGTCTGATGTGCAATTTAATTTCTCTCTCCTCTGATGTGATCACACATCTGAGGAGAGAAAAATAGGATCCCCGATATCCCCCCGGTACCTCCCAGTGCTCCTCCGTCCTCCTGCTTCCCCCCATGGGTGCCACCATCTTTTTCTGTGAAGAAAATGGCAGGCGCATGCGCATTGCGCCCACCAATATCTGCCGGCCGGCACCCGGCAACAATAGGAAGATTTTTCCTATTGGTTCATTTTGGTTACTGTGATAGATCCTATCACAGTGATCAAAATCTAAAAAATAGTAAATAAACCCCCCTTTATCACCCCCTTAGTTAGGGAAAAATAATAAAATAATGAAAATTTATTTCCATTTAACAATTAGGGTTACAGTTGGGCTAAAGTGAGTTTGGCTAAAGTTAGGGTTAGGGTTGTGGCTAAAGTTAGGGTTGAGGCTAAAGTTAGGGCTAGGGTTGGGGCTACAGTTCTGGTCAGAGCTGGGATTAGGGTTAGGGTTGGGATTAGGGTTTGGATTAGGGTTAGGGTTGAGATTAGGGTTAGGGTTGAGATTAGGGCTAGGGTTGGGATTAGGGATAGGGTTGGGATTAGGGTTAGGTTTTGGATTAGGGTTAGGTTTTGGATTAGGGTTATTGCTGGGATTAGGGTTATGGTTGGGATTAGGGTTAGGGATGTGTTGGGATTACGGTTGGGATTAGGGTTTGGTTTATGGTTAGGGTTATGGATAAGGTTGGGATTAGGGTTAGGGGTGTGTTGGGGTTAGGGTTTTGATTAGGGTTATGGTTAGGGTTGGGATTAGGGTTAGGGGTGTGTTGGGGTTAGGGTTGTGGTTAGGATTATGGTTAGGGTTGGGATTAGGGTTAGGGTTGTAGGTAGAATTGGGGGTTTCCACTGTTTAGGTACATCAGGGGGTCTCCAAATGCGACATGGCTTCACCATTGATTCCAGCCAATTTTTCGTTCAAAAAGTCAACTGGTGCTCCCTCCCTTCTGAGCTCTGCCATGCACCCAATCAGTGGTTTACCCCCATATATGGGGCATCAGCGTACTCAGGACAAATTGAACAACAACTTTTGGGGTCCAGTTTTTCTTGTTATCCTTGGGAAAATAAAAAAATTGGGGGCTAAAAAAAATCATTTTTTGTGGGAAAAAAATATTTTTTATTTTCACGGTTCTGCGTTATAAACTTCTGTGAAGCACCTGGGCGTTCAAAGTGCTCACCACACATCTAGATAAGCTCCTTTGGGGGGATCTAGTTTAAAAAAATGTGGTCACTTGTGATTTTTTTTACTGTTTAGGCACATCAAGGTCTCTGCTAACTCAACATGATGCTCGCAGACCATTCCATCAAAGTCTACATTCCAAAACATCACTACTTCCCTTCCGAGCCCCGATGTGTGCCCAAACAGTAGTTTTCACCCACATATGGGGCATCAGCGTACTCAGGACAAATTGGACAACAACTTTTGGGGTCCAATTTCTCCTGTTACCCTTGAGAAAATAAAAAATTTGGGGCTAAAAAAATAATTTTTGTGGAAAAAAATGATTTTTTATTCTCACGGCTCTGCGTTATAAACGTATGTGAAGCACTTGGACATTCAAAGTGCTCACCACATATCTAGATAAGCTCTTTGGAGGTCTAGTTTCCAAAATGGGGTCACTTGTGGAGGGTTTCTACTGTTTAGGCACATCAAGGGCTCTGCAAGCGCAACATAACGCCTGCAGACCATTCCATCAAAGTCTGCATTCCAAAACTTCACTACTTCCCTTCCGAGCCTTGACGTGTGCCCAAACAGTGGTCCCCCCACGTATGGGGTATTGGTGTACTCAAACTGGATAACAACCTTTGGGGTCCAATTTCTCCTGTTACCCTCGTGAAAAAAAAAAATTGTGGGCTAAAAAATCATTTTGAGGAAAAAAAATATTTTTTATTTTCACAGCTCTGCGTTATAAACTTCTGTGAAGCACTTGGGGGTTCAAAGTGCTCACAACACATCTAGATAAGTTCCTTCAGGGGTCTGGTTTCCAAAATAGTGTCACTTGTGGGGGGTTTCCACTGTTTAGGCACATCAGGGGCTCTCCAAACGCAACATGGCGTCCGATCTCAATTCCAGCCAATTTTGCATTGAAAAAGTGAAACGGCGCTCCTTCTCTTCCGAGCTCTGCCGTGCGCCCAAACAGTGGTTTACTCCAAATATGGGGTATCAGCGTATTCAGGAGAAATTGCACAACAAATTTTGTGGCTCATTTTCTCTTTTTACACTTGTGAAAATAAATAAAAATGGTTCTGAAGTAAAATGTTAATTTGTTTCCCTCCAAATTCATTCAGATCCTGTGAAGCACGTAAAGGGTTAATAAACGTCTTGAATGTGGTTTTGAGCACCTTGAGGGGTGTAATATTTAGAATAGTGTCACTTTTGGGTATTTTCTGTCACGTACACCCATCAAAGTGACTTTAAATGTGAGGTGGACCCTAAAAAAATGGTTTTGTAAATATTGTTGTAAAAATGAGAAATCACTGGTCAACTTTTAACCCTTATAACTTCCTAACAAAAAAAAATGTTGTTTCCAAAATTGTGCTGATGTAAAGTAGACATGTGGGAAATCTTATTTATTAACTATTTTGTGTGACATATCTCTCTGATTTAAGGGCATAAAAATTTGAAGTTTGAAAAATGCAAAATTTAAAACATTTTCGCCATATTTTGTTTTTTTCATAAATAAATGCAAGTAATATCGAACAAATTTTACCACTTCCATGCAGTAAAATATGTCACAAAAAAATCTCAGAATCAGTGGGATCCTTTAAAGTGTTCCAGAGTTATAACCTCATAAAGTCACAGTGTAAAAATTGGCCTGGTCAATAAGCTGCAAATTGGCTCCGTCACTAAGGGGTTAAACAACAAGATTTTGTTCAACACTATTTCCCGGGATGCCAGTGCTGTCCATTTGACCCAACAGCTCCCAAAAGATGTGGTATGTGCTGATCATTTGCAGGGTTAACTATCCCAAATTTTCAAAAACAACCCCATAAAATTCATGCCTTATCCGACAATTAGTTTAATCCCACTCAAAAGTGGAACAATTGCCTCCAGTTTTGACCATTCTCAGGATGGTCCTGTGGGTAGGACATAAATGTCTTTATTTTATGACCATATTGGTATGGCTGTAGTCAGGTAGACAAGATATTTCTATTATTAGCATAATTATTACTATTACGGCAGTTTAAGAATGCTACTTTTTACTTTAAAGAAAAGACTTTAGGAATAAATGCACTTTCAATACATATAGCTCCTTCGTACAGGGTAAGACAACTCAATAAGAGATGTGCACACTTGGGAACAATAGGGTGATAAATGGAGCGCTTAATAGGTCCATAACACACACTGGTAGGATTTCCGCATGCTAGCGCTGCTTTATTGTGTGCATGGTCTCTAATTACAAACTGGATTCAACACCAAAAAGCTGTAAAAGTTGTTCTGTTATTTTATATCAGAAATCTATGCCAACTAAACTAGATTTCATTTTCTAGTCATGGACAGCCCAAAAGACCAGGCATAAGAGATTGGTGCTCCTGCCTCTTAATAAATTTGGCACTTCTTGTTCCAACAGGCTTTTTGTCAAAAATACTGGCATATAAAACATCAGTCTTGATTAATGTCCCCTTATGTCTCCTGCGCACTGCAAGCTGATGTACTTTTGTATCTCTATGAACTGCCCTTATCTTATTGAAAATGTTGGCTGTTGCTTCTATAACTATTGATTTACTTACATTACACAGCTCAAAAAATGTTGCACAGTTAAGATTATGATAGCATTACAGTTCATTTGGTGCAAGTCCATGTAAACTGACAAATACTCCAGAATCCAAAAAAGCATGTACGGTAGTTTAAAATTAAGTACGGTAGAATGTCTACTACGTGAGATGGCTATGAGTCAAGATTGCTCTTGATCTAAAATGTGTTAGAAATGTATAACTTTTTTTTAGGATGTGCATTTGCTGATGATGATTTTTAATAAGTATGGATTTTAAATGACATACTATTTTTGGATGCTGGAGTATTCATCCATCAACACCTTCCTAACATACTCGCAAGTCCTATGATGGATGAAATGAGCTTATGAGTTGAGTTTGTCAGAAGCAGAACCATGTCCATAAAATGCAGGTTCCCTCTGTGTTATAAATAGCTATCATCTGCCTGAATCAGCAGCGATCAGAGCTAGCTCAGATTGTTGCTGTTTTACAAATTAAATGCCTCTGTTAATCTCTGAAAGTAGAGTTTAAGTGGCCAGATTGTATGACACAATTGTTCAGGTGCCATGGCAGTTGGAGGCTTACTGAAGGCCCTCCGTGTTCATGCAACTATAAAGTCGAGTTTATGGCTTGGCTTTAAAGGGAGATTACTAATATTCTTATTTACTGCATAACTGTGACATATATATAACAATCAACAATCCCTAGAGGTACTAAAAAATAAAGTCAAAATTAAAAAAATATATACTTAACCAGTTTCAAAGATAAAGAAATATAAAGACAAACATATTTTATATAGTTGTATCCATAGAAATATGACGTATCAAAATGTAAAATTATTTAAACCATACATTAAACACACATACAAAAAATATTCATACTACTGAATTGATGTTTTTTGTTTGCTTCACTACACCCAAAAATGTAAGAAAAAATGGATACAAACATTGTATGGACCCCAAAGTAGTATAAATAAAAAACATATGTTGAGAGCACAAAAATGCAAGCTGTTACACAGGTCCAGGGACAAATAAAAATTCTGGGTCTCAGAAAATGGTGAAATACAACAATTTTTTATTTCCAAAGTTCTGATTTTTTTTTACTACTACCAAATAGTATATATATTAACCCATGATGAAGTATTTTTGAAAAGCACGTTTTGTCTGTTTGGTGGGTGAGCCACCATACTCTGCCATTTCAGCTTGTACTGATCATCGCTTTTTTCAGGGATTTTCATTGAAATGTGATCTATTAACTATGTGTACTTGATCTTATATTAAGCCCTAATTCTTTTTTTGTACACTGCATGAATATATATGTTCACTTAATCATTTGTGCCATATGCTTAGTAAAAGCTATATTTTATTTGTCATTGTGATAGTTCTGGTCACGTACTTCGTGTTACATAGTTGTTGTTGTTTTTGTACTATTTCTTATATATATATATATATAACAAAGTTTTGAATTTCCGTAACTGTGTTTCCAGGTCATTTTTAGCATGTAATGAAAGCTTTTTAAATGGAAGGCCAAAAAAAATTGCATTTTTTTGCCTTGTTTATTAGGACATTACATTGTAAATTCATTGATGGCATTGAAAACTTGCCGTGTACCTGGAACTCTTAGGGCTCGTGCACACTTTGCGGTTTTTGCTGCGGATCCGCAGCGGATTTGATGCTGCGGATCCACAGCAGTTTTCCATGCAGGGTACAGTACAATGTTACCCAATGGAAAACAAAAACCGCTGTGCCCACGATGCGGAAAATTCATTGCGGAACCGCTGCGGAAAAAAAGAAGGAGCATGTCACTTCTTTCTGCGGATTCCGCAGCGGTTTTCAACATGCACCAATAGGAAAGTGCTGTTGAAAACCCGCAGAGGAATCCGCAGAAGAAACTACAGGAAAATCCGCAGTGAAAACCGCTGCGGTTTTGCACTGCGGATTTTCCAAATCCGCAGCGGAAAAATCCGCAGAAGAATCCGCAAAGTGTGCACATACCCTTAGAATACATTGTGAGCTGATTCATGCTTTTTTCATTTTTTTTTTACTTCATTTAACTGGTTATCTTTATTACAGAACACTGTTTTATACTTTTGCTCTAGTTACCAGGAGCGATAAAGCACAATAATTGAAATCCAAAAAAGGATAAATTATTGATAAGTATAAAAAAGAAAATCTTTGTTTTTCACAAACTTCTGCTAACATCTCCTATTAATAGTCATTAGGATAATTCCAACTACATTAGACCATTTCATGGGTTTAGTAAAGAACATCATTACCTTGAATTCAAACGATTATCTTGACCCATTACTAATGAAAAAACAAAACAATTAACCTTCCAAGCCATTAACACATAATAACATTTAACTTGTTACTAAGCTTAAAAGATGAGTAATAGGGTAATATCTAATAGCCAAAGGTTACATGAGGATACTGATGTTTTCAAAGAGCTAAAACTAGAGATTTTTCATTATCTTGCTTGTTTATACGTAAAAGAAACAAGCCATACTTACCACCGGAATCCAGTCCTGCTTCGACACTGCCATTTCGATAGTCTCAACTAGATGGGAAGCAATGACACCCTGTCCAAGGTAACCCGTGTTATGACCTGGTGGTTAGGAGCACCTGAAGTGACCTGATGGTTAAAACAGAAAACCTGGGACAAGCTCTGAGGGAGTGGTAACTCTACTGACCGCAATCCCTAATCCTATCACACACACTAGAAATAGCCGTGGAGCGTACCTAACTCTCCCTAGACGCCTCTTCACAGCCTAAGAGCTAACTACCCCTAAAGATAGAAATAATAGCCTACCTTGCCTCAGAGAAATTCCCCAAAGTAAAGGTAGCCCCCCACAAATATTAACTGTGAGTTAAGAGGGAAATGACAAACACAGGAATGAAACAGATTTTAGCAAAGGAGGCCGAATCTTCTCTAGAAAGACAGAGGATAGGAAAGGGAACTATGCGGTCAGTATAAAAAACTACAAAAACCATGCAGAGTGTGCAAAAAGACCTCCACACCGACTCATGGTGTGGAGGTGCAGCTCTGCACCTCCAGAGCTTCCAGCTAGCAAGGAAATATCATAATAGCAGGCTGGACTGAAACATAACATGTACTGAAAAATATATTAAAAAAACCAATGAACAGCAAATGATTAGCAAGGACTTAGCTTCTGCTGGAGTAGTCAGGTCATCTGAGAAATCCAAGAGAGATCTGAACCAGTACTGAGACATTGACAGCTGGCATGGACTAACGACCTGGGCAGAGTTAAATAGGGAAGCGAGCAGAAGCAATAAACGAGGGCAGCTGAGAAAGCCAACCTAAAAGATCAGCAGTTCCACTCAAAGCCACCAGAGGGTGTCCAAGGACAGAACTCACCAAAGTACCATTCACGACCACAGGAGGGAGCCCGAGAACGGAATTCACAACAGTACCCCCCCCTTGAGGAGGGGTCACTAAACCCTCACCAGAGCCCCCAGGCCGATCAGGACGAGCCAAATGAAAGGTACGAACCAAATCGGCAGCATGGACATCGGAGGCAACAACCCAGGAATTATCCTCCTGACCGTAGCCCTTCCATTTATCCAGGTACTGCAGCTTCCGTCTCGAAATACGAGAATCTAAAATCTTCTCCACCACATACTCCAACTCCCCCTCAACCAACACCGGAGCAGGAGGATCAACGGAAGGAACCATAGGCGCCACATATCTCCGCAACAACGATCTATGGAACACATTATGGATGGCAAAAGAAGTTGGAAGGGCCAAACGAAACGACACAGGATTGATAATTTCAGAAATTTTATAAGGACCAATGAAACGAGGCTTGAACTTAGGAGAAGAAACCGTCATAGGAACATAACGAGAAGACAACCAAACCAAAT
This sequence comes from Ranitomeya variabilis, assembly GCF_051348905.1. NCBI lineage: Eukaryota > Metazoa > Chordata > Amphibia > Anura > Dendrobatidae > Ranitomeya > Ranitomeya variabilis. The sequence continues at coordinate 175,562,538 of NC_135234.1, forward strand.
CCCCAACACGAAGTCGGGGACCAACACAGCGACGGCGGTTACCAAAACGTTGCGCCTTCTCCTGAGACAACGTCAAATTGTCCACCACGTGAGTCCAAATTTGTTGCAACCTGTCCACAGAATCCACACCAGGACAGTCAGAAGACTCAACCTGCCCTGAAGAAAAACGAGGATGAAAACCAGAATTACAAAAAAAAAGGCGAAACCAAAGTAGCAGAACTAGCCCGATTATTAAGGGCGAACTCGGCCAATGGCAAGAAGGTCACCCAATCATCCTGATCAGCAGAAACAAAGCATCTCAGATAAATTGGGAACCTCTGTCCGACACAATGTTCTCCGGAATTCCATGCAAACGAACCCCATGCTGAAAAAATAATGGAACCAAATCAGAGGAGGAAGGCAATTTAGGCAAGGGTACCAAATGGACCATCTTAGAAAACGGATCACAAACCACCCAGATGACAGACATCCTTTGAGAGACAGGAAGATCAGAAATAAAATCCATGGAAATATGTGTCCAAAGCCTCTTCGGGACAGGCAAAGGCAAAAGCAACCCACTGGCACGAGAACAGCAAGGTTTGGCCCGAGCACAAGTCCCACAGGACTGCACAAAAGAACGCACATCCCGTGACAAGGAAGGCCACCAAAAGGACCTGGCAACCAAATCTCTGGTACCAAAAATCCCAGGATGACCAGCCAATACTGAACAATGAACCTCAGAAATAACCCTACTAGTCCATCTATCAGGGACAAACAGTTTCTCCACTGGGCAGCGGTCAGGTCTATCAGCCTGAAACTCCTGCAGCACCCGCCGCAAATCAGGGGAGATGGCAGACAGAATCACCCCCTCTTTAAGAATACCAGCTGGCTCAGGGACTCCCGGAGAATCAGGTAAAAAACTCCTAGAAAGGGCATCAGCCTTCACATTCTTAGATCCCGGAAGGTATGAGACCACAAAATCGAAACGGGAGAAAAACAGTGACCATCGAGCCTGTCTAGGGTTCAACCGCTTGGCGGACTCGAGGTAAGTCAGATTCTTGTGATCAGTCAGGACCACCACGTGATGTTTGGCTCCCTCAAGCCAATGTCGCCACTCCTCAAATGCCCACTTCATAGCCAACAACTCCCGATTGCCGACATCATAATTACGCTCGGCAGGCGAAAACTTTCTAGAAAAGAAAGCACACGGCTTCATCAAGGAGCCATCAGAACTTCTCTGAGACAAAACAGCCCCTGCCCCAATCTCAGAAGCATCAACCTCGACCTGAAAAGGGAGCAAAACATCTGGCTGACGCAACACAGGGGCCGAAGTGAAGCGACGTTTAAGCTCCTGAAAGGCCTCAACGGCCGCAGGGGACCAATTCACCACATCAGCGCCTTTCTTCGTCAAATCAGTCAAAGGCTTAACCACACTAGAAAAATTAGCGATGAAGCGACGGTAAAAATTAGCAAAGCCCAGGAACTTCTGAAGACTCTTCACAGATGTAGGTTGAGTCCAATCATAAATGGCCTGAACTTTGACAGGATCCATCTCGATAGTAGAAGGGGAAAAAATGAAGCCCAAAAAGGAAACCTTCTGAACTCCAAAGAGGCATTTAGAGCCCTTCACAAACAAAGCATTAGCACGAAGGACCTGGAACACCATCCTGACCTGCCTTACATGAGACTCCCAATCATCCGAAAAGACCAAAATATCATCCAAATATACGATCATGAACCTATCCAGATACTTCCGGAAGATGTCGTGCATAAAGGACTGAAACACAGATGGAGCATTAGAAAGCCCGAATGGCATCACCAGGTACTCAAAATGGCCCTCGGGTGTATTAAATGCTGTTTTCCATTCATCGCACTGTTTAATACGCACAAGATTATACGCCCCTCGAAGGTCAATCTTGGTAAACCAACTAGCCCCCTTAATCCGAGCAAACAAATCAGACAACAGAGGCAAAGGGTACTGAAATTTGACCGTGATTTTATTGAGAAGGCGGTAATCTATACAGGGTCTCAGAGAGCCATCCTTCTTGGCCACAAAAAAGAACCCTGCTCCCAATGGCGATGAAGACGGGCGAATATGCCCTTTCTCCAAGGACTCCTTTACATAACTCCGCATAGCGGCATGTTCTGGCACAGATAAATTGAACAGTCGGCCCTTAGGGAACTTACTACCAGGAATCAAATTAATAGCGCAATCACAGTCCCTATGAGGAGGTAGGGCACTGGACTTGGGCTCATCAAATACATCCTGGTAATCCGACAAAAACTCAGGGACTTCAGAAGGAGTGGAAGAAGAAATTGACATCAATGGAACATCACCATGTATCCCTTGACAACCCCAACTAGACACAGACATTGATTTCCAATCCAGTACTGGATTATGAGCCTGTAACCATGGCTGTTATGGACCTGGTGGTTAGGAGCACCCGGAATGACCCGATGAGTAAACTAGTAATCGGAACAAGCTCTGGGAAAGTGGGAACTCTGCTGACCGCAAACCCTACTCCTATCACACAAACTAGAAATAGCCGTGGAGCGTACCTAACTCTCCCTAGACGCCTCTTCACAGCCTAAGAGCTAACTACCCCTAAAGATAGAAATAGAAGCCTAACCTTGCCTCAGAGAAATTCCCCAAAGGTAAAGGCAGCCCCCCACATATATTGACTGTGAGTTAAGAGGAAAGTCACCAACACAGGAATGAAACAGGTTTTAGCAAAGGAGGCCAGACTTCACTAAAATAGTCAGAGGATAGAAAAGGGAACTATGCAGACAGCAAAAAAGACTACAAAAAACCACGCAGAGTAAGCAAAAAGACTCCCCACACCGACTCACGGTGTGGAGGTGCCACTCTGCACCCCAGAGCTTCCAGCTAGCAAGGAAATATCATGATAGCAAGCTGGACTAGAAATTAGCAGTACTAAGAAATATATTCAGGAAGCAGTAACAACAAATGAACTAGCAAAGACTTAGCTTCTGCTGGAGTAGACAGGTCCTCAGAGAAGTCCAAGAGAGATCTGAACCAATACTGAAACATTGACAGCTGGCATCAAGTAACGATCTGAGTGGAGTTAAATAGGGAAGCCAGCAAGCAATAAACGAGAGCAGCTGACAAAGCCAACCTCAGTGACCAGCAGTTCCGCTCAAAGCCACCAGAGGGTGTCCAAGGACAGAACTCACCAAAGTACCATTCACGACCACAGTAGGGAGTCCGAGAACGGAATTCACAACAGTACCCCCCCTTGAGGAGGGGTCACCGAACCCTCACCAGGGCCCCCAGGCCGATCAGGATGAGCCAAATGAAAGGCACTAACTAAATCGGCAGCGTGGACATCGGAGGCAACAACCCAGGAATTATCCTCCTGACCATAGCCCTTCCACTTAACCAGGTACTGAAGCTTCCGTCTCGAAATACGAGAATCCAAAATGTTTTCCACCACATACTCCAACTCCCCCTCAACCAACACCGGAGCAGGAGGATCAACGGAGGGAACTATAGGCGCCACGTACCTCTGCAACAACGACCTATGGAACACATTATGGATGGCAAAAGAAGCTGGAAGGACCAAACAAAATGACACAGGGTTGAGAATTTCAGAAATCTTATAAGGACCAATGAAACGAGGCTTAAACTTAGGAGAAGAAACCTTCATAGGAACATAACGAGAAGACAACCAAACCAAATCCCCAACACGAAGTCGAGGACCAACACAACGACGGCGGTTAGCGAAACGTTGAGCCTTCTCCTGGGACAACGTCATATTGTCCACTACGTGAGTCCAAATTTGCTGCAACCTGTCCACCACAGAATCCACACCAGGACAGTCAGAAGGCTCAACCTGCCCCGAAGAAAAACGAGGATGAAAACCAGAATTGCAGAAAAAAGGCGAAACCAAAGTAGCCGAACTAGCCCGATTATTAAGGGCGAACTCAGCCAATGGCAAGAAGGTCACCCAATCATCCTGATCAGCAGAAACAAAGCATCTCAGATAGGTTTCCAAAGTCTGGTTGGTTCGTTCGGTTTGGCCATTTGTTTGAGGATGGAAAGCCGAAGAAAAAGACAAATCAATGCCCATCTTAGCACAAAAGGACCGCCAAAACCTAGAGACAAACTGGGAACCTCTGTCCGACACAATGTTCTCCGGAATGCCATGCAAACGAACCACATGTTGAAAAAACAATGGCACCAAATCAGAGGAGGAAGGTAATTTAGGCAAGGGTACCAAATGGACCATCTTAGAAAAGCGATCACAAACCACCCAGATGACAGACATCCTTTGAGAGACAGGAAGATCTGAAATAAAATCCATGGAAACATGCGTCCAAGGCCTTTTCGGGACTGGCAAAGACAAAAGCAACCACTGGCACGAGAACAGCAGGGCTTAGACCGAGCACAAGTCCCACAGGACTGCACAAAAGAACGCACATCCCGTGACAAGGAAGGCCACCAAAAGGACCTAGCCACCAAATCTCTGGTCCCAAAAATCCCAGGATGACCAGCCAACACTGAGCAATGAACCTCAGAAATAACTCTGCTAGTCCATCTATCAGGGACAAACAGTTTCTCCGCTGGACAACGGTCAGGTCTATCAGCCTAAAACTCCTGCAGCACCCGCCGCAAATCAGGGGAGATAGCAGACAGAATTACCCCCTCTTTGAGAATACCAGCCGGCTCAGGGACTCCCGGAGAATCAGGCACAAAACTCCTAGAAAGGGCATCCGCCTTCACATTCTTAGAACCTGGAAGGTATGAGACCACAAAATCGAAACGGGAGAAAAACAGCGACCATCGAGCCTGTCTAGGATTCAACCGCTTGGCAGACTCGAGATAAGTCAGATTTTTGTGATCCGTCAAGACCACCACGCGGTGCTTGGCTCCCTCAAGCCAATGTCGCCACTCCTCGAATGCCCACTTCATAGCCAGCAGCTCCCGATTGCCAACATCATAATTACGCTCAGCAGGCGAAAACTTTCTAGAAAAGAAGGCACATGGCTTCATCACAGAGCCATCAGAACTTCTTTGAGACAAAACAGACCCTGCTCCAATCTCAGAAGCATCAACCTCGACCTGAAAAGGGAGCGAAACATCTGGCTGACGCAACACAGGGGCCGAAGAAAAATGGCGTTTCAGCTCCTGAAAAGCCTCAACGGCCGCAGAGGACCAATTCACCACATCAGCACCTTTCTTTGTCAAATCAGTCAAAGGTTTAACCACACTAGAAAAATTAGCGATGAAGCGACGGTAAAAATTAGCAAAGCCCAGGAATTTCTGGAGGCTCTTCACAGATGTAGGTTGAGTCCAATCATAAATGGCCTGAACTTTAATAGGGTCCATCTCGATAGTAGAAGGGGAAAAAATGAAGCCCAAAAAGGAAACCTTCTGAATTCCGAAGAGACATTTAGACCCCTTCACAACAAGGAATTAGCACGAAGGACCTGGAATACCATTCTGACCTGTTTCACATGAGACTCCCAATCATCCGAAAAGACCAAAATATCATCCAAATATACAATCATGAATCTATCCAGATACTTTCGGAAGATGTCATGCATAAAGGACTGAAACACAGATGGAGCATTTGAAAGCCCGAATGGCATTACCAGGTACTCAAAATGGCCCTCGGGCGTATTAAATGCTGTTTTCCATTCATCGCCCTGTTTAATATGCACAAGGTCATACGCCCCTCGAAGATCTATCTTGGTGAACCAACTAGCCCCCTTAATCCGAGCAAACAAATCAGACAGCAGAGGCAAAGGGTACTGAAATTTGACCGTGATTTTATTGAGAAGGCGGTAATCTATACAGGGTCTCAGAGAACCATCCTTCTTGGCCACAAAAAAGAACCCTGCTCCCAACGGTGATGAAGATGGGCGAATATGCCCTTTCTCCAAGGACTCCTTTATATAACTCCGCATAGCGGCGTGCTCTGGCACAGATAAATTGAAAAGTCGGCCTTTAGGAAACTTACTACCAGGAATCAAATTTATAGCACAATCACAATCCCTATGAGGGGGTAGGACACTGGATTTGGGCTCATCAAATACATCCTGGTAATCCGACAGAAACTCAGGGACTTCAGAAGGAGTGGAAGCAGAAATTGACACCAATGGAACATCGCCATGTACCCCTTGACAACCCCAACTAGACACAGACATTGATTTCCAATCCAATACTGGATTATGAACCTGTAGCCATGGCAAACCCAACACGACCACATCATGCAAATTATGCAACACCAAAAAGCGAATATCTTCCTGATGTGCAGGAGCCATGCACATGGTCAACTGAGTCCAGTACTGAGGTTTATTCTTGGCCAACGGCGTGGCATCAATTCCCCTTAATGGAATAGGATACTGCAAAGGCTCCAAGAAAAAACCACAGCGCCTGGCAAACTCCAAGTCCATCAAATTCAGGGCAGCGCCTGAATCCACAAATGCCATAACCGAGTAGGATGACAAAGAGCAAATCAGAGTAACAGACAAAAGAAATTTAGGCTGTACAGTACCAATGGTGACAGACCTAGCGAACCGCTTAGTGCGCTTAGGACAATCAGAGATAGCATGAGTGGGGTCACCACAGTAAAAACACAGCCTATTCTGATGTCTGTGTTCTTGCCATTCAGTTCTGGTCAAAGTTCTATCACATTGCATAAGCTCAGGCCTCTGCTCAGAGGACACCGCCAAATGGTGCACAATTTTGCGCTCACGCAAACGCCGATCAATTTGGATGGCCAAGGACATTGATTCACTCAGACCAGCAGGCGTGAGGAATCCCACCATAACATCCTTAAGGGCTTCAGAAAGACCCTTTCTAAAAATTGCTGCCAGGGCACACTCATTCCATTGAGTAAGCACAGACCATTTTCTAAACTTCTGACAATATATATCCGCTTCATCCTGACCCTGACTCAAAGCTAGCAAGATTTTCTCTGCCTGATCCACTGAATTCGGTTCGTCATAAAGCAATCCAAGTGCCAGAAAAAACGCATCTACATTAAGCAATGCAGGATCTCCTGGCGCAAGGGAGAATGCCCAGTCTTGAGGGTCGCCACGCAACAAAGAAATAATAATTTTTACTTGCTGAATGGGGTCACCAGAGGAGCGGGGTCTCAAAGCAAGAAACAGTTTACAATTATTTTTGAAATTCAGAAACTTAGATCTATCCCCAGAAAACAAATCAGGAATTGGAATTCTAGGCTCTAACATCGGATTCTGAACTACATAATCTTGAATTCTTTGTACTCTTGCAGTGAGATGATCCACACAAGAGGACAGACCTTGAATATCCATATCTACACCTGAGTCCTGAACCACCCAGAGATTAAGGGGAAAAGAGAGACAAAACACACTGCAAAGAAAAAAAAAATGGGTTTAGAACTTCTCTTATCCCTCTTTTGAGATGCATTAACACTTCATTAACACATCAGGAAGCAGTAACAACAAATGAACTAGCAAAGACTTAGCTTCTGCTGGAGTAGACAGGTCCTCAGAGAAGTCCAAGAGAGATCTGAACCAATACTGAAACATTGACAGCTGGCATCAAGTAACAATCTGAGTGGAGTTAAATAGGGAAGCCAGCAAGCAATAAACGAGAGCAGCTGACAAAGCCAACCTCAGTGACCAGCAATTCCGCTCAAAGTCACCAGAGGGAGTCCAAGAGCAGAACTAACCAAAGTACCATTCATGACCACAGGAGGGAGTCCGAGAACGGAATTCACAACACATGGCAAACCCAACACGACAACATCATGCAAATTATGCAACACCAAAAAGCGGATATTTTCCTGATGTGCGGGAGCCATGTACATGGTCAGCTGAGTCCAGTACTGAGGTTTATTCTTGGCCAATGGCGTAGCATCAATCCCCCTTAAGGGAATAGGACTCTGCAAAGGCTTCAAGGAAAAACTACAGCGCCTGGCAAACTCCAAGTCCATCAAGTTCAGGGCAGCGCCTGAATCCACAAATGCCATAACAGAGTAGGACGACAGTGAGCAAATCAGGGTAACAGATAAGAGAAATTTAGGCTGCAAAGTACTAATGGTGACAGACCTAGCGAACCTCTTAGTGCACTTAGGACAATCAGAGATAGCATGAGAGGAGTCACCACAGTAAAAATACAGCCCATTCTGATGTCTGTGTTCTTGCCGTTCAGCTCTGGTCAAAGTCCTATCACATTGCATAGGCTCAGGCCTCCGCTCAGAGGACAACGCCAAATGGTGCACAACTTTGCGCTCGCGCAAACGCCGATCAACCTGAATGGCCAAAGACATTGACTCATTCAGACCAGCAGGCGTGGGGAACCCCACCATAACATCCTTAAGGGCTTCAGAAAGACCCTTTCTGAAAATTGCTGCCAGGGCACACTCATTCCATTGAGTAAGCACAGACCACTTTCTAAACTTCTGGCAATATACTTCTGCCTCATCCTGACCCTGACAGAGTCAGCAAGATCTTTTCTGCCTGATCCACAGAATTAGGTTCTTCATAAAGCAATCCAAGCGCTAGAAAAAATGCATCCACATTAAGCAATGCAGGATTTCCTGGCTCAAGGGAGAATGCCCAGTCTTGCGGGTCACCACGCAACAAAGAAATAATAATCTTTACTTGCTGAATGGGATCACCAGAGGAGCGGGGTTTCAGAGCAAGAAACAGTCTGCAATTATTTTTGAAATTCAAAAACTTAGATCTATCCCCAGAAAACAAATCAGGAATTGGAATTCTAGGCTCTAACATCGGATTCTGAACTACATAATCTTGAATACTCTGTACCCTAGCAGTGAGTTGATCCACACAAGAGGACAAACCTTGAATATCCATATCTACACCTGAGTCCTGAACCACCCAGAGGTTAAGGGGAAAAGAAAAACAAAACAGGCTGCAAAGAAAAAAAAATTGACTCAGAACTTCTCTTATCCCTCTTTTGAGATGCATTAACACTTTGTTGGCCAGCTGTACTGTTATGACCTGGTGGTTAGGAGCACCCGAAGTGACCTGATGGTTAAAACAGAAAACCTGGGACAAGCTCTGAGGGAGTGGTAACTCTACTGACTGCAATCCCTAATCCTATCACACACACTAGAAATAGCCGTGGAGCGTACCTAACTCTCCCTAGACGCCTCTTCACAGCCTAAGAGCTAACTACCCCTAAAGATAGAAATAATAGCCTACCTTGCCTCAGAGAAATTCCCCAAAGTAAAGGTAGCCCCCCACAAATATTAACTGTGAGTTAAGAGGGAAGTGACAAACACAGGAATGAAAAAGATTTTAGCAAAGGAGGCCGAATCTTCTCTAGAAAGACAGAGGATAGGAAAGGGAACTATGCGGTCAGTATAAAAAACTACAAAAACCACGCAGAGTGTGCAAAAAGACCTCCACACCGACTCACGGTGTGGAGGTGCAGCTCTGCACCCCCAGAGCTTCCAGCTAGCAAGGAAATATCATAATAGCAGGCTGGACTGAAACATAACATGTACTGAAAAATATATTAAAAAAACCAATGAACAGCAAATGATTAGCAAGGACTTAGCTTCTGCTGGAGTAGTCAGGTCATCTGAGAAATCCAAGAGAGATCTGAACCAGTACTGAGACATTGACAGCTGGCATGGACTAACGACCTGGGCAGAGTTAAATAGGGAAGTGAGCAGAAGCAATAAACGAGGGCAGCTGAGAAAGCCAACCTCAAAGATCAGCAGTTCCACTCAAAGCCACCAGAGGGTGTCCAAGGACAGAACTCACCAAATTACCATTCACGGCCACAGGAGGGAGCCCGAGAACGGAATTCACAACAGTGATGTCACTGATGGTCAAGATGCCATTACTTGTTCGTTGGTGGAGACAGTTAGGCAGCAGCTTAGCTGGAGTGGAAGATGGATTACAGTGGTAAGTAACTACTTTTTTTTTCTTTAGCCTGGAAGAGAAGTGTGACACTATCGAGAAATCACTCCAGTACACTGGACAACAGAGGTATAACCACTGAAGGTGCACTGTAAACCCTGCACGGTAGTGCTCTTGACTCACAAACAGCAGTCAAAATGAAATATATGTCGAAGGAAAAACCTGCGGCACCAACATTTAAAATCCATGTTCTTCAATTGCTCAATCTGTACCTGCGCCATTTTATTGAAGATCAGAAGGCCGGCTGTGGAATCAAACTGCACACGTGTCACCCATGCCACTGAAACCCCGGAGGCAAGTGAAGGGGCTGGACCAGGAGGTGAAGACAATACCCGTCTTCCTATCCCTGGACATTAAAATATCATTAGAAGATAACTTCATACGCTGATTAACAAGAACCACAGATCGGATTTCTTCAGTAAAGTTATCTATTTAAAGAGTATAACAGTGCCTTTATGACCATGCATTAATACACTGGATATTTCCTTTGAAATTGGAGAAGATATTTCCTTTTTTCATACGTGGTAACTGGTAACTTGTAAGCAACAGTTTTGAATGTTTTGTAATTTACATCTAATATGTTCATGAAGTAAAAGCTCAAATCACAAGAGCCACGGGTGCTTTGTTAGCTCTGCTTTCTTTTGCAAAGTAATTAGGAAATGATTGTTAGTGAATGGAAAAAATACCCATATTTAACATCTGCCCGCAGATAAAACTACGAACCATTTCTGAAAACAGATTACATTTTTAACCAAAATTACTTTTGTTCCAATTTATTTTCATGATTTTTTATACTGTTTTTGATTCCTTTTATTTCCTATTTCCCTTAGAACTCAGAATAGCAGAACTCTTCTGCATTTACTGTATAATGAAGTAAAGGTCCCACAATAAATAAATATTGAATCTCTACACTTGAGCAATGGTCCAAAATTCAGCTGGATGGGCAAAAAAGGAATATTCAGGTTTCACAGATGAAACAGTGCATATTAGCAAAGCCTATTACTACCCAAAATTGTTCTTTAACAAAAAACCTCACTTTCTGCTTTTAACTATCTCCAATCTGGGGCTTCCACAGCAGTATAAAAATCCAAGATGAAAATTTTATACTAGTGTAAACAAAAAAAATAGTTGAAAAGTAGCTAACATCAATGTGGAGGTGACATTTTTATATAATAATACAACGATCCACCCCCGATTGGTGCAATAACAAAAAAATTCAGAAGCAGCCCCAATGTACCCAGAAAGGACCAAACTTTCTAAGAAAGTCAGGAATCAACTTCAGGCTCTAGTGATCTTGCCATGCAAATTGGGATCTCACAACCCTCCACAGCCGTTCTTGTAGTGAAAGGGCGAGATGTCGTGAATGGTACAGTAATCGCTGTAAAGATGTTACTGTTTGACAACAGTTTAAGAAAGTGGCTGGAAAGCGCAAGATCTCACTCTTTTACTGTGAGAGTGACCACGAAGGAGTGGGGGATCTGGGATCCCACAAAAAAGAAATTCGGACCTCAGTTTGCTAGAAATTTGGGCCTAAGTTTTCTAGAAGGTGGGCCTTATAGACAGGCTCCATCCAAGGACATAGGAGCTACTTTAAAAAGTTTTTGTGTCAGGACTCTGAACATTTTTTATTACCTTTTTGTGCATTACTGCCATTTTCCAAGATGGCATCTTTGGTCTCATGTGCACTGTGTCTTCCTGCTATAAAACTCCACCCCAGCCTTCAGTCTGTGCTAGAGTATTCTGCCTTGCATCCAGCTCCTGACCTCTGGTTACTCCCTGGCTATATACCTGCTCCTGTGAACCTGTGTGGTGATCCTGCTACTCTGCTCTGAGTTCCTGCTGCATACACCAGTTCCAGTAATCCTCCTTCATCTGCTGCTCTTGTTTGCTTCCATCTGCATTTGCTGGATATGTAAGCTGTTTCTGCTCTGCAAGAACCTGAGACTATTACCCAGACCTCCCTGGTTGAGCTAAGATATTATTTGAACTGCCTTATAAGCATATCTATCTGTGTTGTGGAATAAGCAAGGACTTATTTGTGTCAAGTATCCTCAAGAATAATTGTGCTTCATAGACTTTCTGCCTGATTGCATTTTCCTCTGAAGTTTCCCATAGACTGCTGATCTGCATTTGATATTTGCACCAAGTGTTGTGGACTTGAGTTTCTCTCTGCACCTGTTTGAATCACCGTGTGATAATATAAACTTTACCACTTATAAAACTGTGTCCTGTAGTTGTCTTGTTCCACGCAAAGAGTCTCCTGAGTTATCCCCTATAATTATTACATTTTGAGACAATAAGATGGAAAGAAATGTGTTAATCTCTGCTACCATTAAAGAAGAATGAGGAATGTAGAATCCATATGTAAGTTGTTTATTCGTCAATGCGTTTTGAAGTTTACACTGTCTTCATCAGGACAAACCACGATCACTTTAAAAAGGTTTTGTCACTGGATTATATTTAGAGAGGTAAACGATCTGTGGCTGCTCACTGTAATTTTATATTAAAAAAGCAATCCTAGGTTGTAGATATGTACTTTTTAACAATATGTTTTGTTCCCAGGCATATAAAATTTTCAACTTGGATTTTTGATCACCTTGTGCAAAATAATCCACCAAGAAAATAAGGATCTTGCTACTTGCTTCCTGAAGATTACACACAGAGAAGAGGTTTGCCCACTAAATAACAATGAATGCATTAAGCTAAATGTGTATGCTGGCTCAGTGGTTAGCACAGTCGCTTTGCAACATTGGGGTTCTGGATACAAATCCCACCAAGGACAAGACCTGTAAGGAGTTTGTATGTTCTCCCTGTATTTGCATGGGTTTCCTCCGGGCTCCCCGGTTTCCTCCCACACTCCAAAGACATACTGTGTCACGGGGAGACAAGGAGGGCGAGAGCTAATAACCCGGGCCCCTGCAATTTCCCTCAGACTAGGGAAACCCTGTCTGACCCTCTACCTGAAGTTTACACTGAAGGTGTGCATGTCCAGGCCTCCACCCTCACCCTGACTCCTGATTCAGCCCTAGACTGAACACCACCGCCCACCACCCAGTGAATGCAATAGACCAATACCCACAGTTATAACAAACAAGGATAAAGGAAAATATACACCACGCCGCAGTCAATCAGGAATACACTATAAATGTGTAGGGCAAAATAAATACAAATATAGGAAGGAGTAAATAAGACAAAGGAAAATACACCACCAGCAACGATTCTCCAACAACCAGCTCTCCACTCCGGACCGAGATAACTACGGATAAGACAGAAGCTATAATCGGCGACGCCCAAAGATCAAGAGAACCATTTAAAGGAAATGGGCATGGCCCAGCTTCCAATCCGAGGATCAGATAAATTAACCCCGGAGCAGCCAGATGAAAACTAGCCGATGCCAATGAGCAAACAGTGGTCAAACGCGGAATTACCGCTGTCTGTCAGACGACCTGGTCTGAACAGTGTCCGACATGACATACTGATAGGGATTTTAGATTGTGAGCCCCATCGGGGACAGTGATGATAATGTCTGTAAAGAGCTGTGGAATTAATGGCGCTATATAAGAGCATTAAATTAATAAATACATGTGCTAAAGTTCTGTCCAAAAAGGGCTATGCAATAGATATAGAAAGAAGTCAGTAGTGATGAACATATACCATCATCTTACCCACAGACATACAGTGGGTACGGAAAGCATTCAGACCCCTTTACATTTTTCACTCTTTGTTTCATTGCAGCCATATGGTGAATTAAAAAAAGTTCATTTTTTTCTCATTAATGTACACTCTGCACCCCATCTTGACTGAAAAAAAACCCTGAAATGTAGTAATTTTTGCAAATTTATTAAAAGAGAAAAACTGAAATATCACATGGTCATAAGTATTCAGACCCTTTGCTCAGACACTGATATTTAAGTCACATGTTGTCCATTTCCTTGTGATCCTCCTTGAGATGGCTCTACTCCTTCATTAAAGTCCAGCTGTGTTTAATTAAACTGCTAGGACTTGATTTGGAAAGGCACACACACTGTCTAAGACCTCACAGCTCACAGTGCATGTCAGACCAAGTAGTAAACAAAAAACATTTCGGTCTCTCCGACATTCATCAGTTACAATTTTTTTTAGATGGTACCACATGAATACTGGTGTCCCCTATAGAAGTGCATGAAATCCAAATATGGAGGTAGGTAGGTATTCCAAATGGAAGTTATATAGCTATCCAGAATTTGGTTATTTGGTGGATACCACGTTTGAAGTGGACACGCGCTCCCATAAGGAATAAGATTTTTAACAAATTCCGGATAGCTATATAACTTCCGTTGGAATACCTACCTACCTCCATATTCGGATTACATGCACTTCTATAGGGGACATCAGTGTTCATGTGATACCATCTAAAAAAAATTGTAACTGATGAAGATCAGAGAGACCAAAATGTTTTTTGTTTACTACTACTTGGACTATATAAAAGTTCATTTGTGATTAAGTTGAGTGCCGAGTTTCTTTTCTATATCCTAAGAGCAAAGTGGCCTCCATAATCCTTAAATGGAAGAAGTTTGGGACCACCAGAAGTCTTCCTAGACCTGTCTGTCCAGCCAAACTCAGAAATCGTGGGAGAAGAGCCTTGGTGAGAGAGGTAAAGAAGAACCCCAAGATCACTGTGGCTGAGCTCTAGAGATGCAGTAGAGAGATGGGAGAAAGTTCCACAAAGTCAACTATCACTGTAGCCCTTCACCAGTCGGCCTTTATGGCAGAGTGGCCCAACGGAAGCCTCTCATCAGTGCAAGACACATGAAAGCCCACATAGAGTTTGCTAAAAAAAATACAAGAAGGACTCCCAGACTAAGAGAAATAAGATTCTCTGGTCTGATGAGATGAAGATAGAGACTTTTTGGTGATAATTCTAAACGGTATGTTTGGAGAAAAACAGGCACTGCTCATCACCTGCCCAATACAATCCCAACAGTGAAACATGGTGGTGGCAGCATCATGCTATGGGGTTGTTTTTCAGCTGCAGGGACAGGATGACTAGTTGCCATTGAAGGAAACATCAATGCCGCCAAGTACAGAGATATCCTGGAGTGCTCTGGACCTCAGACTTGGCCAAAGGTTTACATTCCAACAAGACAATGACCCTAAGCACACAACTAAAATAACAAAGGAGTTGCCTCAGAACAACTCTGTGAATATTCTTGACTGGCCCAGCCAGAGCCCTGATCTAAACCCAACTGAGCATCTCTGGAGAGACCTGAAAATGGCTGTCCACCAACTTTCACCATCCAACCTGACAGAACTGGAGAGGATCTGCAAGAAAAAATGCCAGAGGATCCCCAAATCCAGGTGTGAAAAGCTTGTTCCATCATTCCCAAGAAGACTCATGTCTGTACTAGCTCAAAATGGTGCTTCTACTCAATACTGAGCAAAGGGTCTGAATACTTATGAACATGTGATATTTCGGTTTTTCTTTTTTAATAAATTTGCAAAAATTTATACATTTCTGGTTTCTTTTTCAGTCAAGATTGGGTGCAGAGTGTACATTAATGAGAAAAAAATGAACATTTTTGAATTTACCAAATGGCTGTAATGAAACAAAGAGTGAACAATTTAAAGGGGTCTGTTAGGTGTCAAGTTCCTGCCACTGCACAGGGGGAATCTCGAACCATGTCCACTGCGGTCTCCCATTCTTCTCCAGCCGCAGTGGAACCTGCTCAGCAGAGACATCGTTCCCAGCGCCTAGCTCGGACAGATACTGCACGTTTGGTTACTGCTGCCCTTCCAGGTTCAGCAATTATAACCAGTACTGTTCAGAGGCGAGCAGGCACTCCTGGGACTAAGTCCTGCTTTTCTCCTTCTGAGCATGCCCAGGGGAGGACCTCTCATTGGAGGTCGGGGGTCACACGCTCAGGTCCTTTAGCGGCTCCTATTGGTCCATTATGAAGGTCCTGGAGAGCTGCAACTATAAAAGGTTTGCATGGCCGCACGGCCATGTGCTAGTATCATTTGTGTTTGGCTGTTGCCAGTGGATACTCTACCACTCAGTATATATGTGATGTGAGTCTGTTTAGCTTTGGGGCTGTACAGGCAGGCAGCTAGCATCAGTGGGGGCAATTAGCCTTGGCTTAGCATCTGGTTCCTTCATGTGTGCGGTTAGCACAGAAGAGTTCCAGAGCAAGTACAACCCTAGTAAGGGTATTAGTTTCTGTGTACAGCGCGACTCTGTGAGGCAACAGAGGTCGCTTTCATTTCACACGGGGTGAAGTTTAACCCACGTGTGAGCTCAGTGTCCATCCGCCATTACTTTGCAGCAGATATCTCTGCACGGTGGACCCTGGGCTGCGAACGCACTTTGTATCAATCTCTCTATTACTTGGTGCATTCCACTAGCCCTAACAGGGTCTGAATACTTTCCGTACCACTGTATATGTGGAGATCACTTTGATAAGGCTGTGCTTGCATAACAAGCTTGTTAGAGTTTGGAAAAAGTCCTATACATAGTCCTATAATGCTATGCACAGCTTTTCAGGGCAAAAGTAGTTCCTTCGGTTTGAAGAATATATTCACAAGGAAATGATTTCTTTGGGAAAAATTTGCTGAACCTGTCAAAATGTAATTTCAAAAGATTCAATCATATTTACATGGTGTCAATCAAGCTGGAAAGGAGCATTTGAAGATACAATAGCATGAGTATTTTGATAATTGTGCCACCTCCATAAAAATTCTCAGCTTACAGTTTGTGGTACATTATAACTTTATTTCAACATAATGTTAGAGTGGACAGATATTACCATCCTATCTGTAAGATCCTCTCAGCTCACTTTGTACTTTCCATTTTGATGCAGTTTTTTGCTCTGTAATTCTCCCTCCTGAAGGCTTCGCTACAGATTTTTACTAAAACAAGTTGCAGAAAATAAGATCATAAAAACTTCAAAGTGTGAACTGGGCCTAAAAAAGGATAAACATATTACAAAAACATGAGCGGTACAAGGACTTCATAGTAACAATAAAAAGACCTTATCTACAGAAAAAAGCCTTTGTTATTGGTCTCCGTAGAGCAATTGTATAAAGAGGAGAATATCAGTGAGTCCTTGCCAAAATTAGATCAAAGATCTGCCCTCCATAGCACGTAGTATATAGCAAAGGTAAGAGCAGAATATGAGCTTCATCAAAAGCCCAAACTGATTACCTTTCAATGCGAAAATGAATGAGAAGAATTCACATTTTTTTCTCTTTAAGTTCATTGACCCTAAACAGGAGTCGTGGCGGAAGTCTTGATACATTACTTCGGTAACTGACTAAATTAAGCAGACCTGTCTTTGTTAGCATTTTTCACAAACTTCCATGAAACACACTACAAAGTGCCTGAACTGGTAATGACAAGTGTACACGATTACAGGAAGAGTGGAAACTCTGAAAGAGCTTTTGCAGTTTATCAGATGAAGTTCCTTGTGTTGCCCTCGGTGTGTATACCATAGCTGTAAACACCGGCAGCGCTCATCTGCCAGACCCCTGACACACACAACTGGCGTGTCCAAATAAGGTTACAATGAGCTCACCCTTTATTCTCGGAGCGAACATACGCTGTGTAGTGTTGAGGCCAGGCACATCAAGCTTCCTGGATGGCTGTCATGTGGCCTCGGAAGGGTTACTGCACTTTTTATCTCACGGAAAATAAATCTGGTAATTAAAGCCACTCGATTGGAACAGTAGAAGTTAAACATGGAGATAAATTTTCAGAAGGTTGTCATAAAAGTAAGGGAATCATCTGTATGTGTCTTCAAAGCACAGTTCAGCTTGTTCTCTGCTGTTCGGTAGGGTTTATGAGGTGAGCTGCATTGCATTTGAAAAAAACAGAAGATGATGTACTGCCAAAAATCACATGTGAAACATTTTTATAAGCTTGAAGCAGGGCCGGACTGGCCATAGGGCACTTCTGGCAAATGCCAGAAGGGCCGGTGCCAGTGGTGGGCCGCTCAATCCGCCGCCCCCGCCGTCGCATTCAACTATACCGGCGTATAGACGCCGGTACAGTTGAATGCAATGATGGAGGAGAGAGCGTCTACAGACGCTCCTCTCCCATCATTCCCCGCTCTGCCTCTGACACTGCGGGTGCGCGATGATGTCATATCATCGCGCACCTGCTGTGTCCCGGGCAGACTGCAGCTGCTGAGACGAGACAGGAGCAGGAACCAGGAAGCAACGCTGGGCACGAGGAGAGGTGAGGAGAGTTTTTTTTTTTCTGGACTGTGGGGCCATTCTCGGAGGAGGTGAGGGGAGGAAGAGAAGAGATGTGGGCTGTATATAGTTCTCTGTGGGCTGTGCTCTGTGCTGTATACTGCTGTGGGCTGTATATAGTTCTCTGTGGGCTGTGCTCTGTGCTGTATACTACTGTGGGCTGTATATAGCTCTCTGTGGGCTGTGCTCTGTGCTGTATACTACTGTGGGCTGTATATAGCTCTCTGTGGGCTGTGCTCTGTGCTGTATACTACTGTGGGCTGTATATAGCTCTCTGTGGGCTGTGCTCTGTGCTGTATACTGCTGTGGGCTGTATATAGTTCTCTGTGGGCTGTGCTCTGTGCTGTATACTGCTGTGGGCTGTATATAGTTCTCTGTGGGCTGTGCTCTGTGCTGTATACTACTGTGGGCTGTATATAGCTCTCTGTGGGCTGTGCTCTGTGCTGTATACTGCTGTGGGCTGTATATAGTTCTGTGTGGGCTGTGCTCTGTGCTGTATACTGCTGTGGGCTGTATATAGTTCTGTGTGGGCTGTGCTCTGTGCTGTATACTGCTGTGGGCTGTATATAGTTCTCTGTGGGCTGTGCTCTGTGCTGTATACTGCTGTGGGCTGTATATAGCTCTCTGTGGGCTGTGCTCTGTGCTGTATACTGCTGTGGGCTGTATATAGTTCTCTGTGGGCTGTGCTCTGTGCTGTATACTGCTGTGGGCTGTATATAGCTCTCTGTGGGCTGTGCTCTGTGCTGTATACTGCTGTGGGCTGTATATAGTTCTCTGTGGGCTGTGCTCTGTGCTGTATACTGCTGTGGGCTGTATATAGTTCTCTGTGGGCTGTGCTCTGTGCTGTATACTGCTGTGGGCTGTATATAGCTCTCTGTGGGCTGTGCTCTGTGCTGTATATAGTTCTCTGTGGGCTGTGCTGTATATAGTTCTCTGTGGGCTGTGCTGTATATAGTTCTCTGTGGGCTGTGCTGTATATATTACTTTGTGGGCTGTGCTGTATATATTACTTTGTGGGCTGTGCTGTATATATTACTCTGTGGGCTGTGCTGTATACTACTGTGTGGACTGTGCTGTATACTTCTACGTGGGCTGTGCTGTATACTACTGTGTGGTCTGTGCTGTATACTACTGTGTGGTCTGTGCTGAATACTGCTGTGTGGGCTGTGTTATCTACTACGCGAGCTGTGCTATAGTATGCAGGCTGTGCTGTATACTATGCGGTTTGTGCTATATAATATGCGGGCTTTGCTATATACTATGGGGAGTATATTATATTCTATGGGGGAGGCCATGTTATGTACTATGTGGCTGTGTTATATACTATTGTGGGGGTATATTATATTCTATGGGGAGGCTGCGTTATATACTATGGGGGGCTGCATTATATTCTATGGGGGGCTACATTATATATTATGGGGAGGTGGGCTGTATTATATTCTATGGGGGTTACATACTCTGGGGTGGCTGCATTATACTCTGTGGGGTGGCTGCATTATACTCTGGGGTGGCTGCATTATACTCTGGGGTGGCTGCATTATACTCTGGGGTGGCTGCATTATACTCTGGGGTGGCTGCATTATACTATATGTGGGCTGCATTATACTGTATCGAGGACTATGGGGAATACGTTATACTATATGAAGAACTATGGGGTGCATTATACTATGGGAAGTGAATTGTACTACATGGATGACTGTGGCGGTGCATTATACTATATGGAGCACTATGAGGATTGTATTATGCTATATGGAGGACTATGAGGATTGTATTATGCTATATGGAGGACTATGAGGAGTGTATTATACTATGTGGAGGACTGAGCAGTGTATTTTAATATATGGAGGACTATAGGGAGTGTATTATACTATATGGAGGACTATGGAGCACATTATAATATATGGAGGACTATGGGGTGTATTTTACTAAACAAGTAAAATGCTGCATATTCGGATTGTTTTTGCTGGAACAAAAAGCCTTGTTGTCAGCAGCACATTGCCAGTGTAAACTGTAGATGTGCTGCTGAAAACATGATACTGTATGGTGATCTATTAGTGATCGTTCTGTCTCATCATTATTCCTCAGCTGGTGGAAAGAGGCCGGGAAACAAGCGTTGAACAACTTCCGTATTGTCGATCAAACTCGTTTAGCGGCCTGAGAACAGCGCACGTAAATACAACAGAAAGGCTTCTGTGTGATGTGCAATATGTTAGCATTTGGGGACCCATTTTAAACTTTGCCTAGGGCCCCACTTTGCCTAAAACCGGCCCTGCCTACAAGTGTACAAAGATATTATACAGTCACCATGTGACAAGTGGGCCTGTGTAACTTCAAATGCCAGGGCTGAATTTTAGTCCCAGTCCGGCCCTGCCTTGAAGATTTGTAAACTGTTAGTTACTGTATGCTTATATTTTACTACTATTCCGAATACAGCATGTTATCAGAAGTAAAACAAGGTCCTTTCTCAAGCCAAGGCTCATGGCCTGTAGTCATGGTCTATAGTGCTCATGCTGCTTTTTGTGATTTTTCCATAACTATATTCAGCCTCTTAAAGGGCTTTTAGGAAGAGTTTTCAGTAAGTCTCCTTATTATCAGAAGTAGGACTACAATGACAGGTAAGACAGCTGATAACACAGGATCCACCAATCACAAAAGGCAAAGCCATAGCTGACCATGCTCCTCCTACCATCACAATGACTCATTAAATACTTCAGTACAAAAAATAGGGTTAAGGTTTGGTCATTATGGCTATGTACATGTGTTGTTTCCTGAAACACGTTAGAGTCCGGAAGTCGGTGGCCAGTGTGAAAATGTACAAATGTCTATTATTTATTTTGCACGTTGTGATATGAAAAAATACAGTTTACACCAAAACCTGATATGAACAATAGTTCATATTCTGATGGCTTCCCTTCAATATGATCTTCAGGGTATTTTGTTTCATATCTGAGGTCAGGAGTCATGCAAAAAAGTATATGTCATCAATGTCAGGCTATGAACAATCAGAATAAATGTAAAAATGTTATATTTTATTATTTATTTTATGAGTGGGATATTGTTAATGCTGTGTAACAATGTAAATTACTATTATTGTTACTATTATTATTATTATTATTATTATTATTATTAATAATCACCATCAGTGAACTGCAGAAAGCTCTGCTCAGGTCTATGCACATGCTCCACCGATGCATTGCAATATCCAAAGTTTGATAAGAACCCAATTCATAACAAAAGCCAACACCAACTAGTAATCTGGCAGTTTTTTTTATTCATTAATAAAAGAACAAGGAGCAAAGTAAATGGAAATTATACAGGGAATTACCTAGAAAACTTGATGATGCATAGGAGATACAAAAGAAGAGTAAAAAAAATTATAGAATGAGGGCATGTACTGTAAGTTGCTAAGATACACTGCATAAAGCTATGTCCAAATATTGCGATTACAGTGGAGTCTGTTATAATAAAGGTATTCTAAAAATGTTATAAAAAGCACAATGTAACTGCTCCATGTAAGGGTGATAAAAACCATGTAACATGTAAATTCTCAACAGTTATAAACCAAATGTGGCCAGATAACTTGGGGGAATGGACCGGCCAAGCCAATCAGTGCCTGCAGCAGTCTTATGTCATTTTTACAAGGAGATTGAATTTCATTAAAAAAAAAGATGTTTAAAAAATGTAGACATTTATTTTTGAACCCCTGTTGTTTTACTAGTCCAATGTGACAACCATACATACCGCACCTATACAACGGTGTGCTGCCACCTTTTGCTTTCTGCATTTGTGCCTACCTACTTAGCATTTTTTGTTATGCCCTCTTTTGTCAAGGGTTGAATAATTGATGTTGAGATTGTTGTCAAAAGTTCAATATAATGTTATGCTAAATGAGTGGTAAAAGAAAAAGTGCCATCAAAATTGACAGTAGCAAATCCATACCACAGCTAAGAATGCGGGAGCTGCTAGAAGGAACAGAAGCACCACTACTAGCACCAGCATCCTGGGAAGCAGTGCTACCAAATGAAGACTCAATTTGCCTCCTTTGCCTCTGGCAAGCGATGAGTGAAGAGGAAGCTGAGGGTGTATTGGAATACATGGCATATCATCCATCTCAATCCTAGCAAGATCTTACCTCTAACAGCAACACCGTGAGTTTGAGCCAGTGTTCTGCACAGAATAGTCTGCCTGATCACAAGCACATGAAGAGTCTGTCTGTGCTGTTATTAAATAGGCTGTTGGTTACTACTAAGTTACCATCTCTATGTATGGAGAGCTTAAAGGGCATGAATACATCCCTAGTAGTGATGAGCGAGTGTACTCATTGCTCAGGTTTTCCCGAGCACGCTTGGGTGGTGTCCGAGTATTTGCGACTGCTCGGAGATTTAGTTTTCCTGGCTGCAGCTGCATGATTTACGGCTACTAGCCAGCCTGAGTACATGTGGGGGTTGCCTGGCTGCTAGGGAATCCCCACATGTATTCAAGCTGTCTAGTAGTCACAAATCATGCAGCTGCGGTGACGAAAACTAAGTCTCCGAGCACTCACAAATACTCGGACACCACCCAAGCATGCTCGGGAAAACCTGAGCAATGAGTATACTCGCTCATCACTAATCCCTAGGAGACTTACAGCATTGCTATTCACTGCAAATCAATTAGAATTTTTGAAAAAAAATATCAAAAATTGCAAATTTCCAAAGATACAGTATGATCATCTTTACTTAACACCGATTAGAACATCCTCCTTACATGTCCAACATCAAGGTCTCTAGCATACAGGGGTATGACTGATTGCTGCTGCGGTGCAGGCCAAAGATTCTGAAGTGAGGCCCCAGAAGCATCATTAGACACATTAGGTTGTCATTCCGACAGTGAAACCAAAGAACGC
This sequence comes from Ranitomeya variabilis, assembly GCF_051348905.1. NCBI lineage: Eukaryota > Metazoa > Chordata > Amphibia > Anura > Dendrobatidae > Ranitomeya > Ranitomeya variabilis. The sequence goes on from NC_135234.1 coordinate 175,585,540, forward strand.
CAGAGGAACTGTAACAAATAGAAAGCACTAATATCTAGTCATATAGGAAGGTTTTTTTTAAAAAATAATTCAGATTGAAAAATATTTGTTTTGTGCGATGTAACAAGAAATGCTATATTGTATCAAAACTTCAGTAATTTGTAAAGCACGATCAGCACAGATGCCTGTATTCTTACTGAAAGCTAGTTTTTATTTTTTTTTACTTTTTTACATTTGTTTTGGTTTTTATTTCATTGGTAATTTACCTTTAGATGTGTTAAAGAATTATATGAGAAATTAAAGGTATTGATAAGATCATATTCTCACACAGAACGCAATTTAATAAAAGATATGTCTCTGCGCTACATAATTTGTATATACCAACTACCGTAACACTATTGCTGGCAATGTATGCCTAAAATGTGGCACAATAAATATAATGAAAAAAAATAAAAACAATATCAATGCCAGTTCAAACTATAATGCAAACTCAGCACAAATCATTGAAGCAATTGGTATTAGCTGTTAGTGTGAATATAAAGGTACATATCGTAATACATAATGCGCATATTAATGGTATTGATGCACAGGTACATTTAATAATCATGGCTGTTGGTACCAGCTGTTGTATATAAAAATAAAAAGGTACATTGTGCACTAAGTTTTATTACCTTGTCACCATTCAAATTGTGAACATCCCAGCACTACAGTGGGTACGGAAAGTATTCAGAACCCTTTACATTTTTCACTCTTTGTTTCATTGCAGCCATTTGGCAAATTCAAAAAAGTTCATTTTTTTCTCATTAATGTACAAAATATCATATGGTCATAAGTATTCAGACCCTTTGCTCAGACACTCATATTTAAGTCACATGTCCATTTCCTTGTGATCCTCCTATAGATGGTTCTACTCCTTCATTGGAGTCCAGCTGTGTTTAATTAAAATGATAGGACTTGATTTGGAAAGGCACACACCTGTCTATATAAGACCTCACAGCTCGCAGTGCATGTCAGACCAAATGAGAATCATGAGGTTAACGGATCTGGCCAAGGAGCTCAGAGACAGAATTGTTGCAAGGCACAGATCTGGCAAAGGTTACAAAAGAATTTCTGCAGTGCCCAAGGATCCTAACAGCACAGTGGCCTCCATAATCCTTAAATGAAAGAAGTTTAGGACCACCGGAAGTCTTCCTAGACCTGGCCGTCCAGCCAAACTGAGCAATTGTGGGAGAAGAGCCTTGGTGAGAGAGGTAAAGAAGAGCCCTAAGATCACTATGGCTGAGCTCCAGAGATGCAGTAGGGAGAAAGGAGAAAATTCCACAAAATCAACTATCATCACTGCAGCCCTCCACCAGTCGGGCCTTTATGGCAGAATGGACCAACGGAAGCCTGTCCTCAGTGCAAGACATATGAAAGCCCGCATTGCATTTGCTAAAAGAACACATGAAGGACTCCCAGACTATGAGAAATAAGATTCTCTGGTCTGATGAGATGAAGATATACCTTTTTGGTGATAATTCTACGCGGTATGAGTGGAGAAAATCAGGAACTGCTCATCACCTGCCCAATAATATCCCAATAGTGAAACATGGTGGTGGCAGCATCATTCTATTGGGGTGTTTTTCAGCTGCATGGACAGGATGACTGGTTGCCATTGAAGGAAACATGAATGCGGCCAAGTACAGAGATATCCTGGATGAAAACCTCTTCCAGAGTGCTCTGGACCTCAGACTTGGCCGAAGGTTCACCTTCCAACAAGACAGTGACCCTAAACACACAGCTAAAATAACAAAAATAACAAAGGAGTGGCTTCAGAAGAACTCTGTGACCATTCTTGACTGGCCCAGCCAGAGCCCTGACCTTAACCCAATTGAGCATCTCTGGAGAGACTTGAAAATGGCTGTCCACCAACATTCACCATCCAACCTGATGGAACTGGAGAGGATCTGCAAGGAAGAATGGCAGAGGATCTCCAAATCCAGGTGTGTCATTCCCAAGAAGACTCATGGCTGTACTAGCTCAAAAGGGTGCTTCTACTCAATACTGAGCAAAGGGTCTGAATTCTTATGACCATGTGATATTTTGGTTCTTCTTTTTTAATAAATTTGAAAAAAATTCTACATTTCTGTTTTTTTTCAGTCAAGATGGGGTGCAGAGTGTACATTAATGAGAAAAAAAATAACTTATTTGAATTTACCAAATGGCTGCAATGAAACAAATAGTGAAAAATTTAAAGGGGTATGAATACTTTCCATACCCACTGTAAGTGGTTAAGTACCAATAATAGATGGTTGCAAATATATGCACAAATAAATCCACATTGATTGATAAAACACAACCAAATATCGTCTGTTAAATTTAAAAAAAACACAAAAAACATTAAATGACAATACTATGATATCTCTGCATATATCTGTTTCACCTATTTGACAGCAGGAATCGTGTGTAACAATATCCAATTGTCTTTATATAGTCATTAATGGTAAAGTCCAAGATATGTAGTTGGGTCTGCATGGACCAGTCCTTAAGTTGACACTTATCCATATGGCCAAGATGTTAGTATAATAAATAAATACTAATCTAGGAGCTAGCCGCAGCGAACCTAATTTCAGGGAGTCCCGGACGGCGACTCACCCAATATAGTGTAAGCCACGTGTGAGAGCTGTCGGCGTATGACATCACTGTGTTGCTCGTGTACGGGGTCCTGGAAGGGTCGTACTATACCTTACGCGTTTCGCAGATGCAGCTATCTCCTTCATCAGAAGGTGTAACAGTGGCCATATTGATAAGTGGCAACTTACGGACTGGCCCACGCAGACCCAACTACGTATCTTGGACTTCACCACTAATGACTATATAAAGACAATTGGATATTGTTACACATGATTCCTACTGCCAAATAGGCTAAACAGATATATGAAGGAAAGGAGTTTAAGCCAGCTCACTGGTAACCACTGCAGGTGCTCGGAACTCTGTGCAGGTAAACATGGAGGCCATAAAGAGGATATAACGTTCCAGCTCCTTAAAAAACAATCTTCTGTATTGAATCATATTAAAAGTACATGTGGTATCATGCTCTCCCTAAATAAATGCCATAACATGGACTGCGGCCTCCTTTCTAAGGAGCTGGAACGTTATATCCTCTTTTTGAAACAGATATATACAGAGATATCATAGTATTGTCTTTAATATATATATATATATATATATATATATATATTAATCTAACAGACAACATTTGGCTGTGTTTTATCAATCATTATGTGCATATATTTGCAGCCATCTATTATTGGTACTTAACCACTTAGTACTGGGATGTACACTGGTGACAGGTAATAATCCTTAGTGCACAATGTACCTTTTTATTTTTATGTACAACAGCTGGTACCAACTGCCTTGATTATTAAATGTACCCGTGTCACAGTGTGAACGGTCACCAATACCATTAATATGCACAATATGTATTACGCTATGTACCTTTAAGTTCACACTAACAGCTAATAGCAATTGCTTGAATGATTTGTGCTGAGCTTGCGTTATAGTGTGAACTGGTAGTGATTAGGGTTGAGCGAAACGGATCGGACATTTTCAAAAGTCGCCGACTTTCAGCAAAGTTGGGTTTCATGAAACCCTACCCGATCCCACTGTGGGATCAGCTATGCGGTCGGCGATCTTCGCGCCAAAGTCGCGTTTCATATGACGCTTTCCCCGCCATTTTTTCAGCCAATGAAGGAGTGTGGGCAGCGTGATGACATAGGTTCCGGCTTGCTTTGTGCGGCGTCACAGGGGGTAAAACCGCCATCTTAACGTTTGGGATATAGCGATTTGCACAGTGAAACACAAACTTGAGAGAGAGAGAGAGAGAGAGAAAAAAAAAAAAAAAAATCCCCATTGACCTGGATTGGGTTTCGTGTTTCGGTTGGCCCCCGACTTTTCAAAATAATCGGCCGATTTCACACGGTCCGACTTTCGAGACAGTCGGATTTCACGAGACCCGACTCGATCCTAAAAAAGCAAAAGTCGCTCAACCCTAGTAGTGATATTTTTTGTAGGTTTTTTCATTATATTTATCGTTCCACATTTTCGGCATGCATTGCCACCAATAGTGTTACGGTAATTGGTATACACATATTATATAGCACAGAGACATATCTTTAATTAAAGGGAACCTGTCACCTGAATTTGGCGGGACCAGTTTTGGGTCATATGGGCGGGGTTTTCGGGTGTTTGATTCACCCTTTCCTTACCCGCTGGCTGCATGCTGGCCACAATATTGGATTGAAGTTCATTCTCTGTCCTCCGGAGTACACGCCTGCACAAGGCAATATTGATAATGAACTTCAATCCAATATTGCAGCCAGCATGCAGCCAGCGGGTAAGGAAAGGGTGAATCAAACACCCGAAAACCCCGCCCATATGACCCAAAACTGGTCCCGCCAAATTCAGGTGACAGGTTCCCTTTAAATCGCATTCTGTGTGAAATTATCACTCCACCAGGGGTGTTTTTTGTCTGTTGCAGCTTTCCTATATATGTTTTTCCTTATATTACCTTGGAAGTGGGAATAGCGCGAATATTCACATTTATTTTTAATACAAGATCATATTCTGTAAAGTATACTCAGCATAAACATAGGACACGTTCTCACTTTCACACCTTTTCTCTAGGGATAGCGGGAAGTCTTTCTTTAAGAAAAGGATGTAACATTTCTTTTAATACTGTTGATTTAAGGTGACAGCATGACTGTATGTCATCTTTCTAGTTGTCTATAAGGGATACAAAAAGGAGGGTAAAACAATTCCAAGAAACCAAGGGAGAATAATGAATGAATTTATCATTGTTCGAATTCTGCACCTTAAGGGCAGTCTGGCACCAAAATAGCATTCATGAGCTAAATGGAACGCAGGAGCAAAAATAGCTTTCTAATCTTATAAACACTCAGTGGGTATAGATCTCAGCCTGATAATTTGATTAATGTTTCACACACTGCAGCTTTTTGTAAGGAGGCCATACAGATCTAGGCAAGGCAAAGTGTGATTCAAGGTGACATCACCGAGTATTTAATATAGTGATTTTTTTACGGTATGAAGTCTCGTGTAATGAGCCAGCAAGTAGCAGATTTGTCAGATTACAATACAGTGGAGCTTAGTCACTTACACTTACACTTTTACCTACTGCCTATTCTGGATGACATTGACTTTAGGCAACTCAATGGAGGTCAAAGTTCATTAACGGTCATCATGATCATTTTCCCCTTTACCTCCATTTATATTTCCTCTTTTGCACTTATAGAACTTACTGACTTTCAGCCATGTTTCTTTGTGATTGCTAGGTGGGTTAAAATTGCCCTAATCTGTCTAGATCATGTTGTCGCAATTTATATTGTATCAAAACATGAATTAACAGTGTTATTCTGCTTTCAATATAAGGCTCTGTTCACACATACTGTACATTAAGGCTTTCATTCATAACAGAGGCCATAAAACAGCCATTAGAGCGAACATTACAGCAGAGGTGACTATCAGGCTTACTCTTCACCGTAAGGATTGCCTGAAAAGAAGAGTGCTGAAGTCTAAGTGTGAAGAGAAGTACGACATTAGCAAGAGCATACCTCCCAACTTTAGGGGAAGGGAAAGAGGGACAAAGTCAGCGGCGCGCGTAGCGCGCAGCGGCAAATTTTAGGCCACACCCATTTCACAACTAGCCACGCCCCAACCACACCCATTTAGCACTTCTGATCACAATGTTTCGTTAACAATAATTATGAACAAAAAAATATGGCCACACACGACGCTCCATACTGTACAATGCAGCACAGCCCCATAGAATATAATGCAGCACAGCCCCATAGAATATAATGCAGCACAGCCCCATAGAATATAATGCCGCACAGCCCCATAGAATATAATGCCGCACAGCCCCATAGAATATAATGCAGCACAGCCCCATAGAATATAATGCAGCACAGCCCCATAGAATATAATGCAGCACAGCCCCATAGAATATAATGCAGCACAGCCCCATAGAATATAATGCAGTACAGCCCCATAGAATATAATGCAGCACAGCCCCATAGAAAATCTCGCAGTACGGATGCCATACGGATTACATACGGAGGATGCCATGCGCAAAATACGCTGACACACCCTGACTACGGATCAATATTTTGGGGACATTTCTCCGTATTACGCCCGTAGTACGGCTATATAATACGTGGCGTATTGTCTTACGCCGAGTGTGACGCCGGCCTTAGGCTGGTATAATTATTATAGGGGCCAAGTCCCTTTTGTATATATATGCAGCACTCATGTTACTTCGACAGCGCTGCAGCCAATCAGCGACTCATGCCGTCAACTCTGGGTGAGAAACTGAGTTAAGTGATTGGCTGCAGACAATAACAGACACTAGGAGCAGCGGTGGCAACTCAGAGGTGGACCTGGGGAGAGGGAGTAACACACACAGTGAGGCCGGGGGACGGGCGAGGGCCCCTTTTATCATAGTGGAGCGACAGCTCGTACACGGTCGGCTGCAGGTCTTTTCTACCGTCCAGACCTCCACTTGCTGTCAGTGAAGACTGATTTCCCTTTTAATCATCCAGAAGCTGAAAACAGCAGCGGTTCCGTTACAACTGCATCCAGTGCGATCATTTCCCCTGCACTGACACATTGTAGCAAACAGTCAGCCTGCTACAGCTGGAGGAGATTCAGGTCTCCAGTCACTGACAGCAAGCAGAGTGGTGAACAACACGTGCAGACATGATGCGGCAGCATCCCAGATCTCCGGGCCTGCTGGCACTTGTAGTCCCACCAGAGCCACGCATGCCCAGCCCTGAGCCTCACCTCCCGGCCGTTCTCCTGCCCCACCAGCCCGGCCGCCGCCTGCTTGGCCATCCCGCTCTCATCCAGGCCGAGGCCCTTGACATGGCTGTGGGTGGCGATGCGCTGAGTCTTCGTGGTGCTCTTCACCTCCTCGATCTTCATGGTGCCGGGAGCGGACGGCGGAGCTGGGGTCAGTGCGTGCGGCTCCTCACAGCGTGCGCGGGAATGTGCGCCCGTACAGCGGGTTACCATGATGCGGTTACCAAGGCCGCAGCAAGAAACGCCCACCGAACCGACATGCTGCGTCCTGATTGGTTGCTATGGCTTGGATTCCGCACACTGAGATTGGACAATTAAAATGCCAATCTGTAATTTCAGTCAGCAACTTCCGCTTCCCGAGTGGGCGGGGCTGCTTCACCGGCGGCCGCAAATTCGGGATTTTAAATGCCCGAAGCGGGACAGCGGGACCCCGGTGCCAAAGCGGGACTGTCCCGCTGAAATCGGGACGGTTGGGAGGTATGGCAAGAGACAAATGGCCATTTGTGAGGACACATGCCAAAAGAAACGGAGTACATGAATGCAATTTGCTGGATAAGAGCTAATGTAGGGTACAAGAGGTAACAATGAGAAGGAGTCGTAACCAGCTATGAAATTGTGTTTGTGAGAAGTAAGTGCTGCTGATCTATTTGCAAGCAGATCTGAGCAAAGTGTTGCCAGCGTTAGCTCATTGTAACATCTGTCTACCTGTGACAATTCTTAAAGAGAACCTATATCCTTCAAGCTTGTTGCTTCCCAATGAGTAAAATCTACTAGAACTGTTGCTGTTGACCATTTGCATTACTTTCGCGATCCTTAAATGGAGAAACCACTCTTTCCAGTGAGGGCCAGTGGATTCATACTGTTTAAAGGGGCAGACCTCTTCATTTGATGCACCATTTGAAAGACTTACTACACTTATGACAGGCAAAATTGAAGAGCTACATGCATTTCTAACTATTAAAGCTGCAGGCACAGCAAAAACAATTATTGATGGAATGAGCCAACCAGAATATTTTAGTAATCAGCACATGAACATATCACATTGCTTTTCTGTGCTTAAGGTTAAACAGGAACAATTTAACTGTTTGTTGCCAGATGTTCTTTAGGAATTTCAAGCTTCAGGTTTTCTCAGCAGGCGGCTATGTGTATTTGTTGTCTTGTAGAGAAAGCTTATTGGAAACCACAGATGCAGCTATTTAGCAGTGAATTGCTCCAGCCTCTAGGTAGCATTTGGACTGATCACATCCCAGCATGTTTCCCCCATAAACAGCAGGAACGCATCCCATGACGCTGAGGGAATGAAGACAGAAGATCCTATTACAGCCAAGGCACACCTGTTTCAGTGCACAGCATGCCGTTATACAGGCTGCTCCAGAATCCCTCTGTATTGCAGCTGAAGGTTTATACATTTTTCATTTCCATAGCTTGGCTACGGCTAAATGAGTACGTGATAAGAGATCATTCTTGTCACTGGGATAAAATGATGTTAATTACTGGTCACCAGGTTGATTATGGCAGTACACACTCAGAAGCAGTTTGTGTATATCATTTCACCCAGCCAAGTGCAAAGAATTTCCAAAGGTAGGACTAGTTTTTTTTTAAAAAATTACAGAATTAAAAGCAATTTACAGAATAGATTTCAAAATAATTTCACGCACAATGGTAAAGGTGATCTTCATAAGTAGTACCATGTTCCCATACCGAAAACTGCCGTATATGTTCAGAGATGCAATCCCATCAGTTTGGCCCTAACAATGCCAACAATTTTGAAATACATCCAGCATGATGCAGACCGTCGTTACAGAAGATATGGCTTGCTTTACAATTTAATGCTTGACACAAATAATATTGGCGCAAAGTTTTTGATTTCTAGGAAACATTGATCTTTGATGAAACCTTCCATTACGAGATGTTCTAGCCAAAAAGCCACTCACGTAAAGACTGAAAAAAGATGAGGTTCATTGGATTATTTAGGACGAGGGGGATTAATGGAAAGATCAGGTTATTATAATGTTCTGACCATCAGGGAATTTGTCTTTTCTCCTATTTTGGGCCAGTAACCGAGGATCCTACAGGAAAGTCAGAATCAGAATGATCCTCTCTTGCTCCTGATAAAACTATGATTTTAAGGCAACTACACCAAGCATCCCAGTAAGTGACACGTTGCTGGAATCAGGGTCTCTGACTCTATATTATACTGCTCTCAGAATAATTAGTGAAAACCTGGTGACAGATTCCCCTTAAACATTTGTGTTCATTCATTCATCATTGCCTTATGAATTGCCATTACTCTATGCTCCATATTCCCACAATGAACTTCTGTCTGAAGAATTGGAAGTATTCTCTTTTCCGTTAGGTCTGTGACATCTCATGATTAAAAACTGACTAGCTGAATCCTTCTAAGCTCTATGTGAAAACAGGAAGTCTCTTTTCCCTGCATGAATAATCATTAGAACTACAATTTTACTCTCTGCAAAGAGAAGGGGGAGAAATGGAGCAGCTGGGTCAGAAGTTTAAGAGAGGGTGGAGCTGGGCTGCCAAGGACTTTACAGGGATGTAAAATTGTATTTCTAATGATGACTGATGCAGGGAAAAGATACTTCCTGGTTCTACATAGAGCTTAGAATGATTCAGATAGTCTGTTTTTAATCACGTGATGTCATAGATAGTGTTGAGCATTCCGATACCGCAAGTATCGGCCGATACTTGCGGTATCGGAATTCCGATACCGAGTTCCGATACTTTTGTGGTATCGGGAATCGGTATCGGAACCATATTCATGTGTAAAATAAAGAATTAAAATAAAAAATATGGATATACTCACCTCTCCGGTGGCCCCTGGATCTTACCGCTGTTACCGAGAGCCTTTGTTCCTAAAAATGAGCGCGTGAAGGGCCTTCAATGACGTCGCGGCTTCTGATTGGTCGCGTGACCGCTCATGTGACCGCTCACGCGACCAATCAGAAGCCGCGACGTCAGCCATGACGTCATCGAAGGTCCTTCACGGGCTCATTCTTAGAAACGGAGGCTCCCGGTTACAGCGGTAAGGTCCAGGGGCCGCCGGAGAGGTGAGTATATGGATATATCACATGAGCGGTAACGTGACCAATCAGAAGCCGCGACATAATCGAAGGCCCTTCTCGCGCTCATTCTTAGGAACAAAGGCTCCCGGTTACAGTGGTAAGATCCAGGGGCCACCGGAGAGGTGAGTATATCCATATTTTTTATTTTAATTCTTTATTTTACACATGAATATGGATCCCAGGGCCTGAAGGAGAGTTTCCTCTCCTTCAGACCCTGGGAACCATTCCGATACTTTGCGTCCCATTGAAATGTATTGGTATCGGGTATCGGTATCAGCGATATCCGATATTTTTCGGGTATCGACCGATACTATCCGATACCGATACTTTCAAGTATCGGACGGTATCGCTCAACACTAGTCATAGACCAATTGAAAGAAGAAGAATTAACTGGGTAAAAGAGCAGAATGAGCAATTGTTAGTGCACAGTGTTATATAATATGATGATTGCAATATAGTAAAACAATAAAAACGTTGATGCCAGAATATTGGCATACAGCACACAAAAGTGAACATACACTAAAATTACAGCTTTAACATACTATAAACATATGCTTAGTTAGGAGACATCTCTTGAGACATGAAACATCCATATATATAATAATCATTTTTCAAATATTCACATATGTCATGCATTTATTAAAATGAACTAGTAAACATCACTTCTTGACTTTTGCATCAGAGGACTCATGTGCTTGATGCCTATGCTTATATGCATTGTTTTTGTCCCAGCGATGCTGTTGCTCTTCAAGAGTCTCATTTGCCCTTTGTTGTCTTCGACGTTGTGCCTTTGCTGCTTTCCTTTCATTGTCATTGGCGTACTTTTTATGAGGAGCCATGTTGGCATTGATATTTGCTTTTTAAAGGGGTTTTCCTATGAACAAAAGTTCATTTTAAAAATTGTCTGTGTCTGACTGTGTACCGAACATTGCACAGCTCCTGGGCAGGTGAGGAAGCAAAAGACAATACTGACATTACAGCAGGCGATCAAAGAGGATACATTTTGTGAGGTAAAATATTTTTTAAAAACAGTCAGTGAAATATTTTACCTCACAAAATGCATCCACTGTGATTTCCTGCTATATTGTCAGTATTATCATTTACTTCCTCCCCTTCCCAGGAGGTGTGGTATGCTCCATACATGGTCAGACACACTCACCCCTGTGTCTGACCATGTACAGAACATACCACAGCTCCTGGGCAGGGGAGGAAGCAAAAGACAATACTGACATTCCTGCAGGAGATCGAAGAGGATACATTTTTTGAGATAAAATATTTTTTAAAAACAGTCAGTGAAATATTTTACCTCACAAAATTAATCCACTATGATCCCCTGCTGTAATGTCAGTATTATCTTTTACTTCCTCCCCTGCCCAGGAGATGTGGTATGCTCCATACACTTTCAGACACAGTCGATTAATTTTTAAAATAAACGTTCGTTTGTAGGAAATCCACTTTAATGTGACCAGCTTCCTCTGCCTATAGACACCTTGTGCATCTGCCGCTGGGATAAGCCGAACGATTCACTGCACCTGAGCATAATTCACGCAGGTGCAGTAAATCAGACCGCCGCTATCTTTATGCAGGCAGATAGCGGTGGTCACATTAAAACTGTGCATGCACACCTCCTGTACAAAGATGGCGGCAGTCAGTGAAACATTTGGCTGATAACGGCGGTGGCATGTTCGCGATGGTGTTCCGCTGTTGGTACCGCACAAGAGGCTGTGTGAGAGTGTGAGTGCAAGTGCATGTGAGTGTGTGAGTGTGAGTATGTGAGTGTGAGTGAGTGTTTAAGTGTGAGTGTGTGAGTGTGAATGTGAGTGAGTGTGAGTGTGTGAGTGTATGTGTGAGTGTGAGAGTGTGTGAGAGTGTGTATGTGAGTGTGTGTGTGTGTGTGTGTGTGTTGCATACAGCATATAGTGTGTGTGTGGTGCGACGGTGTTCCGCTGGTGGTACAGCGCAATAGGTTGGTACCAGCAGCAGTTTCCATATTGAGACACCCATCATTTGTATGTCCCAATATGGCGGTCGGTGAACTTCCTCCGCTTGGAATTCTGGGATATGGTGACATCTGGACAGAACAGGAAATTAAAACATTACAAGGCAATTATATAAATAGATTTTATTGTATTATAATAGATTGCTTTATGTCTAGAGATAATTGTTTTTTCTATGTTGTTGATATTACTTGAGCATTGTATGGTGGTATTTACTGAGGCATTGTATGGTATTAGTTACTTGGGTCTGCTGGTTGACCTTGTTAGCTTGAATAAATGTCTATTTTTACTATATAATATGGAAGTCATTTTTCATTGACTCATTTTATTACTAATATATTCTTTGTAAGTACCAACATCCTTCATTCAAATGTCAAGTCTCATCTTCTCTACAGTATTGACATGGCAATGTGAACAAATCCTGTCTCATTTATGAACAGAAATTAAAATGACATACTAAGGTCTTGATTTATATTATTTGATTCCTATGGACAATCTCTCTTTGTCAATTTTCTTTTAACTCTTCCTTTCACAGACTCCATTTATGATTGACTTTGTAGGAGCCATTCCATCAAGTTACAAGTCAATCATAATTATTTTTTTTAGCGATCTCAGTCTTAAGACTAAAAAAAAATGTATTTCTTAGAAGGAAGTTAAAACTGTAAAAATCAAGATTTCAAGAACTACAGAAGGATACAGAAAAATGCTCTACAGAAACGTGTCACTGTCACACATAGGATCCTACATTTTTACTATTTTAAAAGTCTATTCATTGAGAGCCACAGACATGAAACGAATAAAACACTAAATTATTGAAATTACACAAAATCCCAGTTTATTCCTCATTAAAGGGTTTGTATTAGAAAATTATAATAGTGACAGCAGAAATGTTAGGTTATTGCTAGATCCCATTGTAAATGGTGTGATCTGTTGACAATACATAAGTGACATACAGGTGAGATGTACATGGACTACGTAACTGGCCATACACTTTAGTTGGATATTGGCTGAACGATTCTTCGGCAAATTGTTTGGCCAACAGCCATTTCAGGTGACTCTGCCATTTACAGAAGTGCTCATTCTTTATGAAAAAGCTGCTGGCTGACCTGTCGGCTCATGGCTAATCTTGGGAGAGCAATGTGATTGGCAGTCCGAAATTGTACATGCCCGATTGATACCTCCCCCAATAATCAGTCAGCCCTTGCCCCATGCACATTAGACTATTGCCCAGAAATATCGAGATTAGCTTGGTTAATATTGGTCTAATAATTATGGAAGCCTTAGAAACAGATGTTGTAGCTTACTAAGGCTACTTTCACACTTGCGTCGGTATGGGCCCGTCGCAATGCATCGGGCCGACGTACCGACGGAACCTGTGAAATTTACTGCAAGATGTGGGCAGCGGATGTAGTTTTACAACGCATCCACTGCCCATTCTGCAGTCCGGGGAGGAGGGGGCGGAGCTTCGGCCGCGCATGCGCAGTCGAAAATGGCGGACACGACGCACAAAAAAAGTTACATGGAACGTTTTTTGTGCCGACGGTCCGCCAAAACACGACGCATCCGTCGCACGACGGATGCGACGTGTGGCAATCCGTCGGAATGCGTCACTAATGCAAGTGTATGGAGAAAAAACGCATCCTGCGGGCAACTTTACAGGATGCGTTTTTTCTCCAAAACGACGCATTGCGACGTGCATCACACGACGCAAGTGTGAAAGTAGCCTTACCGTTATGAAATATTACAATGCCAGTGTGGTCATTTACCACTGCATGAAATCTTTGACTTCTGCTTAATTTGCCACCATGTCAGGTTACATCAACCATGATGTATCATGGTTTAGTGGGTCACTGAAGAGCTAGCCTCTGCCACAGTCTGCTAGTCCTGTAAGTTTCATATGGTTGTGCAGTGATGCATCCTTTCTTTAGAAGGGAGACACTATGTGCCTCCATGGGTCCTAGTGGCTGTTTTGCTACAGTTTTTCAAGAGCCTTGACGTCCAATGACTGTATTCATCTAGGAGTCTTTATACAACTTCCCAGACAGACGTCTTCTCCATCTGCTGACCGAAGCTCAGAAGTCTCTTATTCTTGCTCTCAGTTCATTTTGCATATGCTTTTACTAACCCATATTGTCAACTTTTGGAGGTTGGTACCTGAAGGAGGGGAGGAATTGAAACTTTTCACCACAATCTGACACCCTTTAAAGGAAATGGCTATCTATAACCATTCAGTGCCCTCTTTACACCCATTATCCACCACGCAATACCTTAGGTCTTGCTCTTTGAAACACTGAGCAAAAGAAACCTTCTGGTTTCGCTAATTTCTAGAAGGTTTTGTCTGGGCTTTGGAGATTTTGTAACTTTTGCTGGCATCTGAGAGTCTATTTCTAAGAGTCTCACAGAGTATACAGTACATACACATTATGACTTGAGAAACTTTTCTGACATCACAGTCTAAATCCATATGGACAAGGAGTTGTTTCCGCCCGCCATTGAGCTCCCTGTGCACAGTTTATGTGCCGATATTATGCCAGAGGAGGTTGGGAACTTTGCAGTTAGTGATTTGGTAGAGCATTGGTGACTTCAACACACTATGCATCTCAGCATTCGGCAACCCCACTTATGTAGCTTTAAATGATCTGACACTTCCACTTTTCAAAAATATGAGAAAAAATTGCTTGAATAAGCCATATGTCGCAATACCTTTGTCCATGCAGTGCGTGTCCCAACTCTTCCCTAAGCTGGAACCATAACACTGCGTCTGCATCAGAAGCAGGCCATGTCTTCGCAGAGGCGAATGGTGCACTTATATATTTCCAACTGGAAGCCACATGGCAATGAGGACCAATATAAATGCTCGTCAGTGGCCCCATGGGAGCCCAATGACCATGTATAATTAAAAGGAGAAATAAAATCCCAAGGGGGTAAATAAAATAACACATAACTAAAGTGTCAAAGGGTCTTTCCTCCCCACCTTACAATCATATAGAACACATACTATTTTTTTAAATGGGTTTTCTACTACATTTGCTTTGTTCTCTCAACTATATCCTCCACCTTAGCGTAGGAGCAGTGATCAATCATCAAAGAGTTGAGTCCAGATTTATTTTTTTACTTTACTCCTCTTGACCAAATCAGCTTTACTTAAAATGTAGTGGAAACCCCCTTTAAAGTCTTAGCGTGGTGATATAACTGATAATATATTGCCACCATGAAGACCCCCACTCATTTCACCATCATATAAAGGTCATATTATAATACTACCACTTTATGTTCATTGGCATCCGAATCTTTAACTAATTTGTGGCCTGGATTTATTATTCTGCATGATGGCAATATCTTAAACTATGCTTCTATATGAAGGAAATTACATCAATTTAAACCTTAATAGAATTTCTCTTTTGGGAAATAATTTACAAAACTTGCATTTAGTGATGAGATTTTTTTTCCAATCTTCTTTTACCATAGCGGAGCCTCTGCAACATTGTGGCTGAAATGCCCTAACAAAGCATGTCGTAAATTGATTTCTAAATTCTACATAATTTCATCTATCTGCCACTATCTGTGGATGATCTTCTACTTTAATTCCTATTTTAAACTCTCAGGGACTTGGAATCATCCTCTGTCCTTTGCTTTAAAAAAGGTGACGTTTATGTTAACTTATTAAACTACATTTACAAACCTTTAGATGGAAAATTCTCCCGCTGTAAAACATTAATGAAAGTGAGTGACAAACACTCCCAGGCCTTTCTTTTAATCCACAAAAAAATGTCAGGTTATCAAAGCCATCTTGTTTAGGATTTAAGTGTGTTAACAAGGAAAACCCAGAGGGCCTCTAATTTCTCCTTAAATGGAATCAAACCAGCATATCAAGCTAAACAGTTGTCTTCAGCCATCAGCTCTGGGATACATCTTCCAGTCTATTGATGTGTGTGTTATTAGGCTGTAAATCTATTGCTTAGTGAATACAAACCCATGTTAAGAAAAAAAACAAAACATTTCACTGAGATTTTCGAATACTTGCTAATTTTACTTTATCGTATTTTTATATTTTAAAACAAACCTAATTCTAAGCTTTGGTAAGAGTACGATTGGGGGCATTTTCTGTAAATATTCAGATGTTTATTGTGGGAAATGATCAGAAGAGGTATGTTTTAAGTCAGATTTGCTTGTACCTACATTGATACTTGCATCAAATCATTGCATGATGTTTGATAAATTTGGCACATCTTTGGATACAAGTAATGAGGAGCAAGTGTGCCCGCATAAGGTGTTATCCGAGCATGCCCGTGCACTGATAGAGTGTCTTTGGCGTGCTCAAATATTATGTTCGAGTTGCCATGGCTCCATGTCTCGTGGCTGTTTGACAGGCGCAACACATGCAGGGATTAACTGTTTGTTACAGACTCCCTTCATGTGTTGCAGCTGTTAAACAGACATGAGACATGCAGCCATGGCGACTCGAACATAGTTTTCGTGCACGCTGAAGATACTTTACTAGCAAATGAGCACGGTCAGATAACTCCTTATCCGAGCAAGCTCGCTCGTCACTAGATATAACATTTCTGTATATAGTGTTTATTTTTCACTTTTCACGTCATCCCCTTAAAGGTGATATAGAAGGGTTAATGTTATGCGTTTAATTTGCCTTTTGCCTTTAATTGCTAGAATCTGCTAGAATTTGCTCTTATGATGTAGTAGTCTTGAAATCTCCGATTCAAGGATTTTATACTTCTTATCAGATATGTTCTCAATAGTCAGCCGCAACATGTTCTGGGTAGGTGGGAAATAGGGTGTAACCTTCTGATTTGGCCTCACTGGTGATCTGGCATATCTGACATTGGGTCAGAACGCAAACATCTACGACAAAGGGTATCTGTCAACAGGTTTTTGCTATGTAATCTGAGGACAGCATGAGGTAGGGGCTGAGACACTGATTTAAGTGTTAGTGTCAGTTATTAGGCTGTGTGATGTTATTTTCATACAATGAATGTTTTATCACTGGGAGAGTATCACTGCCTGGACTACAGCTCAAGGGAGCCCTGGTCCGATCACGCCCCGTCCTCTGCTAAGCAGCTCACTGTCAATACACAATGAGCACTGAAAGCTGTGGTGTCGGCAGGATTAGCTTTCTGAGCTTTGCTACATGCTACATATAAAACTCTGATTGTGTCACAACTAAATGCCACATTGTTGGAATCAGCTGATGACAGATTCCCTTTAACAGACTCAGAATTGCCAATTTGTTTTGCAGTTTTATAAAGTAGCAATTTACAAATCTTTTTAAAACTTGCATAGCTAACCAATGCTGCTTCCCCACCTGCTTTATAAAAAGTACAAGAATCTAAAATTAAGAGTCCACAATAACGATATGCAGCTAAAGGGATGACATTTTGGCAACAATAAAAAAGAAAAAACTTGCGTAAAAGCCTTAAATTTTCCCCTATGTGTTTTTAACTGTTATCTGTGTTCTTTCTTGAAATGTATTATACAAAATAACTATCATTATTGGATTTATTGTGAGCGTTGGCAATTGGCTTGGCACATGGGTCTGGCTGGGTAATTAGATATCTCTGTTACATTTAACAGCAACCATTGCAAGGAAACTTTGGGTTTAAAATTTACAATAATGTGCGGCCCTATAAAAGCGACATAGTGGCCACCACAACATTGTTTGGGGGTGATTGTAAACACTTTAAAAGTAGAAGATTGGTGCCAAAATGAGGTCAGAAGACATGTGCACGTGTCGTGTATGTATTCAGGGAGAAGTCTCTATGTGACATAGTATGGGACAAAGTTTGACAAATGAGCTTAGACTGGACGACAAGTGAAGAAGGAGAGACCATAGTGACTGCATGGTGTGTCCACTTGCCGCCATTCAAGAGTTCTAGTGAGATGTACAGTACATTGTGACCATTCCAGAGTGACAGAGGTTTAATAGATCATGTATGAGAGGTGACATGTATTGTGGGATTCTAAGGCTGATGGATCTGCTGCTAAGCGACTTAATCATACCCCTCAAGAAAGCAACCTGCGAGTTTGCAGGAAGAAACCACTATTAATATCCAATCATATTTCGCCATCTTGTATTTTATGTCCTCTTTGTAATATAAGCACAATTCTTTATGAGTTCATTTGAAGGTTCTGGTTCTTTGAACAATGACTTTTTTGCTGATCCTATAAGCTGAACAATGAGGGTTCAATTTGTCAAAGCTAGAATTTTGAAGCAAAATGGATTCAAAAGTCTGAAATTTTTGCACAACGCGAGGCTGGGCTAAAATTTTGCCACTTATGACGTTCTCAAGCTATTTTCGCCCAGCTCAGCCAAAGTGAGCAGAGCTGGGTGGGATAGGGACCTCTCACCCCCAGCTCATCAAATTCATGATGATTTGTAGCGTTCCTTATACCACAAATATTACTCTAGTCCAAAAATGAAGTAGGGTTTGTGGCGAGGCACATGCTACTTGACTGACGGTTTTTATTTATTAATGGCCATACGCCTCTTAATGAATCAGGACAGTCTGACTCCAGTATGCCCCCTCATCAAGACCAGCATTGTTAAGTCGGGGTAAATACTTGAAACTGTATATGCTGCATCTGAATGAATGAATAAATGAAGCTCTTTCTAGAACAGGGGAACCAATACTAATAACTTAACATTTAGCGTACTTGACAACAAATAAGTGTAGATTTGCATATAAGTCTATATTACCAATGTACTGTATTGATATTATTAGAATTTATTTAGTTTCCCTTTAAATTGTCTATCAGGCTGATAATATGCAGCCAGTCTTATTCACAGAGCATAGACTGCCATAGGAGGCACACTTTTATTTCAAATGTTGTATTGCATTCTGGAAAGAAACATTAAATGGTCAGAGGAATTTGCAGCAAAAATGCAATTGTAATGCAAAGTTATATTTAAAAATGTGATATGGTAATACGATGCTACATAAAGCAAGGCCTGAACAAAAAGCCTAAAGAGATGAACTGGAATATAGGTTAGTGTGTATGCAGCGTGTAAGCGCATTTTGACACTGGCCACTAAACAGACAAAACAGACAAAATCCAAGATAAAAACATAATAAGCAAATTCCATAAAGCAAACGTCTATAAAACAAGACCTTATACAATATAGCTGCGTACATCCAAAAATGGTTAAATTAGAAAAATGTAATAAAAATTGAGTAGTCCTTGAACTAAAAATTTTAAGCTGTTTCTATACTTAATGAGGACCAAATTTTTTTCTGATCAACCGGATGAAGGATGTAATAGTGACTGCACAGCAGAATAATACATTTTTGGTTTTATTTGTCCTCTCTGTTTTTAGTAATAAAATATTTAGCACATAACGAGCTAATGTTTTTTAAGTGGATGTAAGCAGTTTTCACTGGGAGCATGAATTTTCTCCTCTCCCTGTATGATGCTGACCAATCATAAGCAGGCAGCAACTCTCATGGAGGGAAACCATGCCTCCTCCATATATTATATCAAATTTATAGATGTGTGAAATGAAAAATGTCAGTGAGCCCTGATCTCCTGGTCTCACCTCTTGCATCAGTCAATGTGAGTGGAGTAGTAGCGCAGCTGAGTTTAACTGTATTATACTACAAGCCCTTCATAGCACTGTCAGCACAGCAGTACTGCTCCGATCCCTCACTACCTGTCTGGAGATCATTGCTAAAAGTGTCAGTATCACACTTACATCTGTTGTACTTAACTTGTAATCACTCTGCATAAGAATCAGAGGAATATGTCATATCTCACACAGGATTAACCCAGAACAGACTGAGATATGATGACATCCTCCTTTGTGAGATGTAATTGCAGAACATGCTAGGATCGTGGGATACTCAGGCCAGGTCCAGCAGTACTTAAAGGGGTGGTCACAGAGGCGGTGAGCCGGTCCTTGGCCCTGGGCCTCCAATAAAAATGATGAAGGGAGGTGGAAAATAAAGTCTATGTGGGATGATGCGTGATGCCACCTGCTTAAAGGGACTGCTGGGGCAGATGGTAATGCAGCGAGGATGGTTCTGCACTCCACAGGGGAGCAGGGGGGCCCAGGGCTATCAGTGCAGTTGGTAAGGGTTGATAGATGGTGGGGTGCAGGACTAAGGTACAGGAAATAATTGGAGGACACAGGGATTGCAGTTTCCTTTACCTTTTTACTGGTGAATTGCAGGTGCAGTCCAGGGCACAGGTTACAGGTGTGGATGGGGTCCAGGCGGCCTGGGAGTAACTTGGGATCCACTTAGCCAGGTGGGTTCTGAGGCCTACCGTTTGCTTTGTATTCACTGTCCCTTGCTGCCTGAAGCTTTACACAGGTTCCTCTCAGTGTCTGTTACTCCTAACCCATATCATTAACAGCATGAGCCTTTCATGGGCACTGTCTTCTCACTGGCAGCCCCAGGCTCCAAACCTGCTGTGGTGCCTCCAGGTGTCAGATGGGCCAGGAGACCTGCAAGCTTCCTCTCCCTCCATTGTCTCACACTTCACTCTCTAACCCCGCCTCCAGACCAGAATTTATAGGGAAGATCCCCTGAAACCGGGTTTAGAGCTCCCCTTCTGGACTGGAATCAGGAAGGTGTTGTATGTTTGTGTTACCTGCTAGGGGAATCCCTCCTTACTTCCAGGCATTACATCACCCCCCGTGTGAGGAAGGCAATGCCATTGTGGCAACCGGACTCATGGGGTGCCACATAATGACAGTCCAGGACTCAATGCTGTGTGAGTACAAGTTGCCTCAGCACAGCAGACATAAGTTACTGACACACTCAGTGATCAGGAGAGCTGAAAGAGCATTTGTCATGTGATAAAGCTAAACTCCACTGCTCCACCTCTACACTCCGTTAAAGTTTTCATGTGTAGGAGATAAGGACAGTGGTCCAATCATATCATATGAGGTAACCTTAGCACAGAAAAAGGTAAAGGCTTGATCCATCTGCAGAGATGAATATATTTATTAGAATCTAGCATTAGGGAAAACAGATCAATTACATCATTTTGACTAGTGCAATGGTTTCTTTTAGGGACATTAATGATGTGCTTTTAATGATGTGTAGCATTATGGCAGATGCATGTCATGCAAGAGGTTAGACCAGGAGATCAGAACCATATCCTTATATCCCACACACTGAAAGATCTGCTCTAAGATATGGTGGGGGCATATTCTTCTTTCCTTTGCATGTTGCTGCCTGCTTATGATTGGTCAGCAGCATACAGGAAGAAGAAATACACGCCTCCAGTGAAAATTGTCTGATAATTCCCACTTGGACTTAAAAAAGCTAACTCATTGGGTGCCATAAACATTGATTACTAATATATTTGTTATGAAGGGGTGACATTAAAAAACAAAAACATTTCATTCCACTCTGCAGCCACTATCATATCCTGTGTCAAGTTCAGCCTGAAAAATCAATATTTTAGAAATGGAGGTTTTAGGTTGCTAAGGAACAATAAACAGTTATTCTATTGTGATATATCATAGACGATAATACAGTGAAAAATGAACAACATCTTATTCGAGAGCTCTATTGGGATTTTTGTACAAACTTGATATCTTTTTTTATAATTAAACTGTTAAGCGATACAGATGTATTTATTCAAGTGTGGAGGTTATTCTTCCTTACTACTCGAAATCACAAAAGATGTGTCTAGTGCTGCCTAGGCCAAGCTTTAGATCCCTGTGAATTTGTCTAGTGCAGTCTATGCCCACTCCCTGTTGATGCCAATGACCTACATTAAGAACTGCAGTTAATATTTTAGCACTTTTTTTTACTTAATATAAAATATTTATCAAGTCCACCCAAGCATTTGATGTGCAAAAGGATTCCTATATAATTTCAAAAAATGCTCCATTGCTACCACTAACATTTCTATCAGATGTGTTGCTTTTTTCATATATTAGTCATTTAACACGTGCACATGTTATACTGATGTTCAGTCACTCAAACTACAAGACTTTTTTTTTGTAGATTCTGGTAAGGTTTGTTATTTGACTTGAAAGATGATAGAATGTGATTTATAAAATCTATTTTTCATGCAATTTCCTAATTACTTACAGTCCAGGATACTCTTGAAGCCCCTTCTGTCGAAACTGCAGTGAAAAATGGGATTGAAATCTGCAGTATGCCTGCTCATAACAAGTGAAGGTAAATTCAATATCCACATATACCGTAGTGTGTTCAGGTTGTGAATTAATGTATTGCAATCACCCAGGTACGGACTGGGACTGAAATTCAGCTCTGGCATTTGAAATCACACAGGCCATGCTGTCCCTGTCCTCAAGCACCAGATGGGATATATTACTAATATTACCCTGCATGGAGGAAAGCAAGATTTACTACAAGACCAATATTTCTAATGATACCTCTGTCACAACTCCTAACAGTATGGGTGTCTTGAGACACAGATTCTCTTAACAACGTAGCAGACAAGATGGCCCACGACCAGACAGGCCCTTCTGGCATTTGCCAGAATTGCCAGATGGCCAGTCCGGCCCTGCAATCACCCCAAAATACTGCTACATTATTTCATTTTGCTGGAAGGCGCTTGTAAATTTAATGTTTTGCGTTATCAGATTTAGGTCTCGTGCACATGAATGGATCCTAGTGCAATGCAGCAAAAGATTGGATGGCCCTCAAACCAATGTTATTCTAATGGGCAGCGCACATGTCACCGTCCGGCTTCTCACTGCATCACTCCAAGTGATTAACAAGCCTCCTCCTATATATACACATGGGGGGGACCTGTCAATCCACTACAGCAAAGTGAACATGAAGAGGAAGTCTGGGATGAACTCCAGCCCTGGCTTCCTCTTCATCTTCAGTATGTAAGGAGGCGGAGTTAATGACACCAGCACTGATTGGGTGCCGGGCATCACGTGTCACAATCCCGTACCACACACCTGGGATCAGCGAGTGCCAACATCATGGGAACGGCGCTGACATGGGAGGTGACTATGGGTTTTATTATTTTATCATGGCAAAACATTTAGCTTAAGAAGGGGTTGTCCTAATAGTGGACAACCCCTTTAAAGGGGACCTATGCAGGGGCGGTATATTTCCACTATAGATTCATATTCCTAGAAGCCAAAAGTGCATACAAATATTATGCTATCTGGCTATGAATAGAGCTGAAAGAATGCTGTAGATACATAGTTTCTGCATTTGGCGTATGGAGGAGGAGAGCACTTACCCCACACCTGTCACCTGTCCCTCTTCATGGTGACAGTCAGACTACTGTGCATATGTAGGAGAGGCAGGGCGAGAGGTGAGGGAGTGCTCGCCGTATGATGACTGCAGACTCATAAACTATGTGTCCTGTTATGATTTTCCCAATGGCAGGGAAATCAAAATAACAACGGACTAGCTCTCGGGTGATGGGAACTAAAGTGACCGTGACCTGAACCTGACACGACACTGGAAGTAGCCGGGGAGTGTTTCCTACGATGCCCTAGACACCACGCGCCAGCCGGAGATCTAACTACCCCTATCAGAGGAATATACAGGCCTGCCTTACCTCCAGAGATGAACCCCAAAAGGAGATAGCAGCCCCCCACAGATATTGACGGTGAGTCAAGAGGAAAAGACATACGTAGGATGAACAGCAGATTTAGCACAGTGAGGTCCGCTTACTAGATAGCAGAAGTACAGGAAAGAGTCACTTCACGGTCAACTTCAAAACACTACTCAAAAACACCATCCTGAAATTACTTTAAAACTCCAGTGACAACTCATGCCACTGGAGTGGCAATTTCAGTCCACGAGAGCTTCCAGCTACAGAGAGTCACATTGCAAATAGCTGGACAAAAATAGCATAAACTAGAAACAAAATTCAACTTAGCTGAACAGGATCTTGAGGCAGGAGAATGCAACAGAATGCTACGGATACATTGTTGGCCGGCATCAGACCAGCAGCCAAGCAGCCTTAAATAGGAAACTCCCCTAATGGGTGTCAACAGGTGATCAAGGATAGAAGAAGGCAAATAAGTGGCACTACCATAAAACACCACCGGGGGAGCCCACAAACAGAATTCACAACAGTACCCCCCCCTTAAGGAGGGGGCACCGAACCCTCACCAGAACCACCAGGGCGATCTGGATGAGCACTATGAAATGCACGAACCAAATCAGGAGCATGAACATCAGATGCTGTCACCCAAGAATTATCCTCCTGACCATAGCCTTTCCACTTAACCAGATACTGAAGTTTCCGTCTGGAAACACGGGAGTCCAAGATCTTTTCCACCACATACTCCAACTCACCCTCAACCAGCACAGGAGCAGGAGGATCAGCAGACGGAACAACCGGCACCTCATACCTCCGCAACAATGACCGATGAAAAACATTATGAATAGTAAAAGATGCTGGGAGGTCCAAACGAAAGGACACAGGATTGAGAACCTCCAGAATCCTATAAGGGCCGATAAACCGAGGCTTAAACTTAGGAGACGAGACCTTCATAGGAACAAATCGAGAAGACAACCAAACCAGGTCCCCAACACAAAGACGAGGACCGACACGCCGATGACGATTAGTGAACTGTTGAGTCTTCTCCTGGGACAACTTCAGATTGTCCACAACCTGTCCCCAAATCTGATGCATTCTATCAACCACAGCATCTACTCCAGGACAATCCGAAGACTCCAATTGACCGGACGAAAAGCGAGGGTGAAACCCTGAATTACAAAAAAATGGAGAAACCAAAGTGGCAGAACTGGCCCGATTGTTAAGGGCAAACTCTGCCAATGGCAAAACATCAAGCCAATCGTCCTGATCAGCGGACACAAAACACCTCAAGTAAGTCTCCAAGGTCTGATTAGTACGCTCAGTCTGGCCATTAGTCTGAGGATGGAATGCAGACGAAAAAGACAAGTCGATGCCCATCCTGGCACAGAACGCCCGCCAAAATCTAGACACAAACTGAGTACCCCTGTCAGACACTATATTCTCAGGAATACCATGCAAACGCACAACATTCTGAAAAAATAGAGGGACCAGCTCAGAGGAGGAGGGCAATTTGGGCAAAGGTACCAAGTGAACCATCTTGGAAAAACGGTCACACACCACCCAGATGACGGACATCCTACGAGAAACAGGAAGGTCAGAAATAAAGTCCATAGAGATGTGCGTCCAAGGCCTCTTAGGAATAGGCAAGGGCAACAACAACCCGCTGGCCCGGGAACAGCAGGGCTTAGCCCGAGCACAAACATCACAAGACTGCACAAAAATACGTACATCTCGAGACAAGGAAGGCCACCAGAAGGACCTAGACACCAGATCCCTGGTGCCAAAAATTCCAGGATGACCTGCCAACGCGGAAGAGTGAACCTCCGAAATAACTCTACTGGTCCAGTCATCAGGGACAAACAGTCTACCAGGCGGACAGCGATCAGGCCTATCCACCTGAAACTCCTGCAAAGAGCGCCGCAGGTCTGGGGAGACAGCTGACAATATCACCCCATCCTTCAGGATGCCAGTAGGTTCGGAATCACCAGGCGAGTCAGGCTCAAAACTCCTAGAGAGGGCATCCGCCCTCACATTCTTAGACCCAGGCAGATATGAAACCACAAAGTTAAATCGAGAGAAAAACAACGACCAGTGCGCCTGTCTAGGATTCAGACGCCTGGCTGACTCAAGATAAATTAGATTTTTGTGGTCAGTCAAGACCACCACCTGGTGTCTAGCACCCTCAAGCCAATGACGCCACTCCTCAAATGCCCACTTCATGGCCAAGAGCTCCCGATTACCAACATCATAATTTCGTTCAGCGGGCGAAAACTTTCGAGAGAAAAATGCACATGGTCTCATCACTGAGCAGTCAGGACCTTTCTGCGACAAAACTGCACCTGCTCCGATCTCGGAAGCATCTACTTCAACCTGGAACGGGAGCGAAACATCAGGCTGGCGCAACACAGGAGCAGAAGAAAAGCGGCGCTTAAGCTCCCGAAAGGCCTCCACAGCCGCAGAGGACCAATTAGCAACATCAGCACCCTTCTTGGTCAAATCAGTCAAAGGTTTAGCAATGGCAGAAAAACCCGCTATGAATCGGCGATAGAAATTAGCAAATCCCAAGAATTTCTGAAGACTCTTTAGAGAAGTAGGTTGTATCCAATCACAAATAGCCTGAACCTTAACAGGGTCCATCTCCATAGATGAAGGGGAAAAAATATATCCCAAAAAGGAAATTCTCTGAACCCCAAAAATACACTTTGAGCCCTTCACAAATAGAGAATTAGCTCGTAAAACCTGAAAAACTCTCCTGACCTGTTGAACATGAGATTCCCAGTCCTCCGAAAAAATCAAAATATCATCCAAATACACAATCATAAATTTATCCAGATATTCACGGAAAATATCGTGCATAAAGGACTGAAAAACGGAAGGGGCATTCGCGAGACCGAAAGGCATTACCAAATACTCAAAATGGCCTTCAGGCCTATTAAATGCGGTCTTCCACTCATCCCCCTGCTTAATCCGCACCAAATTATACGCACCACGTAGATCGATCTTAGTGAACCACTTCGCCCCCTTTATGCGAGCAAAAAGATCAGTCAGTAAAGGTAACGGGTACTGGTATTTAACTGTAATCTTATTCAGAAGTCGATAGTCGATACAAGGTCTCAATGAACCATCCTTCTTACCCACAAAGAAAAACCCTGCCCCCAGTGGAGACAAAGAGGGGCGAATATGACCCTTTTCCAAAGATTCTCTGATATACTCCCGCATAGCAGTATGTTCAGGTACAGACAAATTAAACAAGCGACCCTTAGGAAATTTACTACCGGGAATCAACTCAATAGCGCAGTCACACTCTCTGTGAGGGGGGAGAGAATCAGTTTTAGGCTCCTGAAAGACATCATAAAAATCTGACAGAAATGCTGGGATCTCAGAGGGAGTAGATGAAGAAATGGGAACCAAAGGTGCATCCCCATGAATCCCCTGACATCCCCAGCTCAGCACAGACATTGATCTCCAGTCCAAGACTGGATTATGAATTTGTAACCATGGTAATCCAAGTACTAATACGTCATGTAGATTATATAACACAAGGAAACGAATAATCTCCTGATGGTCTGGGGAAAGATGCATAGTCACTTGTGTCCAATATTGTGGTTTATTGCTAGCCAAAGGTGTAGAATCAATACCCTTTAAGGGAATAGAAACCTCCAGAGGCTCTAAATCAAACCCACAACGCTTGGCAAAGGACCAATCCATGAGACTCAGAGCGGCGCCAGAATCCACATAAGCATCCACAGTAACAGATGATAAAGTACAAATCAATGTCACGGACAAAAGAAATTTAGACTGCAAGGTACCCATAGAAAAAGATTTATCAACCTTTTTATCGACCTTCTTTATGCGTTTAGAGCATGCTGATATAACATGAGCTGGATCTCCACAATAGAAGCACAACCCATTTTTGCGCCTGTAATTCTGTCGTTCGCCTCTAGACAATACACTATCGCATTGCATATGCTCTGGTGCCTTTTCAGAGGTCACCGCCAAATGGCGCACAGGTTTTTGCTCAGAAGATACCGCCATATGGTGCACAGGTTTTTGCTCAGAAGATACCGCCATATGGTGCACAGGTTTTTGCTCAAAAGATACCGCCATATGGTGCACAGATCTTTGCTCAGAAGATACCGCCATATGGTGCACAGATTTGCGCTCCCGTAAACGCCGATCAATCTGGATAGCCAATTTCATGGCATCATTCAGACCTGTAGGCACAGGGAACCCCACCATGACATCCTTCACGGCATCAGAGAGACCTTCTCTGAAATTAGCTGCTAGAGCGCACTCATTCCATTTAGTAAGCACCGACCATTTACGAAATTTTTGGCAGTATATCTCAGCTTCATCTTGCCCTTGGGAAAGAGCTATCAAGGCTTTCTCAGCCAAAATCTCTAAATTAGGTTCTTCATAAAGCAACCCCAAAGCCAGAAAAAACGCATCTACATTTAATAACGCAGGATCCCCTGGTGACAATGCAAATGCCCAACTTTGTGGGTCACCCCGCAATAGAGAAATAACAATTTTAACCTGTTGCGCAGGATCACCAGCAGAGTGAGATTTCAGAGACAAAAACAATTTACAATTCTCTCTGAAATTCAAAAAACGGGATCTGTCTCCGGTAAAAAATTCAGGCATAGGGATCTTAGGTTCAGACATTGGAGCACGTATAACAAAATCTTGTAAGTTCTGGACCTTTGTAGCCAGGTTATTCAGACCTGCAACCAAACTCTGTGGGTCCATGATTCAAACAGGTGTAACCAAAGCCATTCAGAGATTAAGAGGAGAGGAAAAAAAAAAAGGCTGAAGACTGCAGTTTAAGCAAGGAGTACAAATAAGCACTAAGGTGCACTTTCCAAACACAGAAGGAAAAAAAACCTTTTCATATCCTTTCCTGCTTTAGTGCATAGTTTTAACACATGCTGGCCGGCCAAACTGTTATGATTTTCCCAATGGCAGGGAAATCAAAATAACAACGGACTAGCTCTCGGGTGATGGGAACTAAAGTGACCGTGACCTGAACCTGACACGACACTTGAAGTAGCCGGGGAGTGTTTCCTACGATGCCCTAGACACCACGCGCCAGCCGGAGATCTAACTACCCCTATCAGAGGAATATACAGGCCTGCCTTACCTCCAGAGATGAACCCCAAAAGGAGATAGCAGCCCCCCACAGATATTGACGATGAGTCAAGAGGAAAAGACATACGTAGGATGAACAGCAGATTTAGCACAGTGAGGTCCGCTTACTAGATAGCAGAAGTACAGGAAAGAGTCACTTCACGGTCAACTTCAAAACACTACTCAAAAACACCATCCTGAAATTACTTTAAAACTCCAGTGACAACTCATGCCACTGGAGTGGCAATTTCAGTCCACGAGAGCTTCCAGCTACAGAGAGTCACATTGCAAATAGCTGGACAAAAATAGCATAAACTAGAAACAAAATTCAACTTAGCTGAACAGGATCTTGAGGCAGGAGAATGCAACAGAATGCTACTGATACATTGTTGGCCGGCATCAGACCAGCAGCCAAGCAGCCTTAAATAGGAAACTCCCCTAATGGGTGTCAACAGGTGATCAAGGATAGAAGAAGGCAAATAAGTGGCACTACCATAAAACACCACCGGGGGAGCCCACAAACAGAATTCACAACAGTGTCCAGTGTATTCTTTCAGCACTTCTAATTGCCGAATGGCCCTTTTTTTGCATAATTTTAGCTACTAGGACTATATACTTGTCCACGTTGGACTTTTAAAGGAACACTGAAGGAAGAAGAAGCTAATACATTCTTAGAACTAGTGCAAAACTTGACTTAAAGGCAATTTGTCCCCAACTTTTACTACCCTGCTTGAAAGCAACAGGATGTGGGGGTAAAGACTCTGATTCCAATGATGTATCACTTGCTGGGCGGCTTGCTGCAGTTTAGATAAACTATTTTCTCTGCTGCAGATTTACTAGTTCTCTGAATACTGAACCGCATATAAACTCACCCAAACCACTGATTGGCAGCTTTCTTTGTACACTGTGCATAGGTAGAAAGCTGCCAATCAGTGGTGGGGGTGGGGCTATGCTGAGGTCATAAATTTGAATGACTACATGGCAACAGGTATACTAGTCCTCTAGTGATCGTCTCCTGCTGTTAACACTGTAATGTTAGAAAAACTGCAGCAAGCAGCCCTTTCAGTGACACATTGCAGGTTTGGAAATATTTTATGACTAGATTGAGTTCCTCTTTAACAATCAACTAATTTTTCTAGTATCTCAATTTTCTCATGATACAAATTCAATGATATCTCACACATGGTCTAAACAATTCCCAACAGGATAACATTTTTTTCCCTTTAAGTCAGGAACCTTGCATCACTCATTTCAGGATATATTGAGCCTAGAGGAAAGTTAAAGAAGGAGATTTCTGTATTTCATTTTCTCAGTGGATCTAGTTCACCACCCACTCATCAGATATGACTCCTTCTGTCTTTTTATAGAAGTTAACAGCTGAGCTCAATTTACATTTGTAACAAGGTTTAAAAAAGCACATGGCCCAAATATGAAATGTGAATGACTACATAACCCTTGATGGCGTATAATGTACACTAAACACTAAAATTCTTTTTGTTTCCTGCGATCAATGCTTGTCGGCAGGGCAGGCATTCTTTATAAATAATGATGAGCTGTATGCTGTAGTATAAAGGTAGAATAAGATCAATATAACACACTCATTTACATATCTTGTACTAGGAAAAAAAACTAAGTGCAGCTTTATTTGTTATTTTCCTTCTTGCCAGAGAGGAAGTCAATT
This sequence comes from Ranitomeya variabilis, assembly GCF_051348905.1. Taxonomy (NCBI): domain Eukaryota; kingdom Metazoa; phylum Chordata; class Amphibia; order Anura; family Dendrobatidae; genus Ranitomeya; species Ranitomeya variabilis. The sequence continues at coordinate 175,615,773 of NC_135234.1, forward strand.
TTACAGGTTTAGCAATTATGTTTTACAGTTCCCTACAATGTCCCATTTGAAGGTTTTGTCAGCCGGCTTTTGCCCATATCCCATTGGCTAATGAAAACAACAAAGTCAATACCCTCAACCCAACCATCTGCATCTTGCAATGTCATCTCCTGAATATCGGCAATAAAACTGTGATCCATAATTGCTTGCATTTCCCTTAAGGACATTGCGCTTAGTGTTATTGATGCATAGTAAAAGAGATGTTTATTGGTAATGTAAATTCGCAGAGTCAACAGACATATGGCAGCAAACGGAGGCATAGGGAGATGCATGAAGAAGCTAAAGAGGTGTGTATCCATAATGATTCCATTGTATAAGAGGGAATAAAGTAGCTCTGCTAGATCTTCAACACAGATTCCTATCTATCTAAAAAATAAAAAGGGAGGCGGCACTCTGATATAGGTGATAACATGTTGACTTTATTTAGCCCAGATATCTATCAATCTAGTATGTTTGAAAGCACAAATCTAGAACCTTGATCTCACCATCTTGTGCACATTGGTTTCGAACCCATGAGTCTGTGTTTTGTTGTCAGCTTCTTTATCCACTGAGTCTGTTTAGCTAACAAAGGTGTTTTTATTTGTCTGCTCTTTCTCCTTTCAGGTGCAGCTTTATATTCTTTCCGCCTGTTGGAATTTTCTACTGGTGATAAGGGTTGGACTGGACCACCAGAGAATCGAAGAATCCTCCGGTGGGCCCTGGCTTCTCCTTCAGAAGAGTTCATTGTGCAAACCTTGCAGTTGCTATGGGGCTCTTCAGTGGGAGAGAAATGTGGGCCCTCAGAATCAAATCCTCTGGTGGGCCCAATGTTCTCCAGTCTGACACTGCTGGTGATAGTTTTGGTGATATTCTGTTGATGTTTAGAGCCAGTTTGTGAAATTCCAAGTAAGGGTTTTTATTTTGCTGTTTTTGTGCTACACCTTTCACTTATCTCCTGTTTATCTTTAGGAAGTATGCAGTATATTTTCTAACAGTACTTGCTTTATTCTTTAGTATTTCATAATTTACTTTATTCACTCTGAGATCTTTCCTTTGTTCAGCACTCTTTCCCTCTTCTATGTAATTCACACTCTGCTCTGCCCTTCGGTTCTTTAGGAGGTATGTGAAGCTATTCGACCGCATTTTAGGCAGTTTGGGTCCGAGTTGCCATCTACTACTATCCAACAGACATCTGGACCCAATTGAAATGTCAGTCTTGTCAAAGGGACTTTCCTTCATACCCACTACTGATTTTGCACTATTTGATATGGTAAAGGATCTGCATTTATTTGTCAGGAGACTGAGATGGCATAAACTCTTTAAACAAAAAGATAAAAAAACTGCCGCTGATTTAGGAATTCCTCTTGACATGATACAGGACGTCCAGCTATTAGCAAATCTGGATACCATACCTCAGACGTCTAGAGGCTTAGGCCCGTTTACACAATTGAGGAACCCGAGTAAGAGGATGGCACCAGTGGGGGGTGATGTTTCAGCCATTGATGTCTTCCTCAATTTGGCCATTAGGGACATTAAAAAAATTACTGAGACTAGGCCAAGACATAATAGACATAATCTTAGTAGAGCACAGATCACAGCACTCCACAACCTTGAGACAGACAAAACGGTCATCTTTAAGCCCTCTGATAAAGGGGGCAATGTGGTTATTATGGATGTGGAGAAGTATAAAAACATGTCTCACCTTGTTAAATGACCAGACCACCTATACCCGAGTACTGCAGAATCCAACAGTGCGTTGTCTGAGAAATCTAGAGGTTATTCTACAGAAGGCTAGAGCTGACAACCTGATCAGTCTAGAGGAATTTAACTTCCTCCTCCCTCAGCACCCGACCATGGCGACATTCTATGCTCTACCAAAGGTCCACAAGGGTATCGAACCTTTAAAGGGGAGACCTATCGTCTCTGGAATTGGCAGTATTTGCCAGAATGCAGGAATCTACATAGATCAGATTCTTAGACCATTCGTAACATCACTCCCCTCGTACATCAGGGATACTATGGACCTTTTGCGTAGACTTGAGGGGATTTCCCTAGAACCAGGGTCATTCCTGATAAGTATTGATGTTGAATCACTGTATTCCTCTATCCCGCATAATTGTGGGATCCAAGGAGTACAGTACTTTCTGAGGACGAGAGGTCAACAATTCGTTCCTCATAATGAATTTCTGTTGACCCTTTTGGATTATGTTCTTAACAACAACTATTTTTTCTTTGACGGCGGAATCCTCCACCAGCTCAGGGGCACTGCTATGGGCAGCCCCTGTGCGCCCAGTTATGCAAATTTGTTCCTGGGCTGGTGGGAGGATAGCACCGTCTTTACTGAGGCTAATGAAGAGTTTACCGTCTATATTGACCTTTGGGTCCGTTATATAGACGATGTATTTGTCATGTGGAGGGGCACTAGAGAGACCTTTGAGAGGTTCATGTCATCACTGAATCGAAACAACCTAGGTCTTAAGTTCACCTTCGAAATGGAGGAAAATAACCTTCCCTTCCTTGACATTTTGATTTCCAAAAATAGTCGAGGTGATGGTCTGGATACTACTATCTTCAGAAAACCTACCTCCACCAATTCTGTATTGAGATGGGACAGTAACCACCCATATTCCCTCAAAAAAGGTATCCCTAAGGGCCAATACCTCCGCCTGAGAAGAAATTGCTCCAATGATGCAGATTTCAAAATTAAAGCAAGGGACCTTAGATCCAGATTTTTGGAGAGGGGTTACCCGGATCGGGTGCTAAGGGAGGCATACCAACACTCTAGAATCCAGGTTAGAAATGACCTTCTGATACCACGTAATAGGGAAAGGGATGGTTCTAACACCATCAGAATGGTCTGTGCATTTGACAATGGAGCCCCATGGGTTAGAGCTACTCTAAAAAAGCATTGGGGTATCCTTGCAATGGATGATGACCTGAAGGAGTTGGTGGGTGCGTTGCCCCAGGTTACCTATAGAAAATGTAAAACGCTAGGGGATCGTTTGGCACATAGCCATCTCACTACACCTGTTAACTCTACCTGGCTACCAAACAGACCCAGGGGCTGCTACAGGTGTGGGAAATGTGTTGCGTGTGCATCAATACAGGCAGGTAGGGATTTCTACAATATCCGCACACAAAAAACGTATACCATAAAGGAATTTATCAATTGCAAATCTAAAGGAGTGGTGTATCGAGCTGTGTGTATCTGTGGCATCTCCTACATTGGCAAAACTACCCGGGAACTTAGGAGACGGGTAGGGGAACATTTGGGGGATATTCGAAATCAGAGAGACACCCCCATTGCCAGACATGTGAATACGGACCATGGTGGAGAGGTTGGAGTCGTGAGTTTCATGGGGATTGACAAGGTGATCCCGCCACCCAGGGGAGGTGATTTTGACAAAATCCTGTTGCAAAGAGAGGCAAGGTGGATATTTCTGTTGGACACCTGCCACCCCCATGGACTCAACGAGCAGCTTAATTTTGGCTGTTTCCTCTAGATCTCAGTGGACCTCAAGTTTCGTTGTCCTCTATGGTTCTGTCTCCCGATCCATTGGCTCTCTTTCTGTTTAGGCTTTATTTTCATTTTCTACAATGAGTATATTATCAGCCTCATCATGAGCTAATATACGTGACGGTGTTTTGACCTGCTGGTCTCCTAAATCAGTCATAATAAACAAAACTTTTGCAATATTTTGGTGCAGGATCAGTATCCTGCTCCATGGTGTCCCTCCATTGAATAAGTCTGGTACCAATGGTCTAAAAGCTTCACTGTCACATTGGTTACTTTCCAGTAGGGAGGGATATGTTTGTCATTCGTGGACAAAGCTTATAATATGTGAGAGGTACCATACCATTTTGGCTGTTAAGTTTAACTTTTTTCTGCTTATATTATATGGTCACCCCGGTTTGTCCTACTTTCTGGGTATTTCCCTTTATGTTTCCACTGCCATACTATTGATATTGTTATTGATCTAGAAACGTCATTTCCTATCACAGAATATGGTATACTTTGGTGTACCAGATTTTATGGACACTTCCATCTACACGTATATATATTTCCGCCAGTATATAACAATTTATATCTTTTTATATCATGCGGTCTCCAGTTATACATGTTGGAATATCTCCTGATACATACAGGATATATCTTTGTCTGGACACTTCCAGTCATGTACTCTTTTATGTATAAACGGTTTCATTGCTGCTATATAACCTCTGTGTGACGGTAGAAGAGGATCAAAGCTGTTTTTATGGTATTTGGAATCATTGATGGTTTCTAATTATAAACATTTAATGCCATCTAATGGTTTTGGGACGTTTCTGTGGTGTATGACCTAGCGGAGAGCGTACAGAGTAATGCGCATGCGGGTTTGCTCCTTATGAGTACCTTGGTGTGGGCGCCCGTGTGCGTCCCACTCCTGGAGCGCAGTATCGTAGCGCCGCGTTGTGAACTAGCTAATGAATATGACGCTCACACTTTTGGCCTGGGTCCAGATTAGGTTTGCGTTCCACCTTTGGAGCGCACAACTCCAGCGACGCACCGGAAGTGAGTCATTCATCATGGCGCTGGGACTTCCGGTCTGCGCGATGCGCTGAGACTGGGCGGCTGCCGCACGTGTGTTATGGAGGGGAGCCAGCGTGCATCCCAGGAATACAGCGTGGTCCGGTGAGTCTCCAATAACTATGACCGGGGTGGCCATTAATTACCTGACCCTCCTCCGGGGGTGGGATGATCTATTTTATAAGCAGACAGCAGGTACCATAGCTGGCTTACTCACTGATTGTGGCGGACTGCCACATTGGAACATCTCTTTTCTTGGATGGTATATGGCCACTGCCTATACCTGAACTTCATGAACTTTTGAGCATATCTTGCTTATGGATTCTCAGAACTCCCCTGATGAATCTCCGTGACCGGAGAAGAAACGCGTTGGGAGACGTTTATTACAGGATATTTGGTGGGGGGTGTCCATAGTAGGACTTACTCGGGCCTGTCCTTGTAAGGACAGTAGTCATTGCCGGGGCACGACAGGGGAGTAGCAAACAGGTCCCCGTCCCTATTTTCTTACGGTTCTACTGATATTGCACCCTCCTTGGGACCCGCTTTCATCGATGTGGGTACCCTCTGTCTTCAATCGGTGAGATTCAACCAGTTTTTTACTGTGCACTGTTTTCGGCGTGAGCACCTTCCTTTGTTATGTATTGTTTGTCCATTTTAATATTAATAGTAAAAGTTACGTTTTATATTTATGGGTTATACTCTTCCAGCTGATTTATATTGTCTACCCTAAGAGTTGTGCAACAGCTAGGTTTATCCAAGCTGCAGCTGCTAAATCCGAGTTGCCATCTACTAGCCTGGTTATGTCTGCTCACGCAGGCACCACTAGAGACTCTGGGCTCTACTCGTTACAGAAACCAAAAGGGTGGGTCAGTTGCAGTTTTTGAGTATATTACCTATTTTCTAGAGTAAGTTGGTACACAAGCATAACACTCTTGGGGATGTTCACAAAAATATATTGATTGACACTAGGCCACAACAAAACATTATGTTAGCATGATTAACAAAAAATTATGGTAAAAAGAAAAAGTTCTACACGGACATCCTTCTATGTACTTTTTAGCCTGTTTTTATTTACTTAAAGGGTTTCTCTCATCATCATAAATGAGCAAAGTGCTTGTAAAAACAAGAAATGTACTCATTATTGTTTCTTTCCTGTTGCCTCAGTTACTAGTCACTACTGCAGTCTATCAGAAGTGGGCAGTCTCCAAGGCAGTAAGTGCAGTGCTTACAAGCTGTTTCCAACATGGCTTGTAAGCGCTGCTCTGCAACTGGCCTGAACTCTGTTTCTAGCAAGCTATAGTGTCGCCGTGCTCCTCTGATGCTACATAGGCAAAACTGCATCAGCTTACCACATGGAAGAACACACAGTTGGGGGAAGCAGCTCGTTAAAGCAAATGGTGATATGAGAACACCAAATTAATTTGACTTTGTATTAACTCACTAAAATAAATAGATCTAAACAGAATTGCCGGTATTGACTCTGAATATGGCATTTTTTCAAAAAATTAATAGTCTCAAATGGTCTGCTTTACATTGTGGCTTATATCTAGGCAATAACCAAATACTTTAGTGTAGGTAATAATTTGTTATAATGCTAGCTAACTTGGTACAGGTTTTATTCTTATAACTGACTGAAAAATAAAATGCAATAATTGTAGCAAAGGATTTTAGTGCTTACAATAGAAAATGACAAGTTGGCAACTATAACAATGGTCTACAGCTTAACCCCACTAGAGATAAGGTAATCATCGTACCTCAATGATTTTTTTCACATATGGTGTAACGTAGGGATGACATAAGAAAACAATAAGAGGATCACATTTTATGTGTATTTAACTTTTAGGAATAATGATAAAAAGTTGAGTAAAAAAATATCAATATATTTATAGGAATAAACTGTGAAAGTATGCGCTGCATAACTTAATACCCTAGGGTACTGTGACACATGATGCAGCACAGAACTATGGCGAGGGGGTAAATACAGCATTATAGAACATTGATCATGCGTACCGACAGACCGAGCCAAATTCTTCAGCTTTCACAAATCAAACAGCTGAGAGCTGTGCTCTAGCTAAATAGTGGAGAAGCTGCATATAATTCATTATACAGTTTTAACAGGCTTTTTTCTGCAGACAGTCGGTGCAGAAAGGACTCTTGACATGCTCCAGGAAGCAGTGGGAAGTATGGCGAAATATATCAAAACTGACTCGGATACCACAGGGGAGCGTGTACAACACGGCGGAATGCGAGCCAACAGGGAGCATCAAATCCTTCTTGTGTAGACTTTCTAAAAGTTATAATTATACATTGATTACCAGACTTTTCCACTGGCTTGTTGCTTTTAGCCTAGAACTGTTGCTAAAATGTGTACAAAAAATTATTTAAAAAAGACAAATAAAAAACAAAAGAATGCCCAAGAAGAACAGTAAAACATTCTGAAAGTATATTAATCGTGATATGATCATCTGGAAGTGGCTATGGCTTATGTATTGTGAGACAGGGTCCTAGTTATGGTTGACTACGTCACATATTTTAATACATAGCCAGAACTTTTAAAGAGATCTCCTTTTCATATGGCATACAGAAAAAGGAGAAGGAAATCAACCGAAGGATGAGGGCGATAAAACAAACAAGAACCAAAACCTTGAGTTTAAGGCTCTACTGTACACAACTATCACCAAAAAATTCTTTATCTGTGCTGTTTAAATATGTGAAATCCCCAGACGGAACTCAATCCTCTGCTTTAGGCCTGCGTGAAGTCATCCGATGTGTTCATGATATGCATGGATTATGTTCATAACTATTGGCACACCTATGTTTTGGGGGCTGTGGAGAGGATAAGTCTCCAAATGGATAATCAGTCAATTTGATTAGTACATCTCACAGGAAAGCATGAACATCGGAAAGGACACGTTTGTTAAAAGGTCCTGCATTATATAAGAGAAGATGACAGCATGGAATATCAAATGTTCATTCTTTATAACTTAAAGCTTCTAGGATCCACTGTAAAAATTGTTAAGGGGCCCCAATCTATCAACATTTAGAGTACTGATCTCATATGGTACACATTTTCGGCTACTCTAAGCTCCATATCTCTGCATCATGTATATCATGTATATCACCCTGCCCTGTTCCTGTAAAATAGTTGGCAGGAAGAAACCTGCTTGCATAAAACCTTGTTCCATAGACACACCAGCTCAGGTGTCGCTGGCGACCCTCCTCATCCCCACCTTTCTACAGATAGACTCAGTAGCAAGATTTTAGGAGGATACATTTTATGAAGTGAAAATACTCCATATACCCACAATTTGCAGCTCCGTTGTATTTTAATGTTTTATTATGCTCCAAAAACCTTGTACTTTTCATGCAGAATTCTACTTACAATAAGTAAGAGAATTAAGTTTTGAAACTGTTACCAAAATTTTGGTTTTCGTGAAGCTGCGGTTTCAGTGCTTTTAGATCGTTGGTCAGATGTTTATATAGTTTCTACACTTTTATTTATTTTTCAAGCATCCTGACTGAGAACAACACATTCTTGTCTAATCTGTACTTGGACTAAATCACAATTTTTGTGTTTTTGTTTGTCTACCCGACTTTTGAAGATTGTCCACAGGTTCTAAATGGGCTTGAATTTCAATGTTTTGATCAATGAGGCACTTAGTTATCCCTTTTGCCTTGTTCATGGTCACCACATCACTTCTGGAGTTTTGGGAGAAGTTTCTCTTGGAGGATGTTTAGATACCAAAATACTAAAAGATCTAAAAACATTGAAACAGCAAACTTTGTGAAAAACGAAATTTGTGTCACCTTAAAAACTGTGGCTACAATTGAAATAATACTACTGCTAATAATGATGACACTATATTTTTTATGGAATATATGTACAGTACATAGAAAATGTCTAGAGTAGAATAAAATGCACTCTTCAAAATCATCTTCCGAACATATTTGATGGAATAATAAAAGTAGAGGAGAGCCATTATCCCACCATTAGTCCTGCAGTCATTTTGCATTGTGTACAAACATAAAAACATTTTCTTCTGTGATTGACAAGTTCTTTTCTTTCATGAGTTTGTCTTTGAGTGCTTTCTTTAGGGCTAGAAATCATGCTGCTTTATCTGAAGTCCAGGAAAGTAATTTTAAGGCAGTTTTCCTATGAACCCAAATATCCATGGGACACATTATTTGAGCCTTATTCCCAACTAATAAATATGGATTATTGCTTCTGGCTGTGAAAATATTTTAAGGAGTGTAGACTTTGTAAGGATGAATGGGCTGAAGAACTGTTTAAAATAGAAAGATATCCAACATAGCAGTTCTCCTGGGTTAAATTCAAAGCCATCAAAAAGCAACAAAAGTCTGTTTAAGTAATAACAATCACAAGGATTTAAATTCCACTAATATCATGCAAACTAAATGACAATTAAGTAGTAATTTCCATATACACAGAAGTAATTTACTATTACCTTCCTTTTACACTATTCCTTTGCCCAATCTGTTCCTAATACACACTCTTTTGAGAATAGTATTGGCTCACACCTCTTATTTATCCCGGGTCTTGGGGCAGCACTGTGGCTCAGTGGTTAGCACTGCAAGGCTGCAGTGCTGGGGTCCTGTGTTCAAATCCCACCAAGGACAACATCTGTAAGTAGTTTGTATGTTCTTCCTGTGTTTGAATGGGTTTCCCCGGGGTACTGCTGCTATTCACTTAAAGCGCTGTGGAATAGTGCTACATAAGCAAAGTATAATAAAATAAAAAGGTGCTCCTTCCCTAAAGTTTGGGGCACCCTAGCTATCCCTGCAAACCGGATTACCCCTCATAGTGAAGAAGGGGCCCTGTGTCCCACTGAGCTTCTAAATCAGCACTAATCTGTCCCATCCACCATCCAGTGTATAAGAATAATACTGAAATATGGGAAGGCATACAGGGATAAATGCAAATATCAGTCATACAAATATGCACTCACAAACAACAGAGTGGGACACCAGGATGCAAAGGAAGTAAAAAACAAATAGGAGAGGATGAGGATATGCACACAGACAAATCACCAAGCAAGTCTTCTGAACAACACTCCAAACGACTCGTCAAACAACCAACACCTCCAACTTCAGAACCAGCAGGCAGTATGAAACTAACACTGGCAATCTAATGAATATAAATAGCAAACGAGAGTGGCCAACACTGAACACCCTGAGACCATAAAAGCCAGAATGCTCCAGGAGCTCTCAACTGAACAGGTTAACCCCTGCACTGTTTAATATGATGGTGAAGTGCTTCTAATCAGTGACAATACCCTCCTTCTAAGAAGACAGGATCAACATCCCTAGGAAAAGCCTGGTAGTCAGTAGCTCATCTTTGCTCCTCCACAAACTCCAGAACACAAAGTTCTGCAATCAGGGCTAATGTATGCCTACCTCCACCTCTGGATCTGCTGCAAAAGTACATTTTATTACCGATTTTTACTTCCCTTTCAATGGCGATGAGAAAAATATGGACAAAAAAATCTGTGATTAAAATGCAGCATAAAATTGACATTCTATAAATCTAAAAGTCTGCTTCATGGGCGAATTACGTCACAGATAAACAAAAATCCACAAAATGTGGATGAGATTTTGCAGATGCTGTAATTCACTATGGATTTTATCTGCACAAATCCTCAAGCAAAATCAGCAATTCAGGTATGTGTAGACTAATCCTTGGGGGAAGGCAGTGGTATTGTGTTGCCACAAATTGCCCAGCTGCTAAAATCTAAGTGTGCACCAAGATTAACCCTCCCCTCCCTGTCCCGATTGCAAATGAAAATGGCATGAAATCTGAATTTGTTCTAAGGATTCATATGAAATACATTTATTGTAAAAAGTAATATATGGCTCATAAAAGCACAAAACAGAAACACGTAAAGAGATACAAAGCGTGACAGATGGACGCTTGATAATGCATTTGCAGCCTATTTCATACTGGGTTGCTAAGCAAAATTTAGATATATGGAGATGGATTAAATATACTGTATGAGGGATGTGCATGTGATATAATTATTCTCTATAGAGACCAAATTAGTGCTGTCTCTTTAAATATAGCTTCACGTGGGAGGTTATCTGAAGTAATGTCAACATGTCCCACCTATTTACGGAATGCAAACTGTATGTTAAGATGAATCATCAAGTTATTTTTAATCTAATTACTGTAATGATTTTCATAGCAGAAGATCCAGACAGAAGCATTTCCATCCCTCCTCTCAGTAGGCTGCACTTATTTCTACTGACACTACTCAATCAATGAATGAAACCCCACCCAGGAAGAGCTGAGTGGAGCAATACAAAAATATGGAGTGTGTACTATGGCTGTGGGAAGCATTATAAGTGCAAAGTTGGCAACTTCTCCAAATTCCCTGGGACTTCTTAGCTGAGAGGAAGTCTGAGTACTCTGGAGTAGGGTTGAGCAACTTTTCCTTTTTTGAGGTCGAGTCGGGTTTCGCGAAACCCGACTTTCTCAAAAGTCGAGTCGAGTGAAATCGGCCGATCTTCTTGAAAAGTCGGGGTCGGGGGATCGGCCGAAACATGAAACCCAATGCAAGTCATTGGGAAATCTATATATTTTTATATTTACTTCAGCGCGATATATGTGAAAACCCGGTAATTCAATTGCCGGCTTTTCATTTCTCCTGCCTAAACCCGACATGATATGCGACATGGTTTACATACAGTAAACCATGTCATATTCCCCTTTTTTTTGCATATTCCACACTACTAATGTTAGTAGTGTGTATGTTATTGGCCCCCCCTGGCTACAAACATCTGCCCCCAGCCACCCCAGAAAAGGCACATCTGGAAGTTGCGCCTATTCTGACACTTGGCCACTCTCTTCCCACTCCCGTGTAGCGGTGGGATATGGGGTAATGAAGGGTTAATGTCACCTTGCTATTGTAAGGTGACATTAAGCCAGATTAATAATGGAGAAGCGTCAATTATGACACCTATCCATTATTAATCCAATTGTATGAAATGGTTAAAAAAAACACACACACAATATTGCAAAGTATTTTAATGAAATAAAGACACAGGGTGTTGTAATATTTTATTGCTCTTTCAATCCACCCGAAGACCATCGTTCTGTAACAAATTAAAAATAATAAACTAACAATATACATACCTTCCGTAGATCTGTAACGTCCCACGATGTAAATCCATCTGAAGGGGTTAAAATATTTTACAGGCAGGAGTTCTGCTATAATGCAGCTGTGTGTAAACCCCGGGGAATGAATGAAATGCAGTGACCTGTAGTTACCTTCATTCGCGGTGATGCGCCCTCTGCTGGATGTCCTCATATGACCTCGAGCGTGGGAACTTTTACCAGGCTCCAGTTCATGAGGACATCCAGCAGAGGGCGCATCACCGCGACTGAAGGTAACTAAAGGTTGTTGACCTACATTACCTTCATTCCCCGGGGTTTACAGGCACGAGCACAGCTGCATTATAGCAGAGCTCCTGCCTGTAAAATATTTTAACCCCTTCAGATGGATTTACATCGTGGGACGTTAAAGATCTACGGAAGGTATGTATATTGTTGGTTTATTATTTTTAATTTGTTACGGAACGATGGTCTTCAGGTGGATTGAGAGAGCAATAAAATATTACAACAACCTGTGTGTTTATTTGATTAAAATACTTTGCAATATTGTGTGTGTTTTTTTTAACCATTTCATACAATTGGATTAATAATGGATAGGTGTCATAATTCTCCATTATTAATCTGGCTTAATGTCACCTTACAATAGCAAGGTGACATTAACCCTTCATTACCCCATATCCCACCGCTACACGGGAGTGAGAAGAGAGTGGCCAAGTGTCAGAATAGGCGCATCTTCCAGATGTGCCTTTTCTGGGGTGGCTGGGGGCAGATGTTTGTAGCCAGGGGGGGCCAATAACCATGGACCCTCTCTAGGCTATTAATATCTGCCCTCAGTCACTGGCTTTACCACTCTGGTGGAGAAAATTGCGCGGGAGCCCACGCCAATTTTTTCCGCGATTTAACCCTTAAATTTAATAGCTACAGCGCCGAAATTTTGCACATACACACTACTAACATTAGTAGTGTGGAATATGCAAAAAATATAAGGGATATGAGATGGTTTACTGTATGTAAACCATGTCTCATATCATGTCGGGTTTGGGAAGGAGAAATGAAAAGCCGGCAATTGAATTACCGGCTTTTCACATATATCGCGCTGAAGTAAATATAAATATATATATATATGTGTGTGTCTCAATGACATATATATATATATATATATATATATATATATATATATATATATATATATATATATAAAAAAAAAACGAAACTCGACTTTGGAGCGAAGATCGCCGACCCGATCCCACAGTGAGATCGGGTCGGGTTTCACGAAACCCGACTTTTGAAATTGGCCGATCTGTTTCGCTCAACCCTACTCTGGAGCCTTATCAGAAGGAGTATTTTCAGGACTGCTCAAATGATGGTAACTGTGCCCACTCGTTGGGCATATATCAGCCACTTGTGGCCGGCATTTTATTCAGTAATATTGGAAAACACATCTAGATTATCATTTTAGAATAAAACTATGGAAGAAAAGAAATAGAATGGTGAGAGGTAACAGATAAGTGATGTAATTAATTTTACAGTGAACCTATCATGTTATCGGGGTTGTCAACTACTAACCAACCCCTGCTTAATAAATTCAGGACCCAAAATACAATTAAAACAATGTTCACTCAATATACTTGGAGCAAATTGATTCTCCCCTCCAATTCCATCAGTCATGACAGTGATCTTTGGCCCTTGGAATGGGAGAGGTAGTACCTCATCTTACCTGATGGCTTCCATCTCTTTTTTTACACATTGATTTCATATTATTCGAGGTCTAGAATTGATTAAGAAGTAGTTTAATTATCATGACTGACCTTCAGGTAGCATGTTATAGAGTGTGAGGAACTGAGTAGATTAATATATTGCTTTATACCAAAAGATGGAGCAAAACTTGCAATTTATATATTGAAATCCCTGTTCTTTCTATGCTTTCCAGTCTGGAAGATGGTTCTAACTGGTAGAGAAAGCCTTCAACCTGACTGTGCATACAGAGTTAGCTGATTACGACTGGGTATTGATCCCTTAAACATTCAGAAAGCAGGGATTTCTATGAAGAAAAAAATGTATGCTGAATTTTTCCCACCTCTTCTCAGCTACTCTGGCTTATAGAAATACTGCTGCCTACAGATACGATTACATCTAAGAATCCTTTAAAACTACTTGGAAATGTGAAAAATGAGGTTAAAATGCCTTGTAGTGATCTCCTTAAAATCCAGTCTTTTTTAAGAAATGATCATCAACCTTGAAAATGAGAACCATGCAAGCCTTATATTTAAGGGGGGATTTAATAAGACACATAGGCCATATTTTATGGCTGAAAAAAATCCCTCCTTATTTTTTTTTTTCACTTTGTGTGGCAGGGGTAGCCCAAGATTTGGCAAAATTATTCCAGCAGGCTTCACTTTACAACTGACATACAGAACGTCAGAACACATTGAGAATTATTAATGTGAGAAAAACTACCTCACCTTGAAGAACGCGAAGAATTTGTGCCCTCAAATAAATGGCTGATGTTCAGACGACATAAAACATTGGCTATTTTTTACACAATATGAGACTTTGACTTTGTAATTTTAACCTCAATTTCATGCCTGAGGAGGGACATATCGGAGATGAATCATAGCCTACTGACTGCACTTGGAAGTATCCAGGCATACCTGGGAAGGTAAAAGGAATGAATGCTTTACTACTGTCTTTTAAAGAAGTGGTTATTTTTTTCTATATGTATTGGGGTTGTGGCAATTTCCTAGTAGCCATTATTAATTCCTCCACAGATATACCCCTAGCTTAGCACAGGCTATCCTACCAACTGAGCTGAGATGGATTTAATTTTAGCATCTGCGGAGCAGCCTGAGCCCTTGCAAAAGATGAAATGCTGGGTTCATTTTTCTCTTCTCCAACAGACATATTACCTGAAGCAGCATGACATATTGCATCAAAATCTTGTTTGAGGCTTATTTTTTTCGGCTCTCGTGCTGGTGGAGATGTTACACGGCCAAGCTCTGCTTTCGCAGGTCTGGAGATCCTATGAGTATATGTGAATGTACTTGCCAGCCAGAATGCCATTCATCTCGGCATACAATCGGAGCTGCGGGTGACCTAGAAGCCTGCTAAGATTATATTCAGGCTGAATGAGAGGTATCCACAATCCAATTTCTGCAAGCAGCAGCAGGTGGAAAAACTACTCTTCCTTTAACTCTTCAACTGATACTTTGCAATTTTACAATATTGATGTGAATGGCACATACAGGTTTAAAATTAATTTTATAAGATAGTCTGGTAATGTCATTTATTAGGAAATGCTTCAAACACCCCTAAAAACAATGTTTTAGAATTAGTTTTGTATTACGATTTTAAGTTGTCTTTCCCAAAGTCTTTCAATCCTTAGGCGTAAGTTCAAACTAGCATCTTGATGTCTCTCTGCCTCAGTTATGCAATGTATCTGATATTGAGAACATTGTTTGCCTGCTTCTGTATAGGAAACAAACAGAATATCAAAAATGGAAGTTTGAATGTAGCCTTACAAGTAGAGTTGGTGTGAAATGATTTGCATGCCCAATTCCATCTTCCACGACAGTGGTCTGTGGCGGCAACACAAGAGCGGAATTATCGCCTCTTGCCTTCCAGTATATGTGGCTTTTCTTTTGATTTACTAGCCTGGTGCAACATCATCATTGTGGTGTGACAATGAAAACATTTTTTGATTAAAAAAAATATGAGTTGTGGTCGGATGATGGCAAGTAATAGGTGGTACTCCTACTCCAATGCAGTGGCAAAGACCACTGTCTTGACCAATAGAATGGGTGGTAGTCATCGATTCACATAAACTTTACTTACAAGTAAACTTTTCACAGTACGGTATGAACAGCTGCTCGTATTCTGGATCTGACATCTTCCAGATGCTATTGGTGCAGATTTTAATAGAAACATGACAGTATGAATCTGGAATGCATAGTGAAGTCTTGTCTCTCACTTTATCTGTGGTTGTCAATTGTCATAGCTCATTTTTAAGAATTGTACAAAATTCTCCAAATGATTTGCTTGGAAACATTATGCTTATATCAATTCAGCTAAAGGTAGTTTCATAGAGAATTTTTTCTTAAACAGTTCTGCAGTTATTATACTGTTTTTGAAGCCAGATCCAGATTTGCTTCAAACTTCCCCTGCTACCTTATTAAAAAAAAATGAAAAAAAAAATAATTTTATATATATATATATATATATATATATATATATATATATATATATATATATTTGTTAGGAGCCATATGAACAAAACAAATTTTACCATCCAAGAAAAGGATCGAATAAGAGTCGCAACAAATAATTCACCACTTATTTCACACAGTCGTCACACCCTTCCTCCAGTGTACAATCAACTCTCAGGTGCTATCAATAAACCTCTCTTGTATCAGGGCACAGCTATAGGGGGCAGACTACTCTTTTCAGTCCAGGATCTAACTTCTTGCAAAAGAAAACAAGGTTCATGAAAACAAAGGCCCTAATCCATTAATACTGACATTTTGAACATCAGCATTGATGAACAGTATTCTGGAGTAAAAAATGCAAAATGTATTAAAAAGGCATGTGTCTCGAAATGAATTTTGAGGACCTTGAAACTGCCATGTGCCACCACAAGAAATGTACACCAGTCAGAGATCGGAGACCATATCTACCATAATTAATGCCAACTTTATAATTCACACCTTCTTTTGTCAGCTGTGCCCCCTTGTAATGAAGCTATGCCCAATTTTCAAAAAGGAATTAGGGCTTGTCTAGTGTTAACAAAATTTAGCACAACTATGATTTACTGAAATTTTTTGAGATATTTCAAGCTGTTTTACACAAGAAAACTGGCGTAAACTCTTTAACGAATCTGGTCCGATATGCCAAATATCATGCCAATAGGAGTGAAGGATATCTACTTTATCTAGATAATAGCGGACCCTCCATGTGACAAGAGAGCAGTATTATTTATTTAGTTTAGTGCATCGACTTTAGTGGAATTGGTCATCTTGGAAGCAAAGCCAAATAACTTTGATGCTTCTAAACTGTAAATTACATACTTCCTTAGCTCCATTCGACAATTAGCGGGATGTGCAGTTGAATTTTACTAGTATTTTGTCAGAATAAGGTTGGATCTCTCCAGCGACTTTGGTCATGACACATGTTGGAATCCAGAAATGAATGTTATATTGCACACAGCACAAGTGAATGGGGTTGAATTGTGACCCACAAGGTATGGCAACTGGCAAGTACTAACAACGCAACTGGTTCCATCTTTTTGTGACTTGCTGGTTGCAGTACGTTGCGAGTCACACTGTAATCCTTTTCACTTGCACTATGCTTTGATGTAATAGGGGCATATAACGACCTTTGACAGAGTGACCTGTGTCCCAGCCTAATAGTTAATCTCAGCAAATTACTTATACTGTAAGTTACATCCTTTGTTAGCTCCATCCAAATTCTAGGTAAAATTGGATTCTTCTAGTATTTCTTCTGAATACGTCTGAGTCTACAAAGTGACTTTATCTACAACAAGGGTTGCGTGACCAAAGAGCGCTACATGCCGCTGTTACATTGCAAAAGAGTGCAAGTGAATGGGATTGCATTGTCACCCGTAAGGTACCATGATGACAAGTAAAAAATACACCTGTTTGTAGGGGTCGCAGTACTCCACGGGCCGCAATGTGGCCCCATTCATTTGCAGTATGCTGCGATGTACAGTGGTAAATAGTGATCTTTCCCCATGTGACCAGTAGCTAAATGGTGACAATAAAGAAGAAACAATACATAAATGATAGAAGGGTACCAGAATCACATATCTTGTGCCGATTACAAAAACATGCAAAATACACAATTTAGATGAAATTAAGCAATAATAAGGATTCTTTGCGTTATCTTCATTTTAGTCACCTATACACATTTTCTAGACATGGAAGTAACTTGCCTTTTCATCTTGTTCTGTCACCCAGGTATACAGCATCTATAATACAATTTGTGATTGGAAAGAATTTAAAGAAATGTATAAAAAGGTACAATACTAAGCAGGTGCAAACAGGACAAATACATTGCACAGTCATAAAGTATTTCTACAGTCATTGTGGGCTATTGGATGGCCATTACCGGACCTTGCCTCAATAATGGGCCACAAGTAACAAGACTACTCCAGAGGAATTCTGGCTTAGTTGCTTATAGCAGATGAAGTTCATGTTACATTTATTCAGTTATACAGTATATAAAAAATGGAACCTGTTGCACAAAAATACCAAAAGTATGAGCCACATTTTATTCATGAGACTCATTATTTTCCTACCTATAATAAGGTGGGAGTCTGCACCATATCTTGAACTCCTGCACAAGTTCCTAGATATACACATTACACAATGGGTGAACCTCGTTCCTGACAAGTAAGATTAAACAAATTTTTGGAAATTCACATAGTCGATGACCTGGTGAATCCAAAACCTGTTTCATTGTACAAAAGCATCTGGCAAGGCACATGAATAGGAGATGATCTGGAATTTTTGGTTGCTACTCATTAAGTGGAGCTGTGCTGTTCAACTTTATTTGGCGTTTGTATCCGGCCTGTATAGTAGGCAATAGCTGATCAGTGGGGGTGCCCAGTGTTGAGCTCTCTCCAATCTGATATTGATGACCTACCCCAAGGATGGCTCAAAAATATAATATGCCTGGACAACCCCATTAATAAAGAATAATTTTCATTGTGTAAGGGAGTGAACTTAAAGTGTCCCCTACCCTCTTCCTATTATGCTGCTATGCTTGAATTGAGTTACATAGTTTTTTATGGCATAGAACGGAGCCATGTAGGTCTGTTAAATGTTTCATCACACAGTTTGATATCGTATATCCCCACATAGCCTGGGGACCACTCAGCAAGGTTAGGAGTGGTCGGTGAACTGTTTGAGCAGCATTGTCACTATTTCCTGGTTTAGTTGCTGACAGTTGAAGGAAGCATCAGTCAGAAGGGGCCATTACTTTGGGGCCATGCACAAAAATTAACAGTAGACATTGCGACACCAGCCAGAAGTGTCATGCTGCATAGGTGGGGCTAAGGCACGTCCATATAACTCTGTGTTTCACAAGCATCAAGAACATGAGAGATTGACTGGGAGGTCTGGACCTACTCTACTTTTGCTAGGGTATCACTGAGACAGAGACTGAAAGTGAGTGGTTGAAGCTGGAGAAGTGGAGCCTAAGACACCTTTGTGTAACTGTAACACATAAAAGAAAAAGTTGTGACATAATGAAAATAATAGGAACGATAGATATGATATGCAAGCAATAAAAAAATATATAAACAGAATTTTCAAAGCATCTCGATTTATTCAGTATTGGGTATGAGCACCACCTGCAGAACTATCTGCATTTACACACCTTGGCATCCTATCAGTGAGGTCATTAATGGCTGTCTGAGGAATGTTCTACCATAGTAAATGCACTTGCACATGCAAATCATGAAAATCCTCTGCTGGCAGTAACTTTTTCAACTGCTGACTAATGATGTCAGAGATAAGCTCAAAGAAAGCTGCCAGTGATGTAATTTGATGATTTATAGGCTCAAGTGTGTTCAGCATGGCAGAATATTCCTCAGACAGCCATTAATAACCTTACTGGTAGCATCCAAGGTGTGTAAGTGTGTGTTTCCCTGCACGTGGTACAAATACTAAATAAATAGAGATTTTTTAACATTTTTTGCATCTTTGAAAATTTGCATATCATTAACATGTCTATTAATCTTGCAATTTCAATAATGCCATGACCTTCTTCTTTGTGTTGCAATTTCTATATTGATAAGTGTGTATCATGAGTCTTTAATTCAATTAGTCATTTCTTATAGGCTAAATTGACCTTATGCCCCCCCCCCCAGGTTCAAGATGCCAGATGCAACTGCAACCTATGCACTCATTATAATTAGCCTGTGTGTGAGGATGGGCAAAGAGAGAGAGAGAGATAGCTTGGAAGAGAGAGAGGAATGGAGAGTTGGAGCTTAGATAAGAGATAGACAGAGCTTAGGAGAGAGAGGATTTCTTGCAGAAATTTCCTGAAGAAAATCGGAAATTTTCTGCAAGAAATCTGCATTTTTTTTTTTGCGTTTTTTTCCCGTTTTTTTCGCGTCTTTTTTAGCATTTTGCAAGCGTAATTAGCTTGCAGAATGCTAATGTTTTCCAAGCGATCTGTAGCATCGCTTGGAAAACTGACTGACAGGTTGGTCACACTTGTCAAACATGGTGTACTCACATAGGTGAGTATATGACTATTTTTTATTTTAATTCTTTTTTTTTGACCAATTATATGGTGCCCAGTCCGTGGAGGAGAGTCTCCTCTCCTCCACCCTGGGTACCAACCGCATATAATCTGCTTACTTCCTGCATGGTGTGCACAGCCCCGTGCGGGAAGTAAGCAGATCAATAGACTCCTAGGTGTGCGGAATCCCCGCAATTCCGCATTTTTAATGAACATGTTGCTTTTTTTTCTGCAATGCGATTTTTTCGCGGAAAAAAATGCAACATTTGCACAAAAAATGCGGAATACACTGTAAATAATAGGAGGCATATGTTAGCGTTTTTTTCGCGTTTTTATAGCGAAAAAATGCGAAAAAAACGTGAAAAATACTGAGCGTGTGCACATGGCCCAAGAGAGAGCTAGATGGAGCTTAGGAGAGACAGGAATGGATAGATGGAGCTTAAGTGAGAGAGAGATAGACAGAGTTTAGAAGAGAGTGAGAGAGAGATAGATGGAGCTTAGGAGACAACGAGAGAAAGATATAGATGGAGCTTATGAGAGAGAGATAGGCAGAGCTTCGGAAAGAGAGAAAGATAGAAGGAACTTAGGAGAGAGAGTGGGATGGATAGATCGGTTTAGGAGAGAGGAATGGATAGATGGAGCTTAGGAGAGTGAGAGTGCAAGAAAGATAGATGGAGCTTAGGAGAGAAAGAAAGACAGAGCTTAGGAGAGAGATAAATGGATAGATGGAACTTAGGTTAGAGAGAGATAGATGAGCTTAGGAGACAGTCAGAGAGAGATAAAGATGGAGTTTAGAAGAGAGAGATAGACCGAGCTTACGAGAGAGAGAAAGATAGAAAGCACTTAGGAGAGAGAGTGGGATGGATAGATGGATTTAGGAGAGAGAGAGCAAGACAGCTATAGATGGAGCTTAGGAGAGAGAAATAGACCGAGTTTAGGAGAAAGATACAGCCTAGAAGAGAGAAAGATAGATGGAACTTAGGGGAGAGAGGGAGAGAAAATGGGAAATAGGAAGACGGAGAAGAAGAAAAAGAAGAGGATGCCATTTCTGCAATATTTCCAGTGGAGCATAGCACAAGACAAATGGATATAAATTTGGCTTTGTTTACAATTTACCGAATGTTAAGACAAGCAGCATTTGCCATAAATCACAAACCTGGCAAATCTATTTGCTCTTTTCAACTAACCAGCAGGGTGTATCTTGAAAGCACATTGCTTGTCAATGAACACTGAGCTTTGATGCTCTGCGCCAGAACCAGAACAGTGAGATGTGAAGCTCCTGTCTAACATCAGGCACAAAGTGTGCACTTATTGTATCCTGCATGACATCTGTAGTCACTCTGACTATTCGCCGTGATTTAGAAAACTACTGAGAATCACTGCATAGTGCCATATTCCATTCCTGGGTGTACGAGTATGCAAGCAGTCGATTTCCTATGATGAAAAGAAGGATTTGGAGGCTGTTCAATGTGGTCTACATTTTGGAAACAATATTTTATCAGTAAGATATATTAGACTCCATGGTTTATTTAAAAATCAATATACACGTCAAGACACACAAATAAGCAGCACACAAAAAGCAGAAACAAACCAGACCATGGCAGCTAAAAGTATGTTTAAGCTTATCGCGCATTTATTTCCTTTTTATGTATTTTACACAGGCTACTCAGCCTTGACGATACAGGATGCATTCAACCATCAGCGATTTTACCGGTATGCGGAATAAAATTTGTACTAGTGTGTTTGATCTGATTTTTATCAGTGTTTGGTCATTTTTTCAGTTTATACCATTACTGATTTTCTTACATGAAAAACATTTCAAAGCTTCTTCTATCAAGTATAATGATAAAAATGAATGGTACGTGGATTGGACAAGGATGACAATGTGCGCTGTCGTCAGACTAGGGTGGCAAGACCTACTAGTGACATTGACTCTGTGGCCCCACAGTTGAGCTCCATGTAAATATTATATTACCATAATTCACAAATTTACCTCTGCTTCTATATATTAATAAGTTGGGTAGGTTATTGGATGAATGAAGAGATGTTGTTTTGTTCTGTACGTAGAGAATCAAATGTATTGCTCCATTTACTACTCATGTTGTGGAATAAGTGACTTACTCCTGCACAAAGGCCCACCGGGGGATTTACCTGCTGCCCTGTGTGCCAGTCTGAGCATGGCGGTCAGTGATTTTCACAAACCCATTGGCTTGAATGGGTAATTTTGATCAATGAGTTGAATAAAAAATCAGGCACATGTCTGAGATTTTTTTTCCTCGGAAACCTTGTGCACAAAATCACAAAGATAAGTGAACAGTCCCATAGATTAAATGGTTAGGTGTTCTATCGTCAAAAACATTTACAGAAAACATACAGTATGTGAAAAACAGACATCTGAATGAGGCCTTCTTCAAAGGATCTTCTTGCTATTTGAGATATAGTAATTCCATGAAGAATGCAATCACCATCATCTTTTGATTTTTAGAGCTGTATAAGATTTTGTGGGAAGATGTGTGGAATATAGGAAAGGTGCCAGCAGATTTTTAATGAAGTGTTGCCTGCTCCTAGAGATTCCACTAGCTGTAAATTTGTTTGATGATTTCAGCAAGCACAGACAGTGTATCAAGACATCTTTAATTTCAGTTCAATAACTATAAGTGTACATCCACGTGTGGTGGAATTGCTGAGAAAATGATCTTATGAAATACTGCGAAAACCAGCAGGGTGAACCACAATAGAAAATCCCTGTAGATCTTGGTTACAATATTCCTGCAAAACATTTAATCTTGCAAATTGAAAAGAAAAACAAAAACATTATGGTCCCAACACATAGTTTGCATATCTTTAAGTATTGTAACTTTTCTTTTTTGTTGGCACTTGTTCGTAAATTTTGTGATAAATCAATAAAGTTTTTAATTCTTGCCTTTAACCATTTGCAGCTTTTTAGCTTCCCAAAAATTGAAAGTTCCACTAAAATGTCAAAATTTGCGGTTGTCATTCGAGTGTGTGCACTTACAATTTTGCTTAAGAATATTGCCACAAATAAAAAAGTTTCAAGAGCAACTTCTCCCAATACTCCAGGAGCAATTTGGTGATGAGCAATGCTTTTTCCAACATCATGGCACA
This sequence comes from Ranitomeya variabilis, assembly GCF_051348905.1. NCBI lineage: Eukaryota > Metazoa > Chordata > Amphibia > Anura > Dendrobatidae > Ranitomeya > Ranitomeya variabilis. The sequence continues at coordinate 175,638,875 of NC_135234.1, forward strand.
CAATGTCACAAGGCAAAAGTGATAACTAAGTATCTCCATGATCAAAAGAGTGACTTGTCTATGGCCAGGAAACTTCTCAGACCTTAATCCCATTGAGAAACTGTGATCAATTTGCAAAAAGAAGGTGGACAAACAAAAATACAGAAATTGTGGTTAAACTCCAATCACGGATTAGGTAACAATAGGTTGTCATCAGTCATGAGTTGACCCAGAAGCTGATATCCAGCATGCCAAAGAGAATTGCAGAAAATTTCAAAAATACGTATGAGGGACAGACACAAATTACTGTTTCCACAAAGTTTTCTGCTTTGTGTTTTTAGATCCTTTAGTTTAGTGTTTTAGATGTTTCTCCGGTTAAGAGAATTTCATAAGTTCATTCTTTTTTATTCACAAATGCATCAAGTTTATGCAAAATAATCAATATATATAGAGTCAGTCTCAAAACTTTTGGCCATGAATGTATATTTTAGATTTTTTTTTTTATTACTGCAAGGCCCGTCCACTTGCAATATCTCATTTATATATATTGAAGCCTTTGTGTCTACTGTAGGATATAACTCAAGTCTTTTATATATTCCTGGAAAAAGACACATAGATAAAAATCTCATATATACACTAATTCCTGTGACTTTGACTGAAATATAACACAGAAACATCTAAAAGAGCTGCCAAAGACTTTTTTACAGTTCCAAGGTGGCATGAGTTTCATTATGGTCAGGTCATGGGATGAAATCAAGCATCAAGCTTTGTCGGACAACAATAATGGGCAATTTCTGTTCGACAGCCAAAGGCATTGTAACACCGCTGGGTTTATACCTTGTTTCTTCGGCGTTAGTCTGCACGTTTCTGCTTTAACCCTTTCTCCTCTCCCACTAATGTGCAGGGATAATGTTGTCTGTTACCTGTATGGATGCTGCTCAGTTCCCTGTGCTGCTGCGTAGCTGTACTTGTGCTGGGATATCTTTGCCCTGCTGCATGACCACCCGCATGTGCGGTCCCTGGCTGCCACTGTGGAAGCTATCTGGGGGTTGTGAGGTCCTCTGCAGCTGGTGCATGACTTTCCACGTGTGTTCAGGCTAGCAGTCACTCCCAAGTGCCCTAAGCCACAGTTCCTCTGCTGACTGTGTAGTAATGGTTTCTGTTTGTGCTTAGGGTGCGCACAGCCACACCTACTCTGCTTTTATCAGGGTTTGTGTGTGCACCTGTGTTGTTCCCTCAGCCTATTGCTGAGGGGCAGCTCCTATATAAACTGTCTCCTTCCTGTTGGGCGGGGGCCAGAGCATTGCATTGTGTTTCTGTGTCTTGCCTAGTGAGTTAGGTATCCAGCTCCCGTTCTGTCTGCAGTCTGTTCTGGGAGAGCTGATACCTGTCTTCCATCTGTTCTGGGGGCAGAGTACCCAGATCCATTTGTATCTTGTTTTTTCCCCCTGTTCTGGGGGCAGAGTACCCAGATCCGCTTACCCTGGAGGCTGCATATCTAGTCCATTTGTGTTTTGTGTTTTCCGCCTGTTCTGGGGCATAGTACCCACATCCACCTGTCCTGGAGGCTGCATATCCAGTACCTGATCCTGTTTGAACTGTGTCCTTTGTGTTATGTTCCTGAAGTCCTTTTGTGTTTGACACCCCGTACCCTGGGACTGTACTTTTGGGTCTCATCTTTTAAAGATGGAGTCAGGAGTTCTTGTTGAGCTCGTACTGTGCTGTGCTCAGCCTGCTATGCAGTGCTAACCCCTTCTGGCCCAGTCCAGTACGGCGGTGCTTGCACCATCATGCTTGAGTTCCTTCCTAGGTCCGATGCCCGGAGCCTGACGGCCGTAGCTAGGAACCTGATGACTACCGCTACCTGGTCCTGTGCCATCTGAGTCCCAGCCTGTGTTTGATGTCCTGATGCCCTGGGCTGCCACACCAGTGCCCAGCCGATGACCTGGGCTGCCACGCCAGTGTCCCAGCCAATGATCTGGGCTGCCATGCCAGTGTCTCAGATGTCCTGCCTGTGTCCTGATGTCCTGCCTGTGTCCTGATGTCCTACCTGTGTTCTGATGACCTGAGGTCCACCCTGTGATGATGTCCGTCCGGGATTGGTATCTGATGTTCTCCTCCTGAGCCTGTGCTATGCTTGAGGCCTAAGAGAGAGGCCGTCCTAGTAAGCCCGTGCCAGATGACCTTGGACTGCATCAATCTGTGATGACTCCTGCCATCATCTGATATCTGTCCAAGGTGTCCTGCCTGTGTCCTGATGTCCTGCCAGTGTCCTGATGTCCTTCCTGTGTCCTGATGTCTAGCCTGTGACCCGATGTTCCATCGGTTACCCAGAATCCACCCAGTGACGACGTCCTTCTGGGATCGGTATCTGATGCTCTCCTGCTGAGCCTGTGCTACGCCTAAGGCATGAGAGAGAGGCCGCCCTAGTATGCCCGTGCCAGATGATCCTGGACTGCATCAACATGTGATGACTCCTGCCATCGTCTGACGTCTGTCCAAGGTCAGTGACTGATGTTCTCCTGCTGAGCCTGTGCTACGCCTGAGGCCTGAGAGAGAGGCCATCCTAGTATGCCCAAACCAGATAACCCGGGATTGCATCAACCCGTGATGTCCTCCTGCCTTCGTTTGTTATCCTGAGACGTGTACCCTTCCTAGACGTGTGGAATCGGGATCCTGACATCTTTATGTTTTGTTATGTACTGTTCTTTCATTTAAGTAAACTTTGTTTCTTTATACCTGAAGTTGTGCGGTGTAATCTAGCTCTGCATATTGACATTTTGTTCACATGCTCAGCTGCCACAGACCCTACTTGCTGCCTTTCCCTAGTCTGGGTAGGTCCAGGTTACTCTATGTGGTCCAGTGGGTCCACATTGCATTCCTTCTTGGGACACTCGCCCACGTCGTCATGATCAGTCGTCGTGATGGCGTCGGCTCGGCCGCATCTGCGATCACAGCCGTAACAGGCATCAATGAATGTCCTAAAGGTTATCTATTGTAAAAATTTCACAGGGCTGCACGCAGCGCCATTCACCTCTCTTTGCTAGGTGTACAGTGTTTGCATGTTTATCTGTTTATTACATTCCCATAATGTTCCCCAATTATATTATGTACAGTATTTCATGCCATCTGGCATGTCAGGTAGTGACAGTATGTCTCCCATTCATGAGGCTTTGCATGTCTCCAGTCAAACCTCTGTACTAATTATCTTTTACTAATAGAGATTTGCCTGCCCCACTTTACTTTGAGAGTCTTCTTAGAAGACAGCGAATATATAAATTATTGCTGATGAGAAAGATTCAAAGCGCTGCTTCTCTGTGACTGATCCCTGTGAAGTACGTTACGTTATTTTGATGAATTTTTGTCAAACTTTGCTGGTCTCTTGAAAACTTGAATACTTTTTTGAGTCTTAAAAAACAGGGTTTAGACCCAGGGTAAGATTGTAAAAACAGGTGCAAATTACATTATCCAAACTGCTCACCAAACCTCATCTTTGCACCATAGATTGCCCACACAACCAGCAGAAGGTGGCGTCAGTCTCCACAGTTTCCTTTGCGCAGCTCACACAGTGTCAAGACCTAAAAATATGCAACTTGCCTCTTCAGAGAGTAAGAGGACTTGAACTTTAGTGCCACCTGTTGGAAGAATCAATCCTAAAAGTCAATATCAACTCTTCAAAGAGCCTTGCCGCATGACTTAGGATAAAAGTCAGCTCAGAATCTCAATTTGAAGATGCGTGTGTTCAGGTGTTGCCCCTTCTCGGCGCAAAGCATGAGATCCCATCTGACTCTATGGGAAGCCCTTGACTAGAGTCTAAAGGTACCGTCACATTAAGCGACGCTGCAGCGATATCGACAACGATGCTGATCGCTGCAGCGTCGCTGTTTCGTCGTTGTGTGGTCGCTGGAGAGCTGTCACACAGACAGCTCTCCAGCAACCAATGATGCCGAAGTCCCCAGGTAACCAGGGTAAACATCGGATTACTAAGCGCAGGGCCGCGCTTAGTAACCCGATGTTTACCCTGGTTACCAGTGTAAATGTAAAAAAACAAACACTACATACTTACATTCCTGTGTCTGCTGCGTCCCCCGGCGTCTGCTTCCCTGCACTGTGTAAGCGCCGGCCCTAACAGCAGAGCGGTGACGTCACCGCTGTGCTTTGCTTTACGGCCGGCACTGACACATTCAGTGCAGGAAGCTATGAGCAGCAGCGCGGACGCCGGGGGACGTGACAGACATCAGAGGGTGAGTATGTAGTGTTTTTTTTTTACTTTTACAATGGTAACCAGGGTAAATATCGGGTTACTAAGCGCGGCCCTGCGCTTAGTAACCCGATATTTACCCTGGTTACCATTGTAAAACATTGCTGGCATCATTGCTCTTGCTGTCAAACACAACGATACACGCCGATCTGACGACCAAATAAAGTTCTGAACTTTCAGCAACGACCAGCGATATCACAGCAGGATCCTGATCGCTGCTGCGTGTCAAACACAACGATATCGCTATCCAGGACGCTGCAACGTCACGGATCGCTATCGTTATCGTTGCAAAGTCGTTTAGTGTGAAGGTACCTTAAGGGTATGTGTCCACGTTCAGGATTGCATCAGGATTTGGTCAGGATTTTTCATCAGTATTTGTAAGCCAAAACCAGGAGTGGGTGATAAATGCAAAAGTGGAGCATATGTTCCTATTATACTTTTCCTCTAATTGTTCCACTCCTGGTTCTGGCTTACAAATACTAATGAAAAATCCTGACGAAATCCTGATGCAATCCTGAACGTGGACACATACCCTAACAGGTAACTGTTCTCCTTGTGGAGAGTGACATGCCTGACATGCCAAGATAAGGAGGCTTATAGGTCATGCAATTCTCCTCTAGGAACTCCTCAGTGCAGAGCATAAGATCTGATCTAGATGTATGAGAAAACGCTGACTGGAGACTAGAGGTAACTTTTCTCCTTGTGGAGAGTGACATGCCTGGAATGTCAGGATGAGGAGGCTTGTAGGCCATGCAATGCTCCTCTTGGAAAGTAAATATTCTTCAGAAATGAATAGAACTTAACCCCTTCACAACCTTGCCCTTTTCCGTTTTTGCGTTCTCGTTTTTCGCTCCCCTCCTTCCCGGAGCCATAACTTTTTTATTTTTCCGTGAATATGGTCATGTGAAAACAGGATAAATATTCCAAGTGCTGTGAAATTGCAAAAAAAGTGCAATCCCACACTTGTTTTTTTGTTTGGCTTTTTTGCTAGATTCACTAAATGCTAAAACTGAGCTGCCACTGTGATTCTCCAGGTCATTACGAGTTCATAGACACCAAACATGTCTAGGTTACGCTTCATCTAAGTGGTAAAACAAAAATTGCGCAATTTTCCAATACCCGTAGCGTCTCCATTTTTCGTGATCTGGGGTCAGGTGAGGACTTATTTTTTGCGTGCCGAGCTGGCGTTTTTAATGATACCATTTTGGTGCAGATACATTCTTTTGATCGCCCGTTATTACATTTTAATGAAATGTCGCTGCGACCAAAAAAAACGTAATTCTGGCGTTTCAAATTTTTTCTCACTAGGCTGTTTAGCGATCAGGTTAATCCTTTTTTTTATTGATAGATCGAGCAATTCTGAACGCGGCGATACCAAATATGTGTTGGTTTGATTTTTTTTATTGTTTTATTTTGAATGGGGCGAAAGGGGGGTGATTTAAACTTTTTTTTTTTTTTTTTTTCATATTTTTTTAAACTTTTTTTTTTTTTACTTTTGCCATGCTTCAATAGCCTCCATGGGAGGCTAGAAGCTGGCATAGCCTGATCGGCTCTTCTACATAGCAGCGATCATCAGATCGCTCCTATGTAGCTGAATTGCAGGCTTGCTATGAGCGCTGACCACAGGGTGGCGCTCACAGCAATCCGGCATAAGCAACCATAGAGGTCTCAAGGAGACCTCTGGTTGCTATGCCGAAACATCGCTGACCCTCGATCATGTGACGGGGGTCGGCGATGCACTCATTTCTGGCCCGATGACCGGAAGAGGCGGTTAAATGCCGCTGTCAGCATTTGACAGCGGCATTTAACTAGTTAATAGTGGCGAGTGAATCGTGATTTCACCCGCCGCTATTGCGGGCACATGTCAGCTGTTCAAAACAGCTGACATTTCCCGGCTTTGAAGTGGGCTCAGCGCCGGAGCCCACATCAAAGCAGGGGATCCGACCTCTGCCGTAATAGTAAGGCGGAGGTCGGTAAGGGGTTAAACAACAATTGTTACTTATCTGTAGGATAGATGATTGAAGTATGATTGCTCGGGGGCCGGCTCTCTCATCAATCCCAAGAACAGGGGTCCCAAAGTCTCCTGGCTGAATGCAGCATGTGAGCATGCAGGACCACCTCTCCGATAGACAGTGAACACAGCTGTGGTGGCACACACTCCGGTCACATAGGAGACGTTGGCCCCCATTCCTGTGATTGCTGGGGTCCCCGGTAAATGATACTTTTAGCACCTATCTATGTTGTTTATGGGACAACCCCTTCAAGAACATTATCCTACTATTACGCGTAGTATCAGCAAATACAGAAATGATGGGCAGAGAGTGACTTTCACTGCGTCATCTATGTAGGAAAATGTACTCATTTTCCGCTATTATATCCCCACATTGCTCGCAGGGTTAAAACAAACTCCTTCAACAATTATTCACACTTCTCTAGTTTCTATGGCAACTCTGAAGCTGTGTGACGGCCATTTTAATGTCTCAGGGATGGTTTTTACCAGCACAGATAGTGTTAAGGAGGACGTCTGTGTCAGGCTTGTTAACTCTTCACGGTGAGGGCTGAGCGAAGCACAGAGGTGTTAATGATTGAATCCATAAATCAAACATATTACTGTCATATCATAAATGCAGTAAGGCCAGAAACATTCAGATTGGTGCTTGAAAACAAAAATGACATCCATCCCACGGTCACATTCTCATATTCACCAAGATATTAAGGATAATGCCCAAGGACAGCATTCGCTCGCACACGTTTATTTCTCATTATGGCTGCTACAGTCATTTTGGGAAATCTTTGGCAATCTTAAAAAGCTATTTCCATTGTCTTTTTTAAAATAACCCTTTATGGAATTATTGCTTTATATTGCAGAGCAGATTCGCCCTGAGAAGCATTTATGGAGACTTTATTATAAACTGATACCTACAGTGCTGGAAATTGACAAGTGGTGCCTATTAGCAGCGCGTCCGCTGGAGCTGCTATATATAGAGCAGACTCGGCTCTCCTGCGGGCAGCGGAAAGGGGAGTCAAAATCAATGTCGTTTCTGACATGGCTCCTGGGCAGACATCTGCTGAAAGTATCTTATCTGCACCTGTTTCTGATTGGTTGCAATCCATTTCGACATTGCATTTAAAGGCCGCATCACCATGGATACCCACATGCATTAGAACAATTGATACTCCAGTTCAGACCCCTATATGCATAATTAGAAGAAATATTAACACACAATAAGGGAAGATACTGTGTGCAGTTTGAATTAAAACCACGACAAAATGTGTTTATCAAAAAATAATTGCAAAAGTTAATTCAACATAAACATTGTTTGAAATATATGCTACCAATTGAGTCTGTATGTATGTATCTACTCAGTGTGTTACCGTGTGATCTGTACTTATGTATGTACTCAGTGTGTTATTGTGTGATATATATCTATGTACTCAGTGTGTTATTGTGTGATCTGTATGTATGTATGTATGTACTCAGTGTGTTATTGTGTGATCTGTATGTATGTATCTTCTCAATGTGTTATTGTGTGATCTGTATGTATGTATGTACTCAGTGTGTTACTGTGTGATCTATATGTATGTATGTACTCAGTGTGGTATTGTGTGATCTATATGTATGTATGTACTCAGTGTGTTATTGTGTGATCTGTATGTACGTATCTTCTCAATGTGCTGTTGTGTGATCTATATGTATGTATGTACTCAGTGTGGTATTGTGTGATCTATATGTATGTATGTACTCAGTGTGTTATTGTGTGATCTGTTTGTACGTATCTTCTCAATGTGCTGTTGTGTGATCTATATGTATGTATGTACTCAATGTGTTATTCAGTGATCTGTATGTATGTATGTACTCAGTGTGTTACTGTGTAATCTGTATGTACTGTATGTATTCAGTGTGCTACTGTGTAATCTGCATGTATGTATTTACTCAGTGTGTTACTGTGTAATCTGCATGTATGTACTGTATGTACTCAGTGTGGTATTGTGTGATCTGTATGTATGTATGTTCTCAACGTGTTATTGTTTGATCTGTATTTATGTATGCACTCAATGTGTTATCGTGTGATCTCTATGTATGTACTCAATGTGTTACTGTGTGATCTGTATGTATGTATGTACTCAGTGTGTTATTGTGTGATATATATCTATGTACTCAGTGTGGTATTGTGTGATCTTTATGTATGTATGTACTCAGTGTGTTATCGTGTGATCTGTATGTATGTATGTACTCAATGTGTTACCATGTGATCTGTATGTATGTATGTACTCAGTGTGTTACTGTGTGATCTATATGTATGTACTGTATGTGCTCAGTGTGGTATTGTGTGATCTGTATGTATGTATGTATGTACTCAGTGTGTTACTGTGTGATCTGTATGTATGCACTGTATGTACTCAGTGTGGTATTGTGTGATCTGTATGTATGTACTCAATGTGTTACCGTGTGATCTGTATGTATGTATTGTAAGAATCATGTCGGTCTGGTAGTCGGGGGCAGGTATATCTCGCCCAGGTATTTGTCCTATGTGAATTAGGCCGCTCATTATCTTCAGGATACCGAGGGGTTAATAAGTGCAGGAATAAAGGCTGACCAGCTGGAGGTTTCAGGTGTCAGCCTGGGGCACACAGATTGCCTGTCTGTGTGAGACAAACGTGAGTGAGAGCGGTGCTCAAAGACTGTGTGTTGTTAGCTGGGTGGGAGAAGCCCCCCCAGTTGTTAGATAGCAGCTTATTTGTTTAGTTAGTGCCGGACTGGCTAGGATTTATTTTTATGTTTTGTTTTTTCCTATGTTGCTTTCACGTTAATAAATCTGACCTGAGTTCAGTCATATTGGAAACCTGCTGTCGCCTCAGAGTTCAATGCACAAACCACGTGACCTTTGACCCCAGCAAAGGCGATCCCGGAGTGTTTTGTTACATTGTGGTGGAGAACGCGGGCTGTTATGACCCCAATGGCAGAGGGTCTCAAAAGTACATACCAAGTCTGCAAACACAAAAAACCAACTCATAGGGCAGTGGTAACTGGGCTGACCATATATCTAATCCTAGCACCACAAATAGCAGCAGCCGGGGAACGTGCCTACGTTGGTTCTAGACGTCTCGCGCCAGCCGGAGAACTAACTAACCCTAGAAGGGAAAAGATAGACCTTTCTTGCCTCCAGAGAAAAGACCCCAAAAGTTGGATACAAGCCCCCAACAAATAATAACGGTGAGGTAAGGAGAAAAGACAAACGTAAGAATGAACTAGATATTTAGCAAAGAGAGGCCCACTGACTAATAGCAGAATATAGTAAGATGACTTATATGGTCAGCAAAAACCCTATCAAAATTTCTACACGCTGGATATTCAAGAACCCCCGAACCGTCTAACGGCCCGGGGGGAGAACACCAGCCCCCTAGAGCTTCCAGCAAAATCAGGAATCACATTTAGTACAAGCTGGACAAAAAATAAGAGCAAAGCAAATAACCAAAAAACAAGAAAGCAGGACTTAGCTTAATTTTGCAAGATCCAAGACCAGCAGACAGGAGCAAACAGAAAGGAACTGATTACAACGATGCCAGGCACTGGACTGAGAAACCAGGGAGTTTATATAGCAACACCTCTGGACTAACGACCCATGTGGGTGCCAAACTGAGGAAAGACAATCCCAGAGTCATATCACTAGTGACCACAAGAGGGAGCCAAAAAAGTCTAATTCACAACAGTACCCCCCCTTTAAAGAGGGGTCACCGAACCCTCACCAAGACCACCAGGGCGATCAGGATGAGCAGCGTGAAAGGCACGAACTAAATCGGCCGCATGCACATCAGAGGCAACCACCCAGGAATTATCCTCCTGACCATAGCCCTTCCACTTGACCAGATACTGAAGCCTCCGCCTGGAGAGACGAGAATCCAAGATCTTCTCCACCACGTACTCCAACTCGCCCTCAACCAACACCGGAGCAGGAGGCTCAACAGAAGGAACCACAGGTACAACGTACCGCCGCAACAAAGACCTATGGAACACGTTGTGAATGGCAAACGACACCGGAAGATCCAAGCGAAAGGACACAGGATTAAGGATTTCCAATATCTTGTAAGGACCGATGAAGCGAGGCTTAAATTTAGGAGAGGAGACCTTCATAGGAACAAATCGAGAAGACAGCCATACCAAATCCCCAACACGAAGTCGGGGACCCACACCGCGGCGGCGGTTGGCAAAACGCTGAGCCTTCTCCTGTGACAACTTCAAGTTGTCCACCACATGATTCCAGATCCGCTGCAACCTATCCACCACGGAATCTACCCCAGGACAGTCAGAAGGCTCCACATGTCCCGAGGAAAAACGAGGATGGAAACCAGAGTTGCAAAAAAATGGCGAAACCAAAGTAGCGGAACTAGCCCGATTATTAAGGGCAAACTCAGCCAACGGCAAGAAGGTCACCCAATCATCCTGATCTGCAGAAACAAAACACCTCAAATAAGCCTCCAGAGTCTGATTAGTTCGCTCCGTTTGTCCATTAGTCTGAGGATGAAAGGCAGACGAAAACGACAAATCAATGCCCATCTTAGCACAAAAGGATCGCCAGAACCTGGAAACAAACTGGGATCCTCTGTCAGACACAATATTCTCAGGAATGCCGTGTAAACGAACCACATTCTGAAAGAACAAAGGAACCAGATCGGAAGAGGAAGGCAGCTTAGGCAAAGATACCAAATGGACCATCTTGGAAAAGCGATCACATACCACCCAGATGACAGACATGCCCTGAGACACCGGAAGATCTGAAATTAAATCCATGGAAATGTGTGTCCAAGGCCTCTTCGGGACAGGCAAGGGCAAGAGCAACCCGCTGGCACGAGAACAGCAAGGCTTAGCTTGAGCACAAGTCCCACAGGACTGCACAAATGACCGCACATCCCGTGACAAGGAAGGCCACCAAAAGGACCTAGCCACCAGATCTCTGGTGCCAAAAATTCCCGGATGCCCTGCCAACACCGAGGAATGAACCTCGGAAATGACTCTGCTGGTCCACTTATCAGGAACAAACAGTCTGTCAGGTGGACAAGAGTCAGGTCTACCAGCCTGAAATCTCTGCAACACACGTCGCAAATCCGGAGAAATGGCTGACAGGATAACTCCCTCTTTGAGAATACCAACTGGTTCTGCGACTCCAGGAGAGTCAGGCACAAAGCTCCTTGAAAGAGCATCAGCCTTCACATTCTTTGAACCTGGTAAATACGAAACCACAAAGTCAAAACGGGAGAAAAACAATGACCAGCGGGCCTGTCTAGGATTCAGGCGTTTAGCAGACTCGAGATACATCAGATTTTTGTGATCAGTCAAGACCACCACACGATGCTTAGCACCCTCGAGCCAATGACGCCACTCCTCAAATGCCCACTTCATGGCTAACAACTCCCGATTGCCAACATCATAATTCCGCTCAGCAGGCAAAAACTTCCTAGAGAAAAAAGCACATGGTCTCATTACAGAGCAACCAGGGCCTCTCTGCGACAAAACGGCCCCTGCCCCAATCTCAGAAGCATCCACTTCAACCTGAAAGGGAAGTGAGACATCAGGCTGGCACAAAACAGGCGCCGAAGTAAACCGGCGCTTCAACTCTTGAAAGGCTTCCACGGCTGCAGGAGCCCAGTTAGCAACATCAGAACCTTTCTTGGTCATATCCGTCAAAGGTTTAACAACGCTAGAAAAATTAGCGATAAAACGACGGTAGAAGTTAGCAAAACCCAAGAACTTCTGAAGACTCTTAACTGACGTGGGTTGAGTCCAATCATGAATAGCTCGGACCTTGACTGGGTCCATCTCCACCGCAGAAGGGGAAAAAATAAAACCCAAAAAGGGAACCTTCTGTACTCCAAAGAGACACTTTGAGCCCTTAACAAACAAAGCATTCTCACGCAAAACCTGAAACACCATCCTGACCTGCTCTACATGCGAGTCCCAATCATCAGAAAAAAACAGAATATCATCCAGATAAACAATCATAAATTTATCCAGATACTTCCGGAAAATGTCATGCATAAAGGACTAAAACACTGAAGGAGCATTAGAGAGCCCGAAAGGCATCACCAAGTACTCAAAATGACCTTTGGGCGTATTAAATGCAGTTTTCCATTCATCTCCTTGCTTAATGTGCACAAGGTTGTACGCACCACGAAGATCTATCTTGGTGAACCACTTGGCACCTTTAATCCAGGCAAACAAGTCCGACAACAGAGGCAAAGGATACTGAAATTTAACAGTGATTTTATTCAGAAGCCGATAGTCAATACAAGGTCTCAAAGATCCGTCCTTCTTGGCCACAAAAAAGAATCCCGCACCAAGAGGGGAAGAGGATGGACGGATATGACCCTTCTCCAGAGATTCCTTGATATACGAACGCATTGCGGTATGCTCAGGTACAGACAGATTAAATAATCTTCCCTTAGGAAATTTACTACCTGGAATCAAATCTATAGCGCAGTCACAGTCCCTATGAGGAGGAAGAGCACTGGACCTGGACTCGCTGAATACATCCTGGTAATCAGACAAATACTCAGGAACTTCCGAAGGAGTAGAGGAAGCAATAGACACCGGCGGGGAATCACCATGAATTCCCTGACAGCCCCAACTTGACACAGACATTGCCTTCCAATCCAAGACTGGATTATGGGTCTGTAACCATGGCAGACCCAAAACGACCAAATCATGCATTTTATGCAGAACAAGAAAACGAATCACCTCCCGATGTTCAGGAGTCATGCACATGGTTACCTGTGTCCAAAACTGCGGTTTATTTTCCGCCAATGGCGTAGCATCAATACCTCTAAGAGGGATAGGATTTACCAACGGCTCAAGAACAAAACCACAGCGCTTGGCAAACGACAGATCCATAAGACTCAGGGCAGTACCTGAATCCACAAACGCCATAACAGGGTAGGAGGACAATGAGCAAATGAAAGTCACAGACAAAATAAATTTAGGTTGCAAATTACCAATGGCGACAGGACTAACAACCCTAGTTAGGCGTTTAGAGCATGCTGATATAACATGTGTAGAATCACCACAGTAAAAACACAACCCATTCTGACGTCTATGATTTTTCCGTTCATTTCTAGTCTGAATTCTACCACATTGCATTAAATCAGGTGTTTGTTCAGACAACACCACCAGAGGATTCGCGGCTTTGCGCTCCCGCAAACGCCGGTCAATTTGAATAGCCAGCGCCATGAAATCATTCAGACCTGTAGGAATGGAGAAACCCACCATCACATTCTTAATGGCTTCAGAAAGGCCATTTCTGAAATTTGCGGCCAGAGCACACTCATTCCACTGAGTAAGCACGGACCATTTCCAAAATTTTGGGCAATACACTTCAGCTTCATCCTGACCCTGAGAAATAGCCAGCAAGGCTTTTTCTGCCTGAATTTCAAGATTGGGTTCCTCGTAAAGCAATCCGAGCGCCAGAAAAAACGCATCAATATTTGCCAATGCCGGATCTCCTGGCGCTAGCGAGAAGGCCCAATCCTGAGGGTTGCCCCGTAAGAAAGAGATAACAATTTTTACTTGCTGAGCTGAGTCTCCAGATGAACGGGGTCTCAGAGATAGAAACAATTTACAATTATTCCTGAAATTCCTAAACTTAAAATCGGTCTCCAGAGAACAGTTCAGGAATAGGTATTTTAGGTTCAGACATTGGACTACTGGTAACAAAATCTTGTATGCCCTGCACACGAGCAGCAAGCTGATCCACACTTGTAATCAAAGTCTGGACATTCATGTCTGCAGCAAGCACAAGCCACTCAGAGGTAAAGGGGAGGAAAAAAGAGAGGAAAGAAAAAAAAAAAAAAAAAAAAACTCAGACTTTCCTTTCTTGTAATCCCACTTCTGCAATGCATTAAACATTCAACCTTGGCCTGGCATACTGTTATGACCCCAATGGCAGAGGGTCTCAAAAGTACATACCAAGTCTGCAAACACAAAAAAACAACTCATAGGGCAGTGGTAACTGGGCTGACCATATATCTAATCCTAGCACCACAAATAGCAGCAGCCGGGGAACGTGCCTACGTTGGTTCTAGACGTCTCACGCCAGCCAGTGAACTAACTAACCCTAGAAGGGAAAAGATAGACCTTTCTTGCCTGCAGAGAAAAGACCCCAAAAGTTGGATACAAGCCCCCAACAAATAATAACGGTGAGGTAAGGAGAAAAGACAAACGTAAGAATGAACTAGATATTTAGCAAAGAGAGGCCCACTGACTAATAGCAGAATATAGTAAGATGACTTATATGGTCAGCAAAAACCCTATCAAAATTTCCACGCTGGATATTCAAGAACCCCCGAACCGTCTAACGGCCCGGGGGGAGAACACCAGCCCCCTAGAGCTTCCAGCAAAATCAGGAATCACATTTAGTACAAGCTGGACAAAAAATAAGAGCAAAGCAAATAACCAAAAAACAAGAAAGCAGGACTTAGCTTAATTTTGCAAGATCCAAGACCAGCAGACAGGAGCAAACAGAAAGGAACTGATTACAACGATGCCAGGCACTGGACTGAGAAACCAGGGAGTTTATATAGCAACACCCCTGGACTAACGACCCAGGTGGGTGCCAAACTGAGGAAAGACAATCCCAGAGTCATATCACTAGTGACCACAAGAGGGAGCCAAAAAAGTCTAATTCACAACAGCGGGCATCACGTGGCACAGGCGACAGTATGGAAGACGTGGTGAAAGCCCTAGTACAGTCCACTGCCGTACAGCAGCAGGCCACTGCCGCACAGCATGAAGCTAATCGCTTGATGGCCGCACAGCTGAAGGAGTTATTGGACATGACGGTTGCAGACCGCCAGCTTCTCCAACAGGTGGCGCAGCGCCTGGTGAGCATGCCTGAGGTAGACCCGGAAGCAGAGTCCAGAAAGATCCATGTGAGTCGGTACTGGCAAAAGTTGACTGCAGAAGATGACGTCGAAGCATACCTGACAACGTTCGAGCGGACGGCGTTGAGGGAGAAGTGGCCGAAGGCACGATGGGCCGATTTGATTGCTCCGTTTCTCTCCGGCGAGGCACAAAAAGCTTACCATGACTTAGACCCGGAAGTCGCTCAGGACTTTGAGAAGCTGAAAGTTGAGATCCTGGCCTGGCTAGGTGTGACGACGGCTGTCCGTGCGCAGAGGGTACACCAGTGGACCTACCAGCCAGATAAACCGCCGCGGTCTCAGATGTTCGACCTGATCTACTTGACAAAGAAATGGCTGCAACCCGAGGTACTGACAACCCCAGAAATAATTCAGCGGGTTGTCCTGGACAAGTATCTGAGAGTGCTACCTCCAGCGCTGAAAAGGTGGGTAAGCCAAGGAAATCCCACGACAGCGGATCAACTTGTGGAGTTGGTCGAGCGTTATTCCGTGGCAGAAGGACTTCCCGACGAAACCACTGGCACCCGGTCTGTGCCTTCTCCTCGTGGAACTGGTAAGACTGTTCCAGCGACTACGGGTGAAGGAAAATCGCCAAAAACTATGGGGGAGGAACACGGGGCTGCTCGCACTCCGAGACCGAGAGTGATAGACGGTGGGCTCAATAGGGGGCCTGTTAGGTGTTTCCGCTGTCATGAGAAGGGCCATATTTCTGCGAACTGTCCTGTTACCACTGAACCCATGCAGTGCGATGTTACAGACTCTAAGAAACGCATGTCTTTGGTTACACGGCTAGTGAATGTGAATGCGGGTCAAAATGATATAGCGAAACACCTGTGTGAATTATCTGTTGATGGGAAAAGTGTTGTGGCGTTACTAGACTCTGGAAGTGTGGTGACTCTGGTGAAAGCTAGTCTGGTGGCACTTCCATCGGGTTCGTCTGACAAATTTTCTGTAACGTGTGTGCATGGTGACACCTGTTCGTACCTAACGGCGGTCATATCGATTTCCACTCCCTATGGGTCTGTGCACCACAAAGTGGGACTCGTTCCCGCATTGTTACAGGATGTAATCCTGGGCAGGGATTTTCCCCATTTCTGGCAGTTGTGGGAGAATCAGTTGCTCCTTCACCGTAGCTGTGAATCTTTTCCCATGCCATCTGGAGGTCCCGAACTCCTAGAGGAGGTCCCACAGGCAGACGTTGCTGGGGAGGTTATTGAATCTAACCTTCAGTTCCCCTTCTCAGTTATGGCGGGGTAAACTGAGGAAACTGAGGAAACTCAGCGAGAGGCGGAGGCAGACAGCCATCCAGCACCCTGCCTACCAGATTTGGGAGTCCAGTTGGATGACTTCCACAGCGAGCAAATGAGAGATCCTACCCTGACTCCGGCTAGGAAAAATGTAAAAATGATAGATGGGGTACCCGTAGAACCTGACACTAGGCTAGCGTACCCGTACATGGTTCTTGAAAATGATTTGCTCTACCAGGTAGAGAAAAAAGGGGAAGATATTGTGCAACAGTTAGTTGTTCCCAAACCTTATCGGCGGAAGGTACTGGACCTGGCCCACGGACATATAATGGGGGGACATCTGGGGGTACAGAAAACCACAGAAAGGATATCGCATTGTTTTGTGTGGCCCGGAATACATAATGATGTGCGTAACTATTGTGAGTCCTGTCCAGAGTGCCAAATCTCTGCGCCTAAAACTCGGTTCTGTAGCCCTTTGGTACCCCTCCCTATCATTGGGGTCCCTTTTGAGAGAATTGGGATGGATCTGGTTGGGCCCCTTCCCCGGTCCACACGTGGGCATCAACATATCCTCGTCATCATGGACTATGCCACTCGTTACCCAGAAGCCATCCCTTTGCGTAACACTGCTACCAAAACGATCGCCAAAGAGTTGGTACAAGTGTTTAGTTGGGTGGGAATTCCAAAACAGCTACTCACCGACCAGGGGACTCCCTTTATGTCAAGGGTGATGAAGGAGCTCTGCAGGCTCTTAAAAATAGACCAGTTGCGTACGTCTGTCTATCACCCTCAAACAGATGGCCTGGTTGAGCGGTTCAACAAAACCTTAAAACAGATGCTCCGGAAGGCGATAGACAAAGATGGGAAGAACTGGGATTACTTGCTACCCTATTTACTGTTTGCCATTAGGGAGGTTCCCCAGTCTTCCACGGGGTTTTCGCCTTTCGAACTGTTATACGCCCGACGTCCCCGGGGACTGTTGGACGTCGCAAAAGAAACCTGGGAAGGTCAAGTCACTCCCTAAATGGTGATCGACCATGTAACACAAATGCAGGACCGTATTGCCGCTGTCATGCCCATGGTTAGGGACCATATGTTACGGGCCCAGGGAGCCCAGAGGCAAAGTTATGATAGAGGCGCTAAGGTCCGTACATTTGCATCCGGGGATAGGGTGTTGGTCCTAATCCCTACAGTGGATAGTAAAATGGCAGGGCCCCTTTGAGGTCATGGAAAGAGTTGGTGAAGTGAACTATAAAGTGTACCAGCCCGGTAAGAGAAAACCAGAACAGATTTATCATGTGAATCTGATAAAACCCTGGAAAGACCGCTCTGCCCTAATGGCGGATCTGCCCCGTCCGGTTTGCGCACCTACCGTACCGGAGGTACAGATTGCCGAGACTCTCTCGGAACAACAAAAATCGGAGGTTAAGCAGTTTTTGTTACAGAACCGACAGTTTTTTTCGGAAAAACCTGGCCGGACTAAGCTGGTGAAACATGAGATTGTTACAGAGCCTGGTATCACAGTTCATGTAAAGCCATACCGGATTCCGGAAGCATGCCGTGAAGCCGTCTCCCGGGAGGTGGTGGCAATGTTGGACTTAGGAGTCATTGAGGAGTCACACAGCGCCTGGTCCAGTCCAATCGTATTGATACCTAAGCCGGATGGCTCCATATGGTTCTGTAATGACTTTAGGAAACTGAATGCGGTTTCTAAATTTGATGCGTACCCTATGCCTCGGGTCGATGAGTTAATCGACCGGCTTGGCAAAGCCCGATATATTACGACCCTGGATCTAACAAAGGGGTACTGGCAGATCCCTCTGGCCGAGGCGGCCAGAGAGAAGACGGCATTTGCTACCCCGGAAGGGCTGTTTCAGTATGTCTACATGCCGTTTGGACTTCACGGAGCTCCAGCAACGTTCCAGAGACTGATGAATCGTGTCTTGAGGCCCCACAGACAGTACGCTTCGGCCTACCTGGATGACATCGTAATCTACAGCATGGACTGGGAAACTCACCTCCGGAAGGTACAGGCGGTGATTGATGACCTGCGAGACGCAGGCTTAACGGCAGACCCCAAGAAATGTCACATCGGGCTTGAAGAAGCCCGATACTTGGGCTATGTGAATGGCAGAGGAGTGGTTAAACCACAGATCGACAAAATACAGGCAATTCAGGGCTGGCCGCAACCAGTGAACAAGAAATAAGTACAAGCTTTCCTGGGGATCGCCGGCTATTATCGCCGGTTCATACCCAATTTTGCAGCCATGGCCACCCCCTTGACGGATCTTACCAAAGGGAAGGATTCCGTCATGGTAAAATGGTCCTCAGCGGCTGAAGAGGCCTTTCACAGCCTGAAACGAGCTTTGTGCTCTCACCCCGTACTAGTGACTCCTGATTTTAGCCGTGAGTTTGTGGTCCAAACTGATGCTTCTGATACTGGGGTCGGAGCTGTACTTTCCCAGGTGAGGGACGGAGTGGAACACCCGGTCCTCTACCTCAGCCGGAAACTGAATGTACATGAGCAGAGGTATGTCGTGGTTGAAAAAGAGTGCCTAGCCATTAAATGGGCTCTCGATTCCCTCAAGTATTACCTGGCAGGTAGGAGGTTTAGGCTGGTCACGGACCACGCCCCTCTCAAGTGGATGCATCTCCACAAAGACCGTAATAGTCGGGTAACCCAGTGGTTCCCTGCCCTGCAGGCTTACTCTTTCACGGTGGAGCACCGCCCCGGGGTGCAAATGGGGAACGCTGATGCTCTGTCCCGGGTACACTGTTTCGAGAGTGTTCTTGCTCGACCTGAGTGGTCTGAGCAGGGGGGGAGGATATGTAAGAATCATGTCGGTCTGGTAGTCGGGGGCAGGTATATCTTGCCCAGGTATTTGTCCTATGTGAATTAGGCCGCTCAGTATCTTCAGGATACCGAGGGGTTAATAAGTGCAGGAATAAAGGCTGACCAGCTGGAGGTTTCAGGTGTCAGCCTGGGGCACACAGATTGCCTGTCTGTGTGAGACAAACGTGAGTGAGAGCGGTGCTCAAGGACTGTGTGTTGTTAGCTGGGTGGGAGAAGCCCCCCCAGTTGTTAGATAGCAGCTTATTTGTTTAGTTAGTGCCGGACAGGCTAGGATTTATTTTTATGTTTTGTTTTTTTCCTATGTTGCTTTCACGTTAATAAATCTGACCTGAGGTCAGTCATCTTGGAAACCTGCTGTCGCCTCAGAGTTCAATGCACAAACCACGTGACCTTTGACCCCAGCAAAGGCGATCCCAGAGTGTTTTGTTACAGTATGTACTCAGTGTGTTACTGTGTGATCTGTATGTATGTATGTATGTACTCAGTGTGTTATTGTGTGATCTGTATGTATGTATGTATGTACTCAGTGTGTTACTGTGTGATCTGTATGTAGGTACTCAGTGTGTTATCGTGTGATCTGTATGTATGTATGTACTCAGTGTGGTATTGTGTGATCTTTATGTATGTATGTACTCAATGTGTTACCATGTGATCTGTATGTATGTATGTACTCAGTGTGTTACTGTGTGATCTGTATGTATGTATGTATGTACTCATTGTGTTATCGTGTGATCTGTATGTATGTATGTACTCAATGTGTTACTGTGTGATCTGTATGTATGTACTCAGTGTGTTATCGTGTGATCTGTATGTATGTATGTACTCAGTGTGTTATTGTGTGATCTGTTTGTATGTATGTACTCGGTGTGTTACCGTGTGATCTGTATGTATGTGTGTACTCAATGTGTTATCGTGTGATCTATATGTACGTACTGTATGTACTCAGTGTGGTATTGTGTGATCTGTATGTATGTATGTACTCAGTGTAGTATTGTGTGATCTTTATGTATGTATGTACTCAGTGTGTTATCGTGTGATCTATATGTATGTATGTACTCAGTGTGTTATCGTGTGATCTATATGTATGTATGTACTCAATGTGTTACCGTGTGATGTGTATGTATGCACTGTATGTACTCAGTGTGTTATCATGTGATCTTTATGTATGTACTCATTGTGTTATCGTGTGATCTGTATGTATGTATGTACTCAATGTTTCATCATGTGATCTGTATTTATGTATTCAGTGTGTTATTGTGTGATCTGTTGTTATGTATGTACTCAGTGTGTTATCGTGTGATCTGTATGTATGCATGTACTCAGTGTGTTATCGTGTGGTCTGTATGTATATATGTACTCAGTGTGTTATCTTGTGATCTGTATGTATATATGTACTCAGTGTGTTATCGTGTGATCTGTATGTATGTATGTACTTAGTGTGCTAATGTGTCATCTGTATGTATGCATCTGGAGCGCCCCCACACCGCCGCAGGGCCGAGGGGTACCCGGAGCCGGGCCTCTGGGTCTCTGCTCTGGGGTTGTCACGGTGGCTAGACCCGGTCCGTGGCCCTGTCTGTCAGTGGGGGACGTCCGGTGCAATAAGTGGTGTTGTAACGGTGCAGTTGTGGGGTGCAGGTCGCGGTAAATAACGAGGACACCAGGTTGCAGTCTCTTTACCTCTTTACTGGAGATCTCTGAGTCCTCAGTCCAGAATACGGTTCACCAGGCTGCGCAAGTCCGGCCGGTCCAATGGCACCTCCAGAGTTCACTTCACAGGTGGAAATCGGTGCCTTCCTTCTTAGCGCTATGTGTTGTAGTCCTTCCCTGCTGTGCTTACGGAAAGTACCCCACAACCGTTGTGTCTGTTTCTTAAGTTCCCTCACAACTCGATTAAATGATGTTCTTCTAATCTTCCGTCCCTTCCTGATGTTACAGTTAGAACGGCACCCGTTTGTCGGATAGGCCTGGAGTTCTTCCGGGACCCTAGAGACGCCCCTCTCCTGCAATTGCCTCCCAAGACTTCATAGGTGATATGTGTTAGACAGCCCGCTTTAAACTGACTGTCCTGCCGCTGTTTAGAGTATTGCTGGAAGCTGAATGTTATAATACTCCCTCGGCGTTCCGGCCACCGGTAGTGCGCCTCAGTAGGGTGTTGCTCCGGTCTTACAGCACGACCCCTACTGGAATTCTCCTATTGCTTGATCTCGTTTCTCACTCAGCACAATCTATCTCGCTTCTAGTCCTTTCTTGGGTCCCGCCGCTTCCCGGAGCTGGCGCGGACCCGTTACGTTCTTTTCAATGCCAAGCCTCTGTCAGGATCCCACCCCTGACAGAGACCCTACTGTCTCTTCCTCCACAACACCCTCTGCCACTGGGTGTTGCTTCATCCAATCCAGTCAGCTTTCTGATCTAACTTCCTGCCTGACCCCCAGTTTACCCACTATGGTGGGGAGTGGCCTAATGAATAGAACCCTTAGCTCCCCCCGGAGGCCCGGCTGTGAAATGTATTGGTGTCTGTGATACCTGATCAGATGAACTCCTTCAGTGCCATCGGACGCACCATGGCTCCCCATAGTGGCGGAGCCACAGTACTGCAACGACCAGGACTCTGGGGCGCTGCACATCCATTGCGATTTTGTGTGATTTGTATTTGTGTATGTATGCTTTCTGTGTGTTTTGGTGTGATCTGTATTGATGTATGCATCCAGTGAGCTTTACTGTGATCTGTATCTGTGTATGCACTCAGTGTGTTATTGTGTGATTTGTATGTATGTATGTATGTACTCAGTGTGTTATTGTGTCATCTGTATGTATGCATCCAGTGTGTTTTTGTGTGATTTGTACCTTTGTATGTATGCTTTCTGTGTGTTTTGGTGTGATCTGTATTTATGTATGCATCCATTGTGCTTTACTGTGATCTCTATCTGTGTATGCACTCAGTGTGTTATCGCTGTAGCCTTTATGTATGTTTCCATTCAGTGAAGACACAAAGCATGATGGCAAATTATTTAAATGATGCAATTAATATACCATTAGACCTTTGCTCTGCCTATTTATAGCAATGCTGTACTCTACTGGGCTTGATGCTATCTCACACACAAGGGCTCAGAAGTGACTCCAACCTCTCCATTGCTTAAATCTAAACCAATGGTAGCCAGAATATTGAATACATGTATTTTTTCTCCTAACTTTCCCATGATGAATAATTGTCTAACAGAAAGGTTTTTTCTTTTCTTTTTACATTGTTTTTTTTTCTAACTTTTTCTATAAACCTGATTGGGTTTTTTTGTTACATTTTGAGAATGGACTTATTATTATTATATTATCTTGATTATAAAGCACAAACGTAGCCCAGACATTTTCACAGATCACTTTTCCACAGTCGGGCTCACCATCTAAAATCTCTATCAGTTTATCTCAGGAGAGAGTGAAAGGAAACCCGGACAAAATCGGGGAGAACATACAAACTCCTTGCAGATTTCCTTGGTAGAATTTGAACCCTGGACACCAGCGCTGCAATGCAACAGTTCTGCCCACTGAGCCACCGTGCTATAGTACAGATGCATATGTATGACTGCTTTTATAAGACAGTAATACTTCTGTACCATAGTGTCTTATACTATATACTGTATACTTGTCCGTCTTAGGACTCATTCAGATATTATACCCAAACATTGTTTGATTTTCTTCATAGTTTTTTGATCAGTTTATCATCAGCGTTTGGTCATTGTCAGTTTTTATAATCAGAATTTCATCAGGATTTCTTGTATGCAAAAGAAAATGGAGGTTTCTCAAGCTTATCCCATCAAACAGTCTGTGAAAGAATGGACAGCACATAGAAGGCATCGGAGTGCTTTCCGATTATTGTTTCCACAGACCAATAGGCTTGAATTGGCGAGTTCCATAACTCAGACCAAAATTGCACATGTTTTTCTATATACAGAGATGTGTGAACAGCTTCATAGACTATAATAAGTCTGAATTTTATCTGTGAAAAACACATATAACTCTGATGTATGAATTAACCCTTAGGCAAGAAATGCTCGATCTTCTGATAGGTTTATATGATGCTGTTAAGTTCAGGTCTGTCCATTCAGTGAGGTCCGATCTGGGAATGTTTAGCTTGTAAAAAAGAAGGCTAAAAGGAGACTTAATAGCGGTCTGCAAATATCTGAAGGGATGTCACAGTGTAGAGGGATCATCAATATTCTCATTTACACAAGGAAAGACTAGAAACAATGGGATGAAACTGAAAGGGAGAACATACAGATTAGATATATAAAAAAAACACTTTTTGACAGTGAGGATGATCAAGAAGTGGAACAGGCTGCTACGAGAGATGGTGAGTTCTCCTTCAATGGAAGCCTTCAAACAGAGGCGGAACAGACATCTGTCTGAGATGGTATAGTGAATACTGCATTGAGCAGGGGGTTGGACACGATGACCTTGGAGGTCCCTTCCAACTCTAACATTCTATGATTCTATGATCACATTGTAAATATAACGTATGCAAAAAAGTAACCGTAGGCCGACTTACACAGAATGGATTGCACAATTTGTCCTTTTGGCCTTTTTCGAGCAACTATACATCAACATACCTATTTTTACAGTATAGAATCATGGGAGTCTATGGATAATTTATGATACTGTGTCCCTATATATTGGCATATATTGGAGCCAGCTGATGTTGGTACGAGTCGGCAAATTCTTCTAAGGTATACTGCCCGCGGAAGACTCATATGCAAAAAAGATGTATGAGTATGGGGAAGAATATCATCTGGAATCATAATGACAAGATCTTTTTTTCTCTTTTGTGTTAAGAGACTGACAATTATCTTAATAACTATCCACATTGCAAACCCTTCAGCGTGCTTTTAGAGTCTGGACACTAGCGGTTCAACTGCATGATGCGTCTGTAAGACAGAGAAGCAGCTTGTGTTTCTCCCTTAAGTCATTGTCAACAGCTATAAAATTTAAACAAGCATTGGTAAATTACCCACAAGCGACTCCGTGGTTGGAATTGCACAGCGGTAAAATAACTCTGTTTGTGGTAGGATTTCTTCAGGCTAGGGTGATTTTATGACGGTGCCCCTTCTAGACAGGCCAAATTCCTTTTTGTAGCAGGTGAATCGGGGTGAATCTCTTAGCACATGTCAGAGTAAACGCTGCTGGTCACAAGAGGGGAACGGGGCTGGGTACAAGAAGGCTGAGTCTGGATATAGTAGTAAGAATGCAATTAAGAATAACAATTGAGAAACTTAAGGCTTAGGAATCTGCTAAGGTTGAACGGAAGGTCATACTACTTGGCACACTCTTACTGCCAACTGGGGGGAAACTAAAAAAATGTAATTTAACTAGGAACAGGGCTATGAAGAATAGCTTAAAAAGTTTCATCCGAGGTCTGGATTGATACTTCTGCTGTTTATACTGAAATGTTCTCTTTCTTTCACCTGTTTTTCTTAAAACTACCATACACCAGGGGTATTCATGGATGAAGGAGCTACAAAGCAGATGTACAAAGGTTTTACCTTCTTCAAACAGTGTTATGTATGGGTAGAGGGTGAAGAATTGACAATAGACTGTAGTCACCTTCCGGACCAGGGCTGCTTCTCCGCCTTAGCTACTAAGTTCCCAGCTGGTCTCATGACATAAACAGTGTCGCCAATCAGAGGCTGAAGATTGGCTGCAGCCTGTATATTAAATCTGAACAGGAATTTTCTGTCTGTGACATTGTTCATGCCTGGAGACTGCTGGGTAACACAGCAGCCCTTCAACATTACCAGAGTCTGGGCAGATAAACAACGATCATGGAAGGTAGTAGGGGGAAAGCAAGCACTAAATTCTTCTATTGAAGCCAATTTTAAAGGAATTTTCCCCTATTTTAAAAAACTTTTGTGTATGGGCCCAGGCTGAGGAATTGAAAATAAAAAGCCACTATTCCCATCTTGATCTGGAGCAGCTCCTTTGCACTGGCTATTGTGTCCAACATCGGTCTCTTGGGGTAAAAAATTTCACATGCTGGCTGCAACAAGTAAGTCCTGTTTGGCTACAGTGTTAAAGCTGCAGTCAATCAGAGACCAGTGATTGGCTGCAACCATGATGTGACATTGAGAAAATGGTGGCACAAAAACCAGTACTGTGGAGGTGCACCAGACTGAGAGGTGAGTACAGTTTGCTTTATTTGCCAGTGTTACAGGGCCTGAGAAGAGGAGATCTCTAAGCAGGTATCCACCACCTATTAATTTAAAGAATATAGCCTACCTACATGCTAAGTAATATTAAGTCGGTACATTATATGCTTTGTTGCATATATTTGGAACTTCAGCACAAGCTCTGTCCCCAGGGTCATCAATCATCCATATAGGGCGCAGATAAGGCATGGAGAGTTTGGCTGAAATTTGCAGCATCTCCACCTTCTTGACTGGCTAGATCTAAGTAGCACATGGCTCAAGCAGGCATTTTTTTGTAGCAAAATGGCTCATTGCCAAGGAATACGAAGAACCCCTCTGGAGAATGCAGGAAGAGAGATATCAGGAATTAGTGGCACTTTCTGGTGAATAAGTCTTTCTGATGGGTTTTTATTAGGATATTTGAAAACCATAGGCAACGTGTCTTTGCTGGCAACATTCATGCTCCAAACTACTACCAACAAAGCATGCGATCAAAAATAATGTAACTTATAAAGCAATTACTTCAGAGTCGATGTTTGTGAGAAACACCAATGTATGGTATGCTGCAGGCATCGGGCTCAATAACCGCATAGGGTTTCCTCTATTCCACGCTGAGTAGACTTTTGATACTTATGGAAAATTTAGCTTTAAGAAAATAAGATTGATATGTATCTTTGTTGTCTTTCACCTCAGTTCACGTGCCATTGAAAGAGGATGAAAATCGGAGCTAAATGGGTTTCTGTATGACAGAAACAATAGTTATTAATAGATTTATTAGATTCCCTCTGCAGGCTTTCTAGACTAATAATGTCTGAGCCAATGGGGCACAGTGTTTAATTACTGTGGTGCAGCGGTGGGATGGAGGAGCAGCTGTGAACATCTGTCTCGGATTATGGTTCTGTGAGAATTCCAGGTTATCAATCCGGAGATCTGACTGTGTGAAGGGCGAGTGAAGGAGTGACGTGTATGACTGCACTACGGGGCGGGTGCAAATGAGCGGACTGGCCAGAATGACTGTGCATTTATTAATCCAGTCCTAGAACATTAGTCTATCTATAGATCTATCTATCTATCTATCTATCTATCTATCTATCTATCTATCTATCTATCTATCTATCTATCTATCTATATATAGTGGCTCTTTTTTGTATAATTAATAAAACATCCAGAATTTTTACAGAACAAAATTAAAGTACATGATAAAAGCCAGATAAAAGAAGAAAAACAATCTCATGAATCAAAGGAGAACTACATACGTCAGGCCACACGAAGGCTACATTTAATCTGTGCACATAGCACAATTCTACATGGGTTAGCCAACATCTTTAGCAGTCCGGTATATTCAGCCATAAATGTAATAAATAGAGGTGCAGCATATACTATATTACAGTACACAAGTCCAATACATTGTAATAATAACTGCCACAGAATAAATAAATAATATGGTATAAAAAT
The DNA here is from genome assembly GCF_051348905.1 of Ranitomeya variabilis. Classification (NCBI taxonomy): domain Eukaryota; kingdom Metazoa; phylum Chordata; class Amphibia; order Anura; family Dendrobatidae; genus Ranitomeya; species Ranitomeya variabilis. The sequence continues at coordinate 175,665,752 of NC_135234.1, forward strand.
GCAAAAGCCAGAATATCTCCTTTATTAGTCACGTGTAGTGTTGAGCGATACCGTCCGATACTTGAAAGTATCGGTATCGGAAAGTATCGGCCGATACCGGCAAAGTATCGGATCCAATCCGATACCGATACCCGATACCAATACAAGTCAATGGGACTCAAGTATCGGACGGTATTCCTGATGGTTCCCAGGGTCTGAAGGAGAGGAAAATCTCCTTCAGGCCCTGGGATCCATATAAATGTGTAAAAGAAAGAATTAAAATAAAAAATATCGCTATACTCACCTGTCCGACGCAGCCTGGATCTCAGCGAGGGAACCGGCAGCGTTGTTTGTTTAAAATTCGCGCTTTTACTTGGTTACGTGAAGTCCCGGCTTGTGATTGGTCAGGGCGGCCATGTTGCCGGGACGCGGACCAATCACAGCAAGCCGTGACGAAATTACGTCACGGCTTGCTGTGATTGGTCCGCGTCCCGGCAACATGGCCGCCATTAACCAATCACAAGCCGTGACGTCACGGGAGGCTGGACACGCGCGCTTTTTAAAAAGCGCGCGTGTCCAGCCTCCAGTGACGTCCCGGCTTATGATTGGTTGCGCCGCGGTCAACCAATCACAAGCCGGGAGGCTTGTATAATACATCAGCTGAGAGGTGATACATGGGAATGTGAGACACATCCTGCAAATTCGACCAAACTTATTATGCAATAATTGATGTTTTGACAACATTGGCAGTTTCCCCTTGTTTGGTTTAGTTCATCCTCACTCATTTTGTGCGCCGCGGTCAACCAATCACAAGCCGGGAGGCTGGACACGCGCGCATTTTAAAATTTTAAAATGGGCGCGTGTCCAGCCTCCCGTGACGTCCCGGCTTGTGATTGGTTGCGCCGCGGTCAACCAATCACAAGCCGGGAGGCTGGACACGCGCGCATTTTAAAATTTTAAAATGCGCGCGTGTCCAGCCTCCCGGCTTGTGATTGGTTGATCGCGGCGCAACCAATCACAAGCCGGGACGTCACGGGAGGCTGGACACGCGCCCATTTTAAAATGCGCGCGTGTCCAGCCTCCCGTGACGTCACGGCTTGTGATTGGTTGCGTCTCCCATGTGACTGCGACGCAACCAATCACAAAGCCGGGACGTAATTTTAAAATCCTTAAGGACCTGAAATTACGTCACGGCTTGCTGTGATTGGTTGCGTCGCCCATGTGACTGCGACGCAACCAATCACAACGCCGGAACGTAATTTTAAAATCCTGAAGGACCTGAAATTACGTCACGGCTTGCTGTGATTGGTTGCGTCCCGGTCACATGGGCGGCACGCAACCAATCACAAGCCGGGACTCATGTAAAGGAAAGAAAAGCGCAAATTTTAAACAAAGAACGCTGCCGCTTCCCTCGGTAAGGTGCAGGCTGCGTCGGAGAGGTGAGTATAGCAATATTTTTTATTTTAATTCTCTCTTTTACACATTTTTACATTAATGTTGTTTCGATACCGATACCCGATATCACAAAAATATCGGATCTCGGTATCGGAATTCCGATACAGCAAGTATCGGCCGATACCCGATACTTGCAGTATCGGAATGCTCAACACTAGTCACGTGGTCCCCTTCGGGTCTGTCTTGCCGCACTGATGCCCCTGATAACTCACAGGACTGCTGCAGCCGTTTATGACCTTCAGTGGTGTATCACTGAGGCCATTGATTGGCTGCAGTGGTCACGTGGGAAGTCGGGGATGTCATTATTGCAGCGGAGTAAACATAGACTGACACAATGGCAACAGCTGATCATTGGCCTGAGTGGTAGACCGCTGAAACCAGTGATTGGCTGAAGAGGCCATTTCCCACTTGGGTAGTCAGTAATGTCATCACTGCAGGACACAGTCACTCGAACGGTGGCGGACTTATCACATAAGCAATGTATGTTTCAATATTTTGACGTCATTTTTTAATAAGTTGGAAACCCCTTTTTGAAAGGCAGCGTTTTCCTACCACCAAGTACATGATAACATTTGGTTTCTAAAATTATTCTTTTTAATATTTATCTTCTCAGTTTATTCATTGTTGTCCTACGGTGCAACAGGTACACTGAATTGTAGTGCCTGTGCTTTTCCTATGGTATTTTGGTTGGTTTCCTTCGATTATAGAACTAATACTTTTCTTGTCCCACATGGCTTTTTATTATCAGGCAAGCAGAAACCGTGAGAAGCAGTAATTACACGCTCAGAAAGCTTTCCCTCTCTTATTCTCAACCACAAAAAACATGGCCTTTTTTTGCTTCCACCCTTCAATCTCTCGCCTGTCCGCCTCCCCACTTACCGCAGCCATATGTATATTTTCAGAATACAACAATCTCATTGATTGGCCCTTAAGAGACACTCCAAATGAAATGGGGAGGCTTAAATAACAGTTGAAAGCATTATCTCAAAAGTGTCTTCTAAGCCTTCTGTTTAATGGACAAACTCTTGAAAAAAAGACCAAGACGAAGATGGAGGAGCACAAAGGGCACGCTTATGCCAATTGATGCTTTGTACAATGTGCCAGAGCTATTAAACATAAGTGGAGGCTGGGAGGTTATAGTGCTTTGTATATACATGGGGTTAATTAGACATTATCTGGAAATCAGGAGGCCTTGCTTGGAGCCAAGCAGAGGTGAGAAAGCAGAGGCGAAGGACAAAGCTTTTTACGACTACAGTTTACTAAATGACATATTAATGTTTCCTATTATCATTGTCAATGTAACTTTTAGAAATGTGACAATTTCACAAAAGCATCCAAGATAATTCTGTAATATTGAGATTTCCATTTACACTCAAACAGTATATAGACTAGACTTTAGAGAGTTTGTCTGACAATTTCGACTTATAGGGTATATTATAAGTGTTGGATTTGTGGAACAGACCCATTGATCACATTAATGTTAGTTCTTTGTTACCTGCTTGACCCTGCACTTACACAAGTGCCCTGCTGTCCCGTTCATTGACTATGGGACTACCAGAAATAGACAAATTCAGTTCTCTGATATCTTTTAGGCATTCCAAAGAATAAATGAGTAGATGCCTGACCGACACTCCATTCAGGTGGGGACATTATGCTTGTGAACATTGGGCATTGGTGATAGGTTGTGGGTAGGTGATAAGTTGCAATTGTAGAGCAATCCCTTTAAATACTTTATAGGCAGGGATGGAAAAATAATATTCTAAATGAGACTAGAAACCCTTATATACAGTCAGAAGGATATAAACAGTGTATACAGGAGAACCTGCCGACGCCAGCTTGGTCAGGAGGCAGACTACTTTGTATGAGGGCCTCCCATTACTCCTAATATCTCTATAAGGAAATAAATAGGCCTATGAGTCCCTCCTGGCTAAACATATTTCTACTGCAATATTAAAAGAAAATGTGTTTAATGCCACAGAAATCTCCAGCTTACCACAAGTATATTCTTTACTGTCTTAGATTTTTCGCTCATTGAGAAGTAAAATTAAATATTCAGACATAAAGGTTAAATCTTCTAATGTTCAACAAACTGAGAAAAGCAATGCCTTCATGGTTCATGATTCCGCTACCTCTCCATTTCGCTTTAGTGATTTTTTGATGGTTTAGTAATGAGGATTTGATGACGAGCCCTGATCAGTACATGTCATTTTAGAAAAAGCCTTTGCACTTCTCTGGAAATCACTGAGTATTGCCGATACGGCTGTATTTGATGTTACCAGATTATTATTATTATTTATTATTATAGCACATTTATTTCATGGCGCTTTACATGTGAAAGGGGTATACATAACAAAAACAACTAAAATAATCTTGAACATAACGAGTCACCGACTGGTACAGGAGGAGAGAGGACCCTGCCCATGATGGCTCACAGTCTACAAGGGATTGGCGGAGGATTCAGAAAGTGAGAGTAGAGCTGATCGTGTAGCGGTATGGTGGTTTGAGGGTTACTGTAGGTTTTAGGCTTGTCGTCTATTGTGGGTTTTGAGGTGGGCTCACCGCTGGAGCCCACCTCAAAGCGGGGCTTGTGACGTCCGATGTATTATCCCGTCCAACGTTAGAAAGGGGTTAAGCTTGGCCCTACAAAGTTGAAAAGGAACATCTGTAGGAACATCTACAGTAATGGATTCCAAACCTACAAAAAACAAAATGAGCAAAAACCCTGCTGTGACTAAATATGTGAAAAGCAAAAGTGCATTTAAATAACACCGGATTCTTAATAATACTGTTATTGATCAAAAATAGCATAAAAGCCATCCCACCGTTAACAAGGTGACCCTGATCGGAACGGTCCTACACTGTCTTATAGTAAAAACCTTACCATGTGTCAGAGTCTTACCAAAAGACTAGCATAAGACAACATGATTTGAAGCAGATTTGAGGCTGGAGGTCCCTCAGGATCATATTTTTTCTAGTGGTTCCAAGGTGCCCCAGTCTGACACACCGTTATATTTCTAAGTTGAAAAACCTTCATCCTTCACTACTCACAGGCTTAATCCTGTCTGCATAATGTTTCACTCTAAGCCATGAATAGAGAAAAAAGTAAAACCCTTACATAATATTGGATACTACAAAGACGCTCCTCCTCGTAATATTTCCCTCGTACATTTTTCTTCATGTAACAATTTAACAACTCATTTAAAACTGTTATACTTAAATGTAGAAAAGTTAAAATCACGAGGGGGTTGCGGCACAGTAAATTATGTGTTATTACCGAGGATTAGTTTTATTGTCCTCAGGGACTTTTCATGCAGTTGTGGAAATTCACATCATTTTCTATAAGCAGAATAATATATATGCGGTAAACACCTCAAAACAGGAGTAATGAGCAAACATTTCCATGGAAACAGACATTGTTAGCTGTCTTCCAAAAGGGACCGGCAACCACCAATTGAGCTGTTTTCTGATTGCTACGTTGTGTTTCTGTTTATGGCCGTGAGAAATGTTCATATATTAACTAATAGGGTATTGTAGGGTGACTACAAGGCTTCTGCACATGACAGCTGTCAGCAGAAGGTTGCAGGATAGCGGACCAGGACCCAAGTTCATTATTTGCGGATATTTTTAAGTCATTTTTCTTTTTTGTCTTCTTGATTCTTGTTAAGGATAGATGATTCTTAACGATAAACCAATGACCCACAATAAAGCTAGGTACAGACCAGCATATTTTTTGTCTTCCGAGAAAATTGGATCAATTACGCAAAAGACCCACTGATCAAACGCTCTTTAGAGTTTGATCGGAACTTGATTAGAGTGTCCTCCGATTCAGATGAGGAAAAGAAGGAGAAAAAAGTCTCCATCTTCTTGATTGTGTCAATCTGATGTTTTCCATGCACTCATTGACTTGCATGGCCAAGTGCAGTCCAAATATTGGATCAAACTCGAGCATGCAGCAATTTTTTCAGCAGACAAAAAAATCGGACAGGTGGACTTCCTGATAGACTAACAATGATCCGAGTGCAATCCAGTATTTTCTCATGTGCACGAGCCCTTATTCAGACCAGTCACACATATAGTTAGGCAAATGATCCTCAATAAAAAAGAAAACATGAAGTCCAATGACATCTCACTCCCTATACACATATTAATTATCTAGGATGCAAATATAAATATAACCGGCATTTAACGTGCTCGTCACAGGCTCACATTTCATATTTTCTGCTTTATTTAAGACTGTTAATTTTATGATTTCCTCCAGGAATGACTAAATAAAAAAAAATCACCCTCCTCCTCTATAGCGTTTAATCTTGTGTGATACATTTCATGCTGTTTCATCTACAGTAAACATTCCGAACCTCCCTCTAATTATCAGGTAATTAGAAGAGTGTGGGAGGGTTTATTAATGGAAACCTTGTCTAGTTTAATTACAGTACAAATGATACATCTTTGAAAGACTCCAATGTGCCGCTGCACAGGTGGTGGGAACTCTGGAAGAAATGTGGTGGAGGAGCGTGCCGTTCCAGGGCAATCCACGGCTCGTGCCATGTATGAAGCCATCCATGTGCTGTATGTGTTATTAACGGACCTATAGACTCATATTGGCCCTTTTCATCCATGATACAGAAGAAAAATGGACAAGTCTACATGAGATCCACAGTGACTCACAGTCCTTAAAAAAACCTGACATGTGAATAGCACCATAGATTATAATTAGTGATGAGCGAATATACTCGTTACTCGAGATTTCCCATGCATGCTCGGGTGTCCTCCGAGTATTTTTTAGTGCTCGAAGATTTAGTTTTCTTCTTCGCAGCTGAATGATTTACATCTGTTAACCAGCATAAGTACATGTGGGGGTTGCCTGGTTGCTAGGGAATCCCCACATGTACTTGTGCTGGCTAACAGATGTAAATCATTCAGCTGCAGCGAAGAAAACTAAATCTCCGAGCACTAAAAAATACTTGGAGGACACCCGAGCGTGCTCGGGAAAGTGCTCGGGAAATCTCGAGCAACGAGTATACTCGCTCATCACTAATTATAATTGATGTTTTCTATACATGAAACATTGGATAGAAAATGGACAAGCAATACAGACATCTAAATGAGGCCGCATTATTATTTATTTTTAGAGCACCATTGGTTCTATGGTGCTGTACATAAGAAGAGGTTATGCACAAGATCAGGGCCGTATTTGTCACTAGGCACTTGAGTGCATGTGCCTAGGGCGGGAAGATGCGGGGGCGGCACCTGAGCAAGGTTTATTTTTTTTATTTATTTAAGTCCTGGGTCACATCCCGACCAATGAGCCATGCTTACAGGAGGGGGGAATATAAGCCATGCATACAGGAGGGGGGAATATGAGCCATGCATACAGGAGGGGTGAATATGAGCCATGCATACAGGGGGGTGGAATATGAGCCATGCATACAGGGGGGTGAATATGAGCCATGCATACAGGAGGGGGGAATATGAGTCATGCATACAGGAGGGGGGAATATGAGCCATGCATACAGGGGGGTGGAATATGAGCCATGCATACAGGGGGGTGAATATGAGCCATGCATACAGGAGGGGGGAATATGAGCCATGCATACAGGAGGGGGGAATATGAGCCATGCATATGGGATGAGCCATGCATACAGGGGGGACTATGATCCATGCACACAGGAGGGGGGAATATGAGCCATGCATATGGGATGGGAGGGAGATGAGCCATGCATACAGGAGGGGGGATATGAGCCATGCATACAGGAGGGTGAATATGAGCCATGCATATGGGATAGGAGGGAGATGAGCCATGCATACAGGAGGGGGGATATGAGCCATGCATACAGGATGGGGGGAGATGAGCCATGCATACAAGAGGGAGGGGGTAATATGAGCCATGCATATGGGAAGGGAGGGAGATGAGCCATGCACACAGGAGGGGGGATATGAGCCATGCATACAGGATGGGGGAGATGAGCCATGCATACAAGATGGCATTATATAGTATTGAGCATCATGTGGGGTAATTATATAGTACTATGGAGCATCATGTGCGGCCATTATACAGTATGGAGCATCATGTGTGGCCATTATACAGTATGGAGCATCATGTGTTGCCATTATACAGTATGGAGCATCATGTGGGGCCATTATACAGTATTGAACATCATGTGGGGACATTATACAGTATGGAACATCATGTGTGGCCATTATACAGTATGGAGCATCATGTGGGGCCATTATACAGTATTGAACATCATGTGGGGTCATTATACAGTATGGAGCATCATGTGTGGCCATTATACAGTATGGAGCATCATGTGTGGCCAATGGCCATTATATAGTATTGAGCATCATGTGGGCCATTATACAGTATGGAGCATCATGTGTGGCCATTATACAGTATGGAGCATCATGTGTGGCCATTATAAAGTATTGAGCATCATGTGTGGCTACTATACACTATGGTATACACTATGGAGCATCATGTGTGGCCATTATGCAGTATTGAACATCATGTGGGATCATTATACAGTATGGAGAACTGTGTGTGGCCATTATACAGTATGGAGCATCATGTGTGGCTGTTATACAGTATTGAGCATCATGTGTGGCCATTATACAGTATTGAGCATCATTTGTGGCCATTATACAGTATGGAGCACTGTGTGGCTGTTATACAGTATTGAGCTTCATGTGTGGCCATTATACAGTATTGAGCATCATGTGTGGCCATATTTTGTTTTAGTTATAATTATTGTATATGAAACAGTGTGATCAGCAGTGCTAAATGGGTGTGGTTGGGACATGGATATGGGTGTGACTAGTTGTGAAATGGGTCTGGCCAGAGGCATGGCCTAAAATTTACCATGGCGCACTACGCGCACCACAAACTTTATACCTCTTTCCCTTCTTCAAAAGTTGGGAGGTATGGTACTGCATTTGCCAGATCATGGCAAGTGCCACAAATCCCATAGGGAATGAATGAGGCCGAACGCAGTGTTGCTGTAAGTGATCCGTTATGCGGCAGATGCAGAAAAACGGCCCGATCTGCTGCCAAAGGCGACTTTCACATCAGCGATTCTTGCCAAAGTCACTCACCAAAGGGGGAGGCAGAACTAAAAGTGCCTAGGGCAGCAGAAACTCTAAAAACGGCCCTGCACAAGATACACATATAAAATTCGGTGATCAAACAAACAAAGACAGACTGATACAGAGGGAAGATGACCCTGCCCTTGCAGGCTTACGTTCTACAGAATAATGGAGATGGGGACAGAGGGTTGGGGGGGTTGCAGCAGCCCCAGTGGTGGTGAAGTGGCAATGAGTCATTGAAGGTTGTAAACTTTCTTGAACAGGTGGGTTTTTAATTTCCTTCTGAACGTTCAGAGTGTGGGAAATAATTGGATGTGTTGAAGCTTAAAATTCTCAAGGATGTGGGACCCTCGGGAGAAGTCTTGTAGGCGATTGAGTGAGGAACATATCAGTGTGGAGTAGAGTAGGAGGTCTTGGGAGGACCAGAGATTACTTGTTGGAAGATTTTGGTAGATTAGTTTGGAGATATATGGAGGAGATAGTTTAAAGACGGCTTTGTAGGTCAGCGTTAGCAGTTTGACCTTGATACATTAGGGAATTGGGAGCCAATGAAGGGATTGTGTACTTAAAATTGCTCTTTTACGCAATAAATTCATTTTTCCATTAGGTCTATGACAACATGTGATTAAAAGATTATTTTTTTTCTGCACAAGATATGAGTCACTGCAAAAGTGTATGGCAAGATGCAGTAGTAGAGCAGCTGGGTCAGGAGTTGAAGAGGGGAATGAATCTTTTGCAGGGACCAGACACTTCCTGTTTCTACATAGAGCAGAGAAAAGCAATGAATTAGCTGGGCAGAAAGGCAAAAGGAGCAATTGTATGTGCACAGCACTATATAATATGATGATTACAATATATTAGGAGGGTAAAATCTTGATGAGATTGCTTCTTTAATGATGGACTGGAGAGGTGTGAGAGTTTTACCATGGAGGCAACAGAGGAGGATGTTGCAGTAGTCCAATTGGGAGATAATGAGGGCATGTACTAAGATTTTAGTCGATTCAGGCTTGAGGGAAGAATGGATTGTGGAAATATTTTTGAGTTGGAGTGTGGGAAGAACTTGGATGTGCGGTTTTAAGGACAGGGTAGTGTTGAGGGCCACTTCAAGGCAGCAGACTTCCAGAACTGCGGAAAGAATGGTGTCATTAATTGTGATTGTAGATTTGGTAGGGGGTTAGGTGAGATGGAGGAAATATGATGAGTTCAATTTTGTCCACATTGAGTTTTAGGAAGTGAGAAGAGAAGGAGAATATTGCTGATAGACAACAGAGAGGGCGGGATGAGGAGTTAGTGTGGGCATGGGAGACACTAAATGTGCTGTTAGAAAGGTAAAAGGAGATCCAGGATAAGGCAAAGTCTTTGATGCCATGCGAAGAGAGAATTTCTAGCAGTAGGTAGTGGTAGACTGTGTCGAATGTAGAGGACAGATCTAGAGTGTGTATAAAGAATTGTCTGTTAGCTTTGGCTGTAAGCAAGTCATTATTAATTTTGGTCAGGGAAGTTTTGGTGGATTGGTGGGGAAGGAAGCCAAATGTAGGTTGGCAAATTGTGAGTTAGATGCTAGGTAGGAGGAATGTTCAGCATGGACATGCTGTTCGTGGAATTTGGAGGCGAATGGGAGTAGCGATATAGAACTATAGCTGGATGTAAAGGTTGGAACAAGGGATGGTTTCTTCAGGAAAGGTTTGATCATGGTATGTTTGAAAGCAGAAGGGAAGGTACCAGAAGTAAACAATAGTCTGAAGAGATGGGTTTGGGCTGGGATAAGAGTGGTGGTTAGGTAGCAGAGGAGGTGTGATGGCTGTATTCATAGCTTGTTATTCAGTCAATATAATTATTATTGCCATTATTAATGCCTTATTCAGTGCTCTTTCCTGTTGCAGGCACAATTGTGTTTTCTCAGTGATCTCGCTTTATAATGCACAATTTCACTTGCTTTGGAGGTGTAAGATGACCAATTCACTTCTGCACCAATGATATGTCGTCCCTGTTATGAAATCCATTTTTTATATAAACAATTTAATATATAATAAAAGACCGCATACAATTTCCTATCTTAAAAGGGTTGTCAGGCCTTAGGCTACAAGTCTGCAGTCACTCAATGTTACTGCAGACTTGTGAATCCTCAGATCGTGCACACTGCTGCCTGTGAAGATTCTCTGGCGGCAGGAGTGGCAGGTTTCTGTCTGCAATTTTATGATCTGCTTACATGCAGTTGAGTCACCCGCCAGGGCTGCTGGGTGCTCAGTACCGGGTCCGGTACTTAAGGGGATGTCACGGTGGGGGCAACCCGGTCGGTGGCCCTGGGTGGCCATGTAAAAGGAAATGTCCTTAAAAGTGTTTGGAATAAAGTTTGTGTTCGTGATGCCACTTGTGGTATTCGGTCAGTGGGGACCGATGCTGCCTAAAGAAGTCCTCTGGGGTGATGTTATGACAGCAAAGATGGTATAACTTCCCACAGGTTAAGTAGGTCCCCAGGGCTCCCAGTGAATAGATGGAAGATGGTGAGTGGTGCAGTAAAGAACTGAGGACACAGATTTGCAGTCTCTTTACCTGGTTTACTGAAAGCTTCAGGCAACCGCAGTCCAGGGCACCAGATCACAGGTACAGGCAGGGTCCGGCCAGCTTGGAAGCAAGTTCAGAGTCCCCTTTACCAGGTGGAGATGAAAGCCTTCCTACTAGTGCTTTGGTGTAATCCCTTGCTGCCTGTGGCTTCAATCAAGGTCCTCACAGTTCTCTCTGTCCTCCATAAAGGTGGGACACTAACCCGTATGACAGGTGGCTCGAGCCTTTTTACAGGGTCTCTATCATGACCCGAGCTCTATGTGCCACTGTGTCTCCAGGGTGTTAGGGCGAACAGGATAGGCCTCCTTCACAATTCTGTTTTTACAATCTGCACAGGATCCGTCAAAATGTTGAAAAGACGGATCATGTGCTGATTGTAAAAAACGGATGCACTGGAGCCATTTTTTTGACGGTTCCAGTGCATCCTAGAAGGCTAAGTGCACACGTTGTGTATGCGTCTTTGCAGCAGTTTTTCACTGCAAAAACGCATACACAACACAACCCATGATAAAAGTAATAAAAAAATAAACAAATTATGATATTCTAACCTTCTGGCATTCCGCGCAGCCCGTGCAGCCTTCCTGATGCTCACGATGCTGCAGGCAGCTCCAGTTCCCAGTGATGCATAGCAAGACAATGACCTGTGATGATGTAGCGGTCTCGAGAGCATGGGGGGGGGGGGCGGGAGAAGGCTGCGGGGGACACCGGAAGGTGAGAATATCACAATTTTTTTTATTATTATTATTTTTAACATTATATCTTTTTATTATTGATGCTGCATAGGCAGCATCAATAATAAAAAGAGAGAGAGAGCGAGAGAGAATTTCCCTGATGGGAAATTCTTCCGCGCATGCTCAGTTTGAAAAGATGGCATCCGTCGCTGGATTCCTGCTTTTCAGAGTCAGCGATTTTCCGACGTGGAGAAAAAAACGTTCCTATGTACGTTTTTTCTGTCTGACGGACAGTAATTTTACGACGGATACAGTGCACAATGGATGAAACGGAAGGCCATCCGTCACAATCCGTCGCTAATAAAAGTCTATGAGAAAAAAATGAATCCACCAGCACCATTTGCGAAAGAAAGAGTGTGAAAGAGGCCTTACATGTAGTCCAGCTGTCCTGCCAGTTTCGGCTGTGCCTCCTAGAGTCTGACACAACCTCGATCTTCCAGCTACCGGGAATCTGCGCTCTGCAGGGAGGTAGCCCAGTCACAGCTATCCTCCCCAGTTGTCACTCTCCTGTGCTTCGCTCTCCTGCATGCTCTCTATAATCTGTTCTTTCCTACTGTATTCTTTTTCCCCAGGAGCTGCAGCACCTCTGGCTGCATGGCCCCTTCAGTCCTTCCGACACTCACTGTCTGACTGCTCTCTTCTCTGTCCTCCCGACAGATTGACTGCTTTCCCTCCAAGCCAGAATATATCTAGGGAAGTTCCCCTTAAACCAGGTTTAGAGCTCCCCCTTCTGGCCTGGAGTGTGAACATGTTGCATGTTTGTGTTTACCTGATAGTAGAGATCTTCCCTTGCTTCCAAGCGTGACATCAGTCTCCCCATGAGGAAAGCAATGCCACTGTAACCATCAGTACCCTGGGGTGTTTAACAGTCATGTGCCAACTAAATGGAACGGTCTCACTCAATGCAAGTGAATTGAGCGAGTCTGGGCGCACCTTGTCAGAATCTGGCAAGAAGTAAATCGTTCACATGTTCGCCTGCTCCCAGTACAGTTGAATTCTCACAGCATGCAGGCTGGACCACCCAGCACAGTGGCTCAGTGGTTAGCACTGCAGCCTTGCAGCGCTGGGGTCCTTGGTTCTAATTCCACCAAGGACAACATCTGCAAGTAGTTTGTTTGTTCTCCCCGTTTTTGCGTGGGTTTCCTCCGTGTTCGGTTTCCTCCCACACTCCAATGAGATACTGATAGGGAATTTAGATTGTGAGCCCCATCATGGACAGCGATGATAAAGTGTGCAAACTGTAAAGCGTTGCGGAATATGTTAGCGCTATATAAAAATAAAGATTATTATTACCGTGTAACAAATGTAATGGATCCCTAAAAGTGCATGACTTATGGAGGTAACTTGTATGAGATCTTTTTTTTGTGCTACAATTAACTTGTACTGGGGGAATCTGATCTGAAAAATAGATCAAAGTAGTATATGTGAACTATCACATTGAGTTGCATTAGTCCTCGTACTATTCGCATGAAACCGTTTAATGCACAAGGACATTTAACAAAGTGGTTAAAAAGAAATATAATAGAAAGGCCTGTTTCTCTCCTGGGTTTGGGAACATTTCTGGATTTGGCATACAAATGCTGCTGGCAAATACTGAACAAAATGCTGCCAGGTAGATAAAATCTTTTCTAGCTCAGAGAGAAAGGCTGCATTCACTCGATGGATTTCAAATGCATTTTTGCCTCTATTTACCGACAAAGTGTTAAAATTGCTGTGATAATCTCCTGATGATAACATACTAATTGTATTTAAACAATAGCACCCAGACTAATAAATGACATATCACTGAAATCAGTGTCTCAGCTTCTACCTCATGCTGCCCTCAGAATACATAGCAAAAACCTGCTGACAAGTTCCCTTTAATGCGGATTCATTATAGAGTCCAAATGTTAGACACGACCATAAAATCCCATAGTGGTCTACATTCAGTTCAGTAGATTCATGAGAGCTTCCTGCAATGTGACCATAATACAGGCTAGACAATATGGCTACATCAGGATAGTCTGTGTGTGGCTTTATGATATTGACCAAATAATGAATATTCAAAAAGTTGCAAAATCAGTCATCTACATTTCCTCAGCCAAAAACAGTCTTAATGGATTCAGATGGGGCCTGTCTCATGTCCTGACCTTCATTACAATCTAGCACCCTATTAGCTCCAGAATGGGGTGACACGGAGGAACTGGATCCCAGTTATAAAGATGAATTCTAATTTGTTTCAAGTGAATGTGAGATTATTACTAATGATTGTATGTTGCTCCAGTTTTTACTCAAATCTATAAATGAGCTCTGTACTTCTCTTTTCAGCTTTAGGGCTACATTTGATTAACCCCAGGACTAATTGTTATTCTGTTAATGTCCGCATTTTGTTACACTTAGCAATCAAGATATACGGTAATACTATGGTAAGTTTTGTGCAAACTCAGAATAGTGATCAATGAATATTTGGAATTAGTAGGAATAACAGCAGAGTACGGGGAGATAGGGGTCGCATGCCAGAATTACCTTTCTACAATAAGGGTGGAAACACATTCAGTTTGATACCGTTTCTTTCAGCTGAAGCCAGGCGTTAATTTAAAAGAAAGGAATAGAGAAAAGACTGATGTGTCTCTTCTAAACCTAGACTGACAATTTGATCCAGGGGGCAGAATTCCTTTAGTTTGCTGACAAAATGGGCCACGTTGCCTGTTCCTGTATAGTCTAGCTACACTTGTAAGTACGGCAACCACACGAGGGTCAGTGTCAAAAAGCATCAGTTAAGTAAGTACGCCCCTTATGTGAGGAAGCCAGTCAGGCGAAACGGCGCTGTCGGGGTCGCTGTGGAACAGTCCCAGCTTGGAATTTACACGGATGTAAGTTCAACATTTTTTGGCACTGTTTATGGGCATAGTCCATTCTTTATAGCACCATGCACTTTGTTTTAGCTCTGTAATAGCATTGGGAGTGGTTATATGGATTGATAGAGCCACGGACAATATAGGAATTCGGTTTCCATAGTAATCCGTTTATGATAATAACTTCCTGCTTGTTAAAATTATACTATATTAGTGCAGTTGAGGTGCATATTGGTACTATTAGCCTTTATATTACATATTTTATTGCCATTTATTGTTTTTCTCCTGCTGAGGTGTTGTTCCCAGCCATTTTAATTGAAGAGGTCTTTTTTCCTGTTGTATATATTGTTTTAATTATTGTTAAAGTATATATTTTATACATATGTTGGGGTCTGCTTAAGCCTCGTTTTTCCTCATTTATTTTTTATATGGGGAAGTTGTTTGGATATTATTAGAGGGAGTTGGGACTAAGAACAGAGGGAGGATATGGCAGGTTTATTATCAGCAGAGCAGGGTTGTCAACTGTCCAGAAATTCCAGAACATTCTTTAAAAATAGGGCATTATTTTGTCCTTGCCTTAAAAAAAATTGAAGGCGTCTTATTTTTTTGAGGCTGAAGAAACTTATTATTTTGGCTGTAATGATCATGATTTTAGAGTTTACAGTGAATTCAGCTGATGTCCATATACCAAAATTATGGGCTGTAGGCTTGTATCACTTATAATCATGATGATTTTGAGTCACTACTCTCAGACAAGCCTTTAGAGAGGTTAGTCAGGAGGTCCAAGGTCAGATACCAAGACAAAGGCATGATTAAGTAACAGTCCAAGCACAAATGCCAGGAGGGGACGTCAAGATAAGGGAAAAAGAAAAAAGGATAGTCAGAGGCAATGTCTGAAGTCAGGTACCTGAGGTCAGAAAGCATCAAGAGCAAATGGGATAACAAGCAAATGGTCACGACAAATCCAGAGTCCGGAAATAAGATCAGGGAATCAGACACAGAGCAAAGCACACATCAAGCAAAGCAAAGTTACAGCTGACAATTATCTGCTCATAGCTAGCCAGCTAAATGGCTAGCAAATAATTAAGGATGAGGCCAGGCCAGATGGAGCAGCAATCAAAATCCTGACAGCCCCGCATGCCCTGCATCAGATTGGACAGATGTCACTCACAATACTGACAGTCCAGCACACTCCACATCCCATAGCGTGGCTGAGCTTTCCTTAGGCCACAGTGAATAATGAAACCATGACAGATTTGTTATAGTTTTTCAGTGTGCCCATACAAATATTGTCTGTCCATGATTTTTTTATAAACTTTCCAAAAAAATAAAATGTCAAGTTGGCAACTCTGCTGAAGAGCCTTTGACAATGAGCAGCAAGTCAGGTCAGAGCTTTGCAATAACTATAGAACTATAGGAGAGAGACATGGATGGCACATCCAAAACTCCAACATAAATACATACACAAATAAACCATACACCTAGCTTGCTCCCCTGCTGATGCACGGCACTGCACCTTTAAGATCAGAAGCCACTAAGAGATTCACGGTGACATGGCTGTGGGCTTCATACTGTCGGATCAAAATGGTAACTTCTGAACCCCATGTTCAGTTTTGTACATTTTTGCTTAGCCGCAGATCTAGCCTCCCCTAGAGGAACATAGCCTCCTCTATTTCTTGAGTTCCAGTCACTTCTACACTGGTAATGGTTGCTGTTTTGGAATGGGCAAAAGCGCACAATCTTTTCAGAAATTGTGGCTAAAACTCTACAGTTTTGCTGTGGTCACAGGAAGAAAACTGAACCGCATGTGCAAAGTGTGAACGCAAACTAACAAGGCTCAAAGATATCTTTCCCGACAGGTATATGTAGATGCAATGCCATAAGAATCATCACCTCCCAATGTAGAAGAGAGAGAGAAAGAGACAAAGTTCGGGTCCTCATTGACTTCAGTCGGGTTTGGATCCAAGTTCAAGTTCGAGTACAGATCTGGTATCTGAACTGAACATTGGACAAAATTCAGATGAACCCAAACATCTATGGGTCCGCTAATCTTTAAAAATAATCTTCATAAAAAACTGCAACAAATACTGAATGAAAAACTCAAATTAGTCCTTCCTCGTAAAACCTGTCGAAAAGCGTAGTTTTTCTGTCATATCTGCTTTTGGTGCACATACTGGGCTGAGGGTACCGTCTTGTGACCCTATCCTGCATGCATGTTACACAGTCCCAGTGAAAGCAGCCAGTACTGCTCAGCTTTTTTTCCATATTGAGTTCCTATTCAAGTAATGATATTTGGAGAGTTGAAAATGGAAAATATGGAAAAGTTGAATATGGTTTCATGCAAGTAAGAATATATTGAAAATCTATAGAAAGTAAGCAGAGCTCTAAAAATGGTAAAAATATTTAGACGTTCTTACCCTTTTGAAAATGTCAGAGACATGAGCAATTACTCCATTTTTCCTTCCATTACTTTTATTAATCTTCCTCAAGATGAAAAAAATAAAGTCCCAAAACCTGACCAGCATTAAGAGAAAGTATTTAGTCTGTTCAGTAGAATAATAAATCTACCATTGATTCAATGTTTATAAGGAGAATAGGTTCATGTAGCAATTGAGAGTGCAAGTGGTGCGGCCATGACTAAGTCTGAAGCACAAGTGGGATAATTCGGGGCTACCGTTTGCTCCATCCACCTGCCTATGGCAGCGCTGCATGGATCACCAATCATGACCTGCCCTGCAGCACAAAGCGAACATTGGAGTTGGAGAGAGGAGGGAGAAGGCTGGGTCTTAGAGATGGGTCACAGATATGGGTCTTAGAGATGGGTTGTAGAGATGGGTCATAGAGTTTAGTCATAGAGATGGGTAGTAAAGATTGGTCGTAGAAATGGGTCATAGAGGTGGGTCGTAGAAATGCCTTACAACAGTGACAATGTCCAGACTCCAGCTCCACTCACTTGTCTGAATACTCATTTCTGAACCAATAAGACCAGCCATAACGGTCAGTGTGAATGATTCAAGTGAGTGTGTGAACTGTCTGAAGCTTTGATATAATGTCCTGCTGTCTACACATTGCAAACACATCTCTGCGAAGCTAACACTACATGTATTCACACCAATGACAATTATACATTACGCACACATGCCTATGTTGTTTATACATAGCAAACACAGCTCTACTAAGCTAACCTTACATGTACTCACACCTATGATGACTATACATTACACACACATACCTATGTTCATTATACAGTGAATGAAATAATTATTTGATCCCTTGCTGATTTTGTAAGTTTGCCCACTTGGTAGGGGATCAAATACTTTTTTCTCACTGCAAAATGCAAATAAATGTATATAATTTATACAATGTGACTTTCTGGATTTTATTTTTTATATTCTATCTCTCGATGTTAAAATTAACCTACCCTTAAAATTATATACTGTTCATGTCTTTGTCAGTGGGCAAACTTACAAAATCAGCAAGGGATCAAATACTATTTTCCTTCACTGTACATAGCAAACACAGCTCTGCAAAGCTAGCATTACATGTACTCACACCTCTGATGACTATACATTACACACACATACCTATGCTGTTTATATATAGCAAACACAGCTGTGCAATGCCCGCATTGCATGCCATCACAGACTTGTGCCAACAAAGGTTGGAAATGGGGAGGCATCTTAGGTGTGCACAATGTAGCTGTGTTTCAATGTGCAGAAAGCAGAGCTGTGAAGGTAACACCGTTGGGGGATAAGGCAACAATGAAGGGAAGACCCGCATCCAATATTTACACTGGGGTCCATATAACTAGTTCCAGCGCCTTGATACATATGGTTTCCGAAGGAATGCGTATTTCTGTATGTGTTATTAGAGGGGAGCCCTATTACCGCTTGATGCTGGTGGGTGCTCGGTGCCCTTTGTGAAGCATGGGGTATCTGTACAGTATGATAACAGACAGTATAGTATCTGTTACTATAGATAATAGCTTAAAAGTCAGGAGAGTTTTCTTTTGATGGCACAATATAAAGTTTTTGTTTTTGTACTGTATCGTAAAAATAAGGCTAGAATGTCATAAGCATTTACTAATTTAAGATTGGCGAAATGTCTAGCAAAGTGGTAATGCGAAAACCATGTTGTGTCTTCTCTCAAAACCTCTATGCAATGCATCCAGTTTAATTTCAGAATCATCTGGCTCTTTTCCAGAACGTTTTTAAGACTCAATCTTTAAAAATAAAGGTCCACCTTACGAGAGATATCATGTTATTTGTCACGTCTTATAATATTTTAATAAGAAAGTGGTCAGAGAAGAGGCTGAGGTTGCTGATGCATCAACAGAACACGATTAATGGATGTTTTCTCCTCTTCGATGGAGAGTCAATACCTGATTAATGTACGCCCCCCCCCCCCTCCGCCTTATTCCTCAAGGGATGGTTTAACGAGTCTGTGACAAGCAAAGTGTTTAGAATGGTCCCGTCTGATTCATTATTCATAGTAAGGGTGTATGTAAGACACAGACCGCAGTCTGGAGAAGCAATGGGATTAGATGTCTCTTTGCTGCACCTCGGATTCTCATTAGGACGTCTGACATTGTCTATTTCTCAAGGCTAAGTGCAATCTTTTACCCGAATGAAACATCACACTAATGTGCCTAAGTGTGAGGGGGCTTCAGTGGTCTAAATGAGACAACCTGTTTCGAGCGGCTTCAAGGCCTACGCTTTGGGGTCATTTAATTAAAACATGACACCACATTACAGATTCTCCGTTGGTAATGTATTGTTACTTAATTAGCAAATAGCAAACTACAATATACAATGCAACTTTACAAAAGTAGCTTTACTATAGTTTATATAAGGGCGGCGTCCTTGGGGCAAAGCAGGGTGTAGGAAAAAAACTCTACATTAATGACGGCACTGAGGGACTTTCTATTTTAATAATCTACTTGTTACAGAAGTATTAAACAGTCATATCTCTAATTAGCCTCCAATACATATAAGAATGCTTGATCAACAGCTCTTGACCCCCTTATAAACATTCATGCCGATATATATTCCCTGACAAGGTGATAATTGGAAGGTTCCCCATACACTCATCCTACCAATGGAAATAGGTCGTTGGTACTCTTCAAAAAGAAAATGGCTCATGGCCTGTAAAGTCCCCTATCGGATTCCTGCACTGCTGCCTGTGTCCCTCAACAGTTTCTTGATGTCTTCTTCAGGCAAGGGATACAAGCAGCAGTGCAGTGGTCCAAGTGGGGTTTTCATACACCTATAAGAACATTTTCTAACATAAGAACTACCAGACAGCCCATTTAAATTGTCAAGTGACTACTACAGCCAATCAGCAGCCCTGATCGGCAGCAGCCTTCACATTTTGCCTGAATCGGAAGAAGCAATCTCTTTTTAAAGTGAATGCTGCAGCCAATCGGTGGCAGCTTGATTGGCTTCTGCATTCACATCACTTTCCTCAATAGAAGAAGAAGTAGCAAGGAGTCTAGTCAGGGACTAGCGATGTGGTGGAATGTCACCCATCTGAAAGTGGGGTATGTATTTTTCTGTTTCTACACTCCAATGGACCATTTTTCAATATAAACAATAAAAAAGTGAATAGCGCCCCCCAGAGTCGGATTTTCTCGGGGTCTCAGTTACCGGGGGTAGCCGAGACCCCAGAGAACATGATTTGGGGGTTTTTTACCGACCCCCGGTTTGCGATCGCCGGTAATTAACCGTTTACCAGCGGTCGCAAAAAAAACCCCGCGATTTCCCATTTAATTTCTCTGTCCTCCGATGTGATCGCACATCAGATGACAGAGAAATGGGGTCCCCGATCACCCCTGATAGCCCCCCGATACTCACCTGTCTCCCCCGATGCTCCTCGTGGCTCCCGATGGGCACCGCCATTTTCTTCCAGCCAAAAAATGGCGGGCGCATGCGCAGTGCGCCCGCCAGCCGGCACCCGGGAGATCCTTGGGGTCTTGGCTGCCTGGGGAAGCCGAGACCCCAAAGAACATGATCGGGGTCAGTTTTTACCGACCCCTGTTTTGCGATCGCCGGTAATTAACTGTTTACCGGTGACCGCAAAAAAAAAAAAGCGATGTGTAATTCTCTGTCCTCTGATGTGATCACACATCAGAGGACAGAGAAATAGGGGAATTCGGGGACCCTGTTATACTTACCAGTGTCCCTGGGTCCTACTGCATCCCCTCCTGCCCGCTGGTTCTTCATCCGGTAAGGAAATGACAGGCGGATGCGCAGTGCACCCGCCATGATCTGCCGGCCGGCAGCTAGAGGAGTTGGGGCTAAATTTAGGGTTAGGGTTTGGGCTAAATTTAGGGATAGGGTTAGGGTTGGGGCTAAATTTAGGGTTAGGGTTGGGGCTAAATGTAGGGTTAGGGTTAGGGCTGGGGCTACATTTAGGGCTAGGGTTAGGTTTAGGGTTGGGGCTAAAGTTAGGGTTAGGGTTGGAGCTAAACTTAGGGTTGGGGTTGGGGCTAAATTTAGGGCTAGGGTTAGGGTTAGGGTTGGGGCTAAATTTAGGGTTAGGGCTAGGGTTAGGTTTGGGGCTAAAGTTAGGGCTAGGGTTGCGGCTAAAGTTAGGGTTAGAGTTGGGATTAGGGTTAGGGTTTGGATTAGGGTTGGCATTAGGGTTACGTTTGGGATTAGGGTTAGGTTTGGGATTAGGGTTAAGGTTAGGGTTAAGATTAGGGTGAGGGGTATATTGGGATTAGGGTTAGGTTTGAGGTTAGGATTGAGATTAGGATTAGGGGTGTGTTGGATTTAGTGTTGTGATTAGGATTATGGATCGGGTTGGGATTAGGTTTAGGGGTGTGTTGGGGTTAGGGTTGGAGTTAGAATTGGGGGGTTTCCACTGTTTTGGTACATCAGGGGGTCTCTAAACGCCACAGCCAATTTTGCGCTCAAAAAATCAAGTGGTGCTCCCTCCCTTCTGAGCTCTGCTGTGCGCCCAAACAGTGGTTTACCCCTATATATGGGGCATCAGTGTATTAGGGATAAATCGGACAACTTTTGGGGTCCAATTTCTCCTGTTACCCTTGTGAAAATAAAAATTTGGGGGCTAAAAAATCTTTTTTGTGGAAAAAAAAAATATTTTTTATTTTCACGACTCTGCATTATAAACTTCTGTGAAGCACTTGGGCATTCAAAGTTTTCACCACACATCTAGATAAGTTCCTTGGGGGGTTAAGTTTCCAAATTGGGGTCACTTTTGGGGGGTTTCTACTGTTTAGGTACATCAGGGGCTCTGCAAATACAACATAACGCCCGCAGACCATTCTATCAAACTCTGCATTCCAAAATGGTGCTCCTTCCCTTCCGAGCTCTGCCATGCGCCCAAACAGTGGTTTACCCCCACATATGGGGTAACAGCCTACTCAGCATAAATTGCACAATAAATTTTGGGGTCCAATTTCTTCTGTTACCCTTGTGAAAGTTAAAATTTGGGGGTAAAATATCATTTTTGTGGAAAAAATATGATTGTTTTTATTTTCATGGCTCTACATTATAAACTTCTGTGAAGCAGTTTGGGGTTCATAGTGCTCACCACACATCTAGATAAGCTCTTTGGGGGGTCTAGTGTCCAAAATGGAGTCACTTGTGGGGGGTTTCTACTGTTTAGGTACATCAGGAGCTCTGCAAATGCAACATGACGACCGCAGACCATCCCATCAAAGTCTGCATTCCAAGTGGCGCTCCTTCCCTTCCGAGCCCTGATGGGTGCCCAAACAGTGCCCCCCCAACATATGGGGTATCAGCGTACTCAGAACAAACTGGTCAACAGATTTTGGGGTCCAATGTCTCCTGTTACCCTTGAGAAAATAAAAAATTGCAGGCTAAAAAATCATTTTTGAGGGAAAAAAAAGGATTTTTTATTTTCACGGCTCTACTTTATAAATTTCTGTGAAGCACTTGGGGTTTAAAGTGCTCACCACACATCTAGATAAGTTCCTTAAGGGGTCTAGTTTCCAAAATGGGGTCACTTGTGGGGCGTTTCTACTGTTTAGGCACATCAGGAGCTCTGCAAATGCAATATGACGCCCGCAGACCATCCCATCAAAGTCTGCATTCCAAGTGGCGCTCCTTCCCTTCTGAGCCCTGATGGGTGCCCAAACAGTGCCCCCCCAACATATGGGGTATCAGTGTACTCAGAACAAACTGTTCAACAGATTTTGGGGTCCAATGTCTCCTGTTACCCTTGAGAAAATAAAAAATTGCAGGCTAAAAAATCATTTTTGAGGGAAAAAAAAGGATTTTTTATTTTCACGGCTCTACTTTATAAATTTCTGTGAAGCACTTGGGGGTTTAAAGTGCTCACCACACATCTAGATAAGTTCCTTAAGGGGTCTAGTTTCCAAAATGGGGTCACTTGTGGGGGGTTTCTACTGCTTAGGCACATCAGGGGCTCTCCAAACGCGACATGGTGTCCGATCTCAATTCCAGGCAATTCTACATTGAAAAAGTAAAACGGCACTCCTTCCCTTCCAAGCTCTGCGGTGCGCCCAAACAGTGGTTTACCCCCAGATATGGGGTATCG
The DNA here is from genome assembly GCF_051348905.1 of Ranitomeya variabilis. Lineage (NCBI taxonomy): Eukaryota > Metazoa > Chordata > Amphibia > Anura > Dendrobatidae > Ranitomeya > Ranitomeya variabilis. Next base: position 175,688,943 of record NC_135234.1, read on the forward strand.
ACGTACTCAGGAGAAATTGCACAACAACTTTTGTTGTCTAATTTCTCCTGTTACCCTTGTCAAAATAAAAATTTGGGGGCAAAAAGATCATTTTTGTAGAAAAATGCTATTTTTTATTTTCACGGCTCTACGTTATAAACTTCCGTGAAGCACCTGGGGGTTTAAAGTGCTCACTACACATCTAGATAAGTTCCTTAAGGGGTCTAGTTTCCAAAATGGTGTCACTTGTGGGGGGGGGTTCCACTGTTTAGGCACATCAGGGGCTCTCTAAACGTGACATGGCATCTGATCTCAATTCCAGCCAATTCTGCATTGAAAAAGTCAAACGGCGCTCCTTCTCTTCCAAGCTCTGCGGTGCGCCCAAACAGTGGTTTACCCCCACATATGGGGTATCAGCGTATTCAGGAGAAATTTCACAACAAAATTTATGGTTAAATTTCTGTTTTTACCCTTGGGAAAATAAAAAAAAATATTTCTGAATTAAAATGTTTGCAAAAAAGTTAAATGTTCATTTTTTCCTTCCACATTGTTTCAGTTCAGTGAAGCACGTAAAGGGTTAATAAATTTCTTGAATGTGGTTTAGAGCACCTTGAGGGGTGCAGTTTTTAGAATGGTGTCACACTTGGTTATTTCCTATCATATAGACCCCTCAAAATGACTTCAAATGTGATGTAGTCCCTAAAAAAAATGGTGTTGTAAAAATGAGAAATTGCTGGTCAACTTTTAACCCTTATAACTCCCTAATAGAAAAAAATTTTGTTTCCAAAATTGTGCTGATGTAAAGTAGACATGTGGGAAATTTTATTTATTAACTATTTTTTGTGACATATCTCTCTGATTTAAGGGCATGAAAATACAAAGTTTGAAAATTGCAAAATTTTAAAAATTTTCGCCATATTTCCATTTTTTTCATAAATAATTGCAAGTAATATCGAAGAAATGTTACCACTAACATGAAGTACAATATGTCGTGAAAAAACAATCTCAGAATCAGGAGGAACTGTTAAAGCATTTTAGAGTTATAACCTCATAAATTGACAGTGATCAGAATTGTAAAAATTGGCTCGGTCATTAAGTACCAAATTGGCTCTGTCACTAAGGGGTTAAGAGCCTATAACATTTCAAAGCACATCGCAATGCAACAGTTTTTACTCTAGTTGTAGATCAAGGACCTGGAAAGGGAAAAAGGAGGAATGTGATTTTAAATTACACAGTTTATGAAAACCTGTGTAGATGAGCCCATGCTGTAGAAACGTTAACCAAAATCTGGATGATTGCTATAAGAATAAACGCCATATATTTCTGCCCTCATTTACACAATAAATGTAACCTATGTATAGACATATACCAACATGGAGGGATCTGTCTGTAAATACCGCTATTTGGACTTTGGTAAGGATATAACCTGCTGCAGTCATGAATCTTGAGATCAACCATCGGGAGCTAAATTTTAACCTAAAACACATTTAGAGCTCACGTAACTGAAGATTATTTGTCAGGATGACTGTGCCTCTTTAATTATACTCCACTGTGAACAATGATGTGCTCGCATTTTGAACAGTGGGCTACTGACCTCAATCAAGAGCAAAACACGGTTCAGCAACAGAGTATAATTGAGTTTCGAGAAAAGGCTATTGTTGACAAATGATCTTGTAGCATGATATCATTCTTCGGGAAGTTATGTGTATAGTTTAAGATATGGGGATAAAAGAAACAATATTTGGCTTTCCACTCTCAGGCAGCATGGTTAGGCACATTTTGAAAATAATATTAGATACAGAAGGTATATATATGCACATATAACTAAGCTTACATTTTAAGTTATCGGACAATTATATATATATATATATATATATATATATATATATATATATATATATATACCCAATTCCAAGAAAAGTTGAGACAATGTGTAAAATGACAAGAAAGCAAGATTGCAATGATGTGGAAATCTCTTATAGACATATTTCATTCACAACAGAACATGGAACACAGATCAGAAGTAGAAGGTTAGACATTTTCTATTTCATCTGAGAACATTTAATCCCATAGACGTTGATGGCAACAACACATCTCAAAAAGTTGGGTCAGGGGCATGTCTAATGTTGTGTAGCATCCCCTCTTCTTTTTACAACAGTCTGTAAAAGTGGGAGGTGAGCAGACCAATTGCTGGAGTTTTCGAAGAGAAATGTTGTTGCATTCTAGTCCAATGTAAGATTCTTGCTGTTCAACAGTTCTAGCTCTTTTTTTGCCAGCATTTTCATTTTACAATGCACCAAATGTTTTCTATTGATGAAAGGTCTGGACTGCAGGCAGCCAGGTCTTCACCTGAACTTTTCTGCTGTGAAGCCATGCTGTTCTGATGGATGCAGTATGTGGAGTATATGATGGTCAGCATTAAGCATTAAGATGTGTAAGCTGCCATGCTATTGGTACTAACACAACCCCATACCATCAGAGATGCAGGCTTTTGAACTGTGCACTGATAACAAGCTGGATGGTCCCTCTTGTCTTTGTCCAGAGGAATAGCATCCATGGTTTCTATAAAGAATTTCAAATTACAATTCATCAGACCACAGAACATTTTTCCGTTTCGCCTCTGTCCATTTTAAATGAGCTTTGGTGCAGAGAATACAGCAGCAATTGACCATTCAATAGTTTTTCATTAGTACCATTTATTTTTTCAGCCTTTTGCTAACCATGTCCCAACTTTTTTGACATGTATTGCTGTCATCAATTTCTAAATTAGTTAATTCTTTTAAAATGAAATATAGAAATGTCCAACTTTCACCTTCTGATATGTGCTCTATGGTTATACAAGATTCCAAAATCATTGCTTCTGACACAGCAGCGTAACAATTTTGGAATTGGGGTTGTATTGTACACCAATACATGGAAGCATACCAATGTGCAGAACCCAACAGATATCAAAATCAATGCCTGCTCTATCAAGCTCTACATGACTCTATTCTCCACTGTATGCTTTATCTACATATAAGAAGCACGCTTCATAATAAGGATAACCATAGATACACATAGGCCAATAACTATTAACTATTCCTTCTGGCTCTCTATATACATAGACGGTCATCTTAGTCAACCAAACATGTTTTCGATGAAGGGAGTGGGATAATCTTCCACCAGACATCGATGGTGTCAACATATTTTCTTCGAGTACAAAGGCTTATTAGTAATACACATGTCCAAATTCAACATTCCTGATTCCAATATCAGAAGTAAATATGCATCCGATACCGTTTGGCTGGATCAATGTTCGTCTAATGTATATAGCCAAACATGGAAGCATACCAATGTTCAAAACCCAACAGATATCAAAATCAATAAAAGGAATCATCATGCTATGAATATTGCTACAATGTTGGATTGTTATGAATATATCACATGGGAATGTATGACATTTGCCATGTTGGTATGTTAAAGTAGGAACTATACATTACTTAGACATTGACTAAACAAGCTTAAAATCTAACAGAGACCAAGTTTACTTCATGAGATCATTGAACTGGGAATAGAAAACTGTGGAGAAGTCCCTCAGGATAAGATGAACTACAGGAGATGAATCGGTAAAGAAGTTTAGGAGATTTATGTGTGAGGTGAAGAAAACGAGGTACGCATACTACAAACCCTAAATAACTCTAATAAGGACCAGTACGAAAAATAAACTGGAAACCTTCGAATAATAGCAAAGGATAAACTGAAATAGGTTTAATGAAGAGAAAGTGACCTTGCAGATGAGAAGAAATCCTCAGCTGAATTACTGTATGAGAAGGACGCCAGGTGGCTGTTGATTCCTTATCATTGTCTTCGAACTTTGTGCTTCTCTACATAGTACTTATATGTCCAATCAGACCTAAACTCCCACCCTGTGAATGGTCTTCAAATTATACAAGCCACGCTGCAGGACAATTACGGTATGTAACAATAGATTTAATTGGTGTTGTCCACCGCTGGTCATGTGTTCTCCAACATTTTATTCAAATAAAATTTCCCAGCCAAGCCCAATTGTTTTAATTTGTTGGTAGCAGATTGAGGGTTTGAATTGTGTGCAATAGATTTCTTTAGCCAAAAGCTTTAAAAAAATGGTTAGCTTCATAGGTAAACACAAATTACAGATACAGGTTTATTAATAATAATAATCTTTATATAGCGCTAACATATTACGCAGCACTTTACAGGTTGCACACACATTATCATCGCTGTCCCCAATTGGGCTCACAATCTAAATTCCCTATCAGTATGTCTTTGGAATGTGAGAGGAAACCGGAGAACCCAGAGAAAATCCACGCAAACACGGGGAGAACATACAAACTCTTTGCAGATGTTGTCCTTGGTGGGGTTTGAACCCAGGACTCCAGCGCTGCAAGGCTGCAGTGCTAACCACTGAGCCACCGTGCTGCCCATCTCTGTTATCCAAAATGGGAAAAAGAAATGTTGTTAGGCTAATAGGCGCATTCAGCAAATACAATCTCGTCTTTTACTCCCTCCTAGTCTAGTTGTAGATGATGCTGGCCTAATTATTGCTCACATTTTATCTTTTATGCTCTGTTAATGCATCAAAAGCATTTCAATAAAAAAAAAAAGTTGGAATAAGGCAGACATATACTATAACTTATAGTCATCTCCATTAATAAATGAGGAAGGAGTACTACTCTATTAGCACATTAACTACATTTATCATCCAAAATTATGCATTTTATGTTACGGTCCCTAAGTATTATTTTCCCTTTTTGTTCTCTGATTGTAGTCACTGAAGTGCACTCTTCACAGTTTACATCTGGAGGCTGACAATAAGGAGGTGAGACCACATGGTGCACTTGCTGCACGGACAAAACTCCACCTTCCTTCACTGGAAAATGGCTGCACGATTTTGTTTCACAGTCATGCAACCATTGGCTATCACTGGCGGGCGGAATTTTAGCCATTCAGCCAGCAGTACCTTGTGTTCTCACCCTAAGACCAGTTTCACACATCACTACAGAGCGCTTTTTTCCTCTGTGCTGGATCCCTTCGAGATTTATGTATTAGGTTTTAGTCTTTTGTTACATCCAGTTTTCTCCTATGAAGAATAATGGCTTAACTTCTCCAACTCATTAAACAGTAGAATATAGACAGCACACATATGACATCCTTATGCTATCCTTTTTTTTTCACGGAGGCATTGAATTACATTCATTAGTGTTATTTACAACACAGAAGGAAATAGAACATATCTTTGTTTTTTTACTGTTTTACAATTTTTGAAAAACGACACATTGATTGAAACTTTAAAAAAATAATGGATAGCACATGCACCAAAAAATTAATGTGTGAAAAAGCTCAAATATGAAAACTGCCTCTTTAGAGAGGACTTGAACCCTACTATTGGCCCTTTAATGAGCCTTGCCACATGACTTAGGATAAAAGCCAGGCCAGAATCTCAGTTTGCACATACTTGTTCCGGGGTGTAATGCCCCTTGTCAGTGCAAAGTATGAGATCTGATTTACCTGTACAAGAGGCCTTTGACTGAGGTCTAAGGGGTAACGGTTCTCTTTGGGAAGCGTGACATGACATATGTGACATAAGGAAAAATTTTACCCCTTAAAGTCCAGTCAGATGCCTATCATAAAGCCAAATCAGATCCCACACTTTGTACTGAGGAGAGACAACACGATGAAACACATGTCTGCAAACTGAGATTCTGGTTTGGCTTTTATCCTATGTCATGTGTCAAGTCTCTTTAAAGGATTTATAATGACTTTTAGGATTACTTCCCCAATAAGTGGCACTAGAGTTCTAGTCCTCTTCATCTCTGAAGCGACAATTTGCATATTTAATTTCCCAGAGCAGCATGCATGGCATATAAGTCTCCTTAACCTAACATTTCAGGCATGTCAATGTCCATAAGTTGAAGCATTACCCCTTGGAAAAAGCCCAAACTTATGGAATTTGTATCTCCTGGAAATAAACAAGAGTTCTTTGTAATGCCTACAACAGAGATCTAAAAAGCTAAATGGAAATTATGCACAAAGCATAAATATATTTTTTACTGAATTTCAGTTTTTTCATATCTTTTGTAGTTAAGCATACTCAGTTTAAGAAATAAAAGTAATCAGTCTGTAATTTAAATAGAATGACAGTGGCCTTGATTCATCAAAGTGGTTATGCTAAAAATCACTTTGAAAAGTCTTTGAACAATTTTCATGCCAGCTTTGCCCAGCTCTGCCAAAATGGGTGGAGTTTAGGTGGGACAGGAGCACAATGTGGTATGGCAATTGACTATTCATGTCAAGCTGTGGCATTCCAAATGACCAAAATCATACCCTGGTTCCTTACTGGAGTAAGATTTGTGGTGAGGTGCACACTGCTTTTCAGAAGCACCCAATTCATTAAGAGTTGTGCGCCTCTTAATGAATTAGGCGTCTTGAGCCCAGCTCGCCCTCTCATAAAGACTGGCATGAACAGAGGTGGTCTTGATGAATCAAGGCCATAAGCCCATCTTCAGTATCAGAAAGCAGTGTGGGGTATGTTCTTCTGTACCTTTATTTTAACATTTGGTAGAAGTTTTAGCACCCAGACCCCATCAATAAAAACTTCCAACATATCAATATGACATGTCAAACTTTTTGTGCATCTCCCAAAGTGCGTATTAACGATCTAAGTACCTATGGTTTGCAGCATAGACAATTATCCGCTATCTTGTGAGCTTTTCATCAGAAGCAGAACCTCATATGCAGGCTCTCTCGTGGCACATGAATATATCATTGCTGAATTATGTGCTGGAGATAGTCCAAGTGAGTATGTTCAAACTTGGCTTGGTTGTATTGTAAGGAAACATGTAAAGTTGACATTAATCACTGTCTAACGTAACAACCGTCTATGATGATGCACAGCGTTTCACATATCGGTAACCACAGAAAGCAGAAATTTCAGCCTTACACCGTAAACTTGATTGAGTCCCTAAGGGGCGCAAGATGAAAAGTGGAGTTATTTTATGCTATAAACATGATTAAACATAAAATTATCACAGAGGTATTACATTGTATTGTAAAAATGTTTGCACAGAATTACCGCAATGTTTGTCTACTCCATAGCCTGTCCCACAACGACTGATGAATCTGTTGATTATAGTCTATGTTGTTCTCTCCCAAAATACAATTTCCTGCATAGGGACATGAATAGGCTATAACTGCATAAGCAAATGATGCGCTTTGACTACACAGCAGGGAAATATGGCTTTTGTTATTTAAATGCTTCTTCTTTCGAAAAGGACAAGAACATTACAACTGCATAAAAATGTTCAACTATGTTGTTTGTTTTTTCCAGTGGGATGCAGCAGATTTTATTAGCAGCAGATGATCCTGCCAAAGTTTTGGTTTAGGAAGTGTCTTTGGTACAGGTGGTCAATATCTGATCAGTGGTGGAAACCCTACCAATCTGCTCTATAAACTTGAATGAGATGGAGTTGTAGTGTCTGCGGTACAAGGCACAGCTGCAATGATTACATACTTGCTATGACACCCTCAGGTGTCACGTACTTATTACGTGGTCTGATCAGAGTGTGATTAAAGTGTGATTTCCATGATAGACCCAATTCTCTAAGATGAGAGAATAAGCGGTCCTCTGCACCTAGCGCCTGCGCTGTAAGTTCGAAAAAAGTTTGTAAGTTCGAAAAAAAAAAACAACAGCGCAGGAGTCGGGGACGCTACTGAAGGAAGAGGAGGCGGCGCTCGGCACCCAGAGGCCATAAGTGACAGATGTGAGGCATCTGGATTAGGGGGAAAGACCTGCCCCCGGATGATTTCACAGGTATGAGGGACAAATTTCAAAAGCGATTATTGCAGCAGTGCCAGGGACCTGAACTAAAAGAGCCACCTTGTCAGAATGCAGCATTAGTGCTGCTTTTAGTTACAAACGCCAGGGGGGTGACAGGTTCCCTTTAAGACCACTGTCAGGTGAAGGAAATAACTGTTGCTTTCATCATAATCACACTTCCTGTTATGTTGATGTGTTGAAAGCAGGAAAATTGGGTAAATGAAAAAGATCTGTGAAATTTTGACAAAGGCCAAATTTAATGGGCTAAACATCTGGATCAGAACAGCTCAAAATCAGCAGGTCATTGGGTGTGTTCCTGAGATGGAATGGTTAGTACCTACCAAAAATGGACCAAAAAAGGCAACAGGTAAACCAGCACCAGAATCATTGGCATTCATTGGTCATTGTTGAAGTAGTAAGTGAGGACTATCCTGCTTAATCCAATCCCACAACCTATGTAAGAAGTTAGCAACATTGGGAGTGAAATCCAGAATTCTGTATATGGGTCTGTGTACCTGCAGACCAGCAGGAGTGCTCATGCTGACACCCGTATATCTCTGAAAGCAGCTATAATGAGCACAAGAACATCAGATCTGTGCCATGGAGTAATGGAAGTAGGAGGTCTGATTTATTACGTGGATAGTTTGGTGTGTGCACGTCATGGGGACGCTACTGAAGGAAGAGGAGGCGGCGCCCGGCGCACAGAGGTCATGAGTGACAGATGTGAGGCGTCTGGATTAGGGGGAAAGACCTGCACCCAGATGATTTCACAGGTATGAGGGGCAAATTTCAGAAGTGATTATTGCAGCAGTGCCAGGAACAAGAACTAAAAGAGCCACCTTGTCAGAATGCAGCATTAGTGCAGCACAAGGTGGCTCTTTTAGTTACAAATGCCTGGGGGGGGGGGGGGGGGGTGACAGGTTCCCTTTAAAGGGGTTTTAGGGCTTAAAATATTGTTAAGTTAAATCTAGGTCCTGGGAGAGAAGCAGAAGGAGATAAACCACAGTACTCAGCAGTGGCCACCAAATATCATACAGGGCTGGTGCCAGGGCAAATCGATGAGGGTGCTGGATGTTGGACCCTCGTCATTTTCATAGTAATAGCATACTTTAATGACCGGTCATCAACATGTTAGTCCCAGACAATGTCTTTCATGTTATAGCTAATCAATGTACACAAGTGTAATAGATATCTAGTCTAATGCTATACAATATGGCCAAAAGTAAAATTACTAAATTACTAAGCTATATGCTGTACAAATAAATACACCAAACATCATTTATAATGAAAGAAAATATGTATTTCTCACTTATTAGAATAATACAAATTGTCTCAGAGAGGAAGAGGGTCTGACCTCTAATGCCACCTATTGAAAGAAGCAATCCTACAAGTCATTATCAACCCTTTAACGAGCCTTGCCAAATGACTTAGGATTAAAGTCAAATCAGAATCTCAATTTGCGGAGAGGGTATTACCCCTCGTCAGTGCAAACTATGAGATCTGATCTAGATAACACTGGGATCTAAGGGGCAAGGTTTCTACAAAGAAAAACCTTTCCCCATGGACCCAGACCTGACATGTCACTGTCCACAAGGAGAATCCTTCATCCTTAGGGCCAGACCTGACATGTCATTCTCCACAAGGCAAAACATTTCCTCTTAGAACCCAGTCTTAGCATTTCACCCAGCCAAATCAGATCTCATATATTGCACTGATGAGGGGCAATACCCAGAAACACTGTGTCTAGAAACTGAGTTTTTGATTTGGCTTTGATCCTAGGTCATATTGCGAGACTCGTTAAAGGGTCAATAATGACTAGGATTGCTACTTCTAATAGGTGGCACTAGAGTTCAAGTCCTTATATTGGCGTGTCAGATCTAGTATGTCACCCTCCACAAGGAGAAACCTTACCCCTTAGATCACTTATTAGAAGGAACACAATGAACTGTGTTCCCAAGAAAACAGATCTAGAAAGAGGAGTTTATCATGGTGTACACAGACCGTATGGAGAGCGAGAAAATTGTATGTCGTTTATCTATTTCGTGTAAATGAGTAGCTTTTACTCGCAGCCTTAGGAAAACATGGATTATTCATTGAGATAAAAATAAGTTGTGACTGAATTGACAAATTCTCATCTGCTACACTTATGTATTGAAATGTTCACATGCAATGTAAGCCTCAAGGAACTATGGTCTGGCAAGGGGACAGTTTATGGATTTGTAGGGCTTTGTATGCCACTTTACTTTTGCCAGCGGTGCCATCCCTGTTTAAAGTTGGCTCTCAGCTTGTCACTTTTCCTCCTTCTTTGCCGTTTTTGCTGATACCTTCTGACAGCTGCGCCAATGCCCAAAGTGATGGTAGGAGGTCAACTCTCTGCTGGGAGTACGTGAGCTACTGCATGCAGTGCCCCAGCTATACTCATACGAAGAAATGTATCATTATTTTATGCTCCTGTATCACAGTCTCTGCAAATTGATTTTGTGCATGACAGTGTCATCGCTTCTTATCAGCCTATTAATAGCATGCGGGCCTTATTACTTTGGTACCTGTGATACCACAAGTAGGAATAGAGACAGATTTCTAGTAATTTAAGTTTTTGTTTTAGGCTTTAAGCAGGAAATAAGCAGAAACAGAACCCTGTTGTTTTGGATGGACATAATAACCTATTTAGAACCCATTTTTGTTAAACTGTCTAAGAAATGTAGTTGTGACCATTAAAGGGTTATTTCCGATATAGTAAGTTATCCCTATTTATAGTAGAAAGAATAACTTACTGATGACTGGGGCCAACTACTGAGACCCTCATTACAATATTGGGATCCCTGCCATGAACGGAGAGAAGGTATGCTGTACTTGGCTTTCTCTACCAGTCTCATAAGCCAATGAATGGAGCTAATGTTGGGCATGGACCCTGCACTTCCTGAGTTTTGCTCTTGTAATCAGCAAAATACTACAAGCCTGTGAATAGGAGACAAGGTACTATGTTGGGATAGTTTTGTGCATCTATTGTGACATCATTCCAACTAATGGGAATGTGCTCCATTAGTTAGAAAATACATTGCAACTAACCATTAAAGTGAGTCTGTCAGTAGGATCAACCCTCCTAAGCCTTCTATATGGCCATGCAGGTCATCGAAGGTTGAATAAAATGATACCTTGGTAACGGCGATCTGATGTAATATTCCAGAGAAATCCACGCTTCTCTTAATACGTAAATGAGCTGCTAAGATCTATGGGTGGACATTGATCTGCATGAGGATTTGCCTACAGAGCTTATTTTATATAAAAGAGGGCTCTGGAGGAGAGCAGACTGTCAGTCATTACATGTCTCACATTGGTAACGCCTTCTTTTATTTAACATAATCTCTGGAGGCAGATTCTTATGCGAATCTGTGTTTGTCCCACATATCTTAGCAGCTCATTTACATATTAAGAAAAACATGCATTTCTGTGAAATAAGACATCGGATCAGATATCACGGTATCATTTTTTTAGCTTCCTATGATCGACATGGCAATATAGACGGCTTAGAAGGGTTGATCCTATTACCAGATTCTATTTAACACTGATTCAATATTGAAAATAATGTTGATCATACACAAAGTGCTATGTCTGTGGTAGTGTTCTTGGGATGATTCACTGCCAGCAAAAAAGGATTCCGTATTGTATACGGAAAAGTTAAAGGGGTTTTCCATGGCTGCAATACTGACAAATAATTCTTAGAATATGATATTAAAATCTGATTGGTGATGGTGCAGCACTTGATATGCATGTGGACTAGCTTACATACCAGGCACAGGGTAGTATATTTGGCTATGGCTGTAACTAGTACCACAGTTCAGTCCCATCCACCAGGTGGTCAGCTACAAATAAATGTATACCACAGTGTTTGGTTAACTAAAAGGGGCTGTCATGGTCTCTTCAGTCTGCTGATCTGTGAGTTCAGAAGTTACGATGTGCCATCAGAATTATATTTCAGAATTTTCCAATATAGCTACAGCTAGGAACCTTGATTATTTACTTCCAGAAGATGAACATCAGTCCAGGTCATGTGGAGACCACACAGGTGAACTGCTTGTGACAGTCCAGATATATTGTCACTACTTCACATAATTTGAATGGATTTTCATCTTCTGTATGTAGGTAAGCCATGTTTCCTATTCAATGATTACAGAGATGCTGAGAAACATAATGACATGATGCACAACATATTAGTAAATGTCCTGACCATTCATTACAAGATCAATCAGCTTTATTTAACCCCTTCATGACCTTGGGATTTTCCATTTTTCCTTGTTCGTTTTTCGCTCCCCTCCTTCCCAGAGCCTTAACTTTTTTATTTTTCCGTCAATTTGGCCATGTGAGGGCTTATTTTTTGCGGAACGAGTTGTACTTTTGAACGACATCATTGGTTTTACCATGTCGTGTACTAGAAAACGAAATTGCAAAAAAAGTGCAGTCCCACACTTGTTTTTTGTTTGGATTTTTTGCTAGGTTCACTAAATGCTAAAACTGACCTGCAATTATGATTCTCCAGATCAGTACGAGTTCATAGACACCTAACATGACTAGGTTATTTTTTATCTAAGTGGTGAAAAAAATTCCAAACTTTGCTAAAAAAAAAAAAAAAATTGCGCCATTTTCCGATACTCGTAGCGTCTCCATTTTTCATGATCTGGGGTCGGTTGAGGGCTTATTTTTTGCGTGCCGAGCTGGCGTTTTTAAGGATACCATTACGGTGCAGATATGTTCTTTTGATCACCCGTTATTGCATTTTAGTGCAATGTCGCGGCGACCAAAAAAACGTAATTCTGGCGTTTCAGATTTTTTTCTCATTACGCCATTTAGTGATCAGGTTAATGCTTTTTTTATTGATAGATTGGGCAATTCTGAACGCGGCGGTACCAAATATGTGTAGGTTTGATTATTTTTTTATTGATTTATTTTGAATGGGGCGAAGGGGGGGTGATTTAATACTTTTATATATATTTTTTTTCACATTTTTTTATTTATTTTTTTAACTTTTGCCATGCTTCAATAGCCTCCATGGAAGGCTAGAAGCTGGCACAACACGATCGGCTCTGCTACATAGCAGCGATCTTATGTTCGCTGCTATGTAGCAGAAATGCAGGTGTGCTGTGAGCACCGACCACAGGGGGGCGCTCACAACTGCCGGGGATCAGTAACCATAGAGGTCTCAAGGACCTCTATGGTTACTATTCAGAAGCTTCGCCGACCTCCGATCATGTGACGGGGGGTCGGCGATGCGCTCATTTCCGGCCGCCCGGCCAGAAGCGCCAGTTAAATGCCACTGTCTGCATTTGACAGTGGCATTTAACTAGTTAATAGCGGCGGGTGAATCACGATTTCACCCGCCGCTTTGATGCGGGCTCACCGCAGAGCCCTGCATCAAAGAGGGGGATCTGACCTCGGACGTACTATCCCGTCCGAGGTCAGAAAGGGGTTAATGACACCACAATATCGGTTTATGTATAAAGTAAGTTATATTCTGGAGGATTATATATAAAAGCCTTACATGTTATAGATGGAAAGAGCCTAGTTTTTTACCTAGGTTAAAGACTAGAAACTCTTTAACCTAAACTTTTGAGCTCAATGTGAAATCTGTACCAGTGCGCCCAACCATTAAGTTCCATTCATAATAATGGTGCCCTTCTTTATTTCCATTAGTAGCCAGGACCCTTATAGATATTAATTTTGTTTACCCTTTTTAAGTATATGAAACAACCCCCTGCCCAATGACCCCCTGTCACACACAAGTATCTTCAATAGCACATGGTAGGTAAGGTCACCAGTGAACAGCAGCTGCAGGGTTCAGTCATTTGAAGAATATGTTCACATGTTTAGTGGAAGTTTGTCAGCAAAATGACTGTTCAAGCCAAACACACATAATTAGTGCACCTTCAGGGTGGGGAGGTCAAAAAGTTAATTTTACCTTCCGGTTCAGCCGGAGATGTTACTTAAGAGGGGCAGAGATGGATAGGTGAAAAGCAAGAAGGCAGGTGCAATGAACTGTTTCGCTACATCAAGTGTGCACCAAGCGCCAATTCTTGATGTTAACATACATTTTAAGCAGGCAGACTTCCTTTAATGTGCATTAATGCACTGAAAAAGATGAAGCAAAATGGTTGAAAATAGCTATACATTGGGTACAGAAAGTATTCAGACCTCTTTACATTTTTCACTCTTTGTTTCATTGCAGCCATTTGGTAAATTCAAAAAAGTTCATTTTTTTTCTCATTAATGTACACTCTGCACCCCATAAAGGCCCCAATTCAGCAAAGCGTTTATGCAAGAAAACTGGCGTAAATAGCTTTTAAAAGTCACAACATTTTTGTGAAATGTAGAGTTGCGCAAAACTGTTGCGACTTTTGGTATTTTAGTGGCAACATGGGAGGAGCTGGGGCAAGATCGCAAATGGCTTTGCCTACTTGCCTGCTGATTCCGAAAAAATTCTTACATTTCATATGCCAGAAATGTCACTCCCATCCCTGATTGGAATAACATTTCTGGTAAAGGGTACACCACCAAGAATTAGTGCCAAATTCATTAAGAGGCATGCAAATCTTAATGAATTTAGCGCATCTCCTTCTTGCCTGCCCATCATGAGGAATGCTTACAAACTACCAGTCTTAAAGAATTGGGGCCAAAGCTTATAAAGGTGGTCCATACACACATAAAAGCAAAAGTAGACAAATTAGCTGGAGGGGCTGGATAATTATTATCTGATGTACATAGACACCTCCTGACTATGGATGAGCGGACTCGTGGATGTTCAGTCCATTGAGTTTGGCACATTTATTAGATGTACCATTTGTAGCACTTAGCCTCGGCTATTCTCACTTGCCCTGGTGGATGGCAAGTGAGATAATGGTTTTGGGGTGGCTGTCAGCTGTTTTATGTCCATTGACATCAAGCCTAGGGGCTAGTAATGGAGAGATGTCACACACGTCACTATGCCCGTAGGTTTTTGAAAAAAAAACACACACAGAGAAAAGTCCTTTATTTTAACAAAACACTCCCCAAATCTCTTTTACCATTTATTAAATTAAAAATAAAAATCCAAAAATCAAAGTTCTACACGCCTGTTCTCTGATAATCCATAATGCTGCTGTCCCATGATGATCACCAACACTGCTACATCTGGTTGCATTGCTGAGCGGTGACATCAGTAAGGCTACCACTCAGCTCACACTGATCTAAGCATGCGTGTGACCTGTGGTGATGTCATTATGGTTACCGCCGGTCATACGTAGATGCATTCTCAACTCAGCTCAGTGTCATTTTGCTGTCTTGTTGAGGCAAACAGATTTATCAAAGTTGATATCACCATTGTGGATTATCAGCAGAATGGGGAGTGTAACTTTGATTTTTTATTTTTTACATTAATGAGTAAAAGAGGGTCAGAGAGTGTTTTGTACAAATAAATGACTTAGCTCTGTGTGCGTCTTTATTACCTTTTACTTCCTGAGTTGGTAATGGGGGTGTCTGATAGATGCCTCTCCATTACTAACCCCCTGGACTTGATGTCAGTGGACATAAAACAGCTGACATCAACCTCAAAACCATGACCTCAACTGTTAATGCACCAGGGCAAATGGGAAGACCCAGGGCTAATTACCAGAATTGGCGCATCTATGGATACGTCTCTCCTGGACCAACTGCGTGCTGCTATTTTTAGACAGGGGAGGGCGAGTATCCATGGCCCCTTCCCAGTCTGAGAATACCAGCACCCAGCTGTCTGCTTTAGTTTGGCTGGTTATCAAAAATAGGAGGGACCCACACTGTTTTTTAAATTATTTAATTAATTAATTATACAAAAAATGGCATGGGTACCACCCTATTTATTTTATTTTATTTTTTTTAACATGGTGCGTCTGCTAATCGCAGCCATGCCAATACTTGACATGGCTGTGATAGGGCCAGACTTGCCCACACAGGAAAAGCATACTGATTGGCTGCACTGTAATATGGACTTCAGGGAGAAGTCCATATTCAAGGTCTGTGTACGGACACTAGGTGTCCGATATGAACCCTGAAATTTAGCTTTCGGGCTTGCCCATCTCTACTCCTGATAAATGATTTTGGAGGAAAATAAGGATTAAGCATGTTGAATTTCAATGCTCAATCCTTTTCTATTCAGGGTAGATAAGTAGTCACCAGAAAAAGGCTGCCATGTGTATTGAGTGAATGGGCAACTGTTGGTGTATAAGTGATATTAGCATAGTAAAGGTCCCAAATTCTAGTGTAGTATTTTTTATCAGGGCCTCTTAACTAACAGGTACAAGTGGCACAAGAGCATTTTGGCACCCAGCATGTTATTTTAGAACAAACAGACATAGTTATCATTTATTCATATTTTTGACTATTTCGAAAAAGCTAATTCTTCAAACCAACTAGAGACCTCTCTACAAAATCCATCCAGTAATTACATGAAAAGTCCCATTCATTTTGCCCAATAAACATCACATGCATCCCAGTGGAATTAGTGCAGTTGCTTATATAATACGTCAGTGCATTAAATAACAACTTCAGTTAGTTTAATTAACATAGAAATCCATAACCCATATCTTTACATGAATATAACAACGTTCCTTCATAGTGATGTGATATTCAAGGTCCAATGAATAATTAATGCTTTAATAAAGGCATGTAACAGTTAGTACACTGAAATTATCACTCGGAGTGTAAAATAACTCAAAATGTAATATTCTTCCATCCACATAATTAAAAATAATTAGCATCCACTGTATGTTAAATATTTATATAAGCTTTGTATACTGTAATGCTTATTTAATTGATGTGATTTGGAGCTGTAATTAAAGTTACATGCCATAGGTTTAGGTTTAAATATGCACAAGAATTAGTAATAAGGTGCAAATTACAATATGATATTGATTAACATTATAAAGATATTCATAAAGTATTTATGTTAGTTTCTCATAGTACGGCCTGAGATATTCCAAAAAGACATGGCGGTTGGCATACCTAAACATAGTATTTCAATGCTTACCTTGAAAAAAGAATCAGTGAGGTTTGGAAATTGCAGTAGAAAAAGACCCTGCAGCAAATAATTTCAGCTGAGCTGATAGCCTGTAGGTAATATATGGCCTTGAAAGGATTTGCTGTGTCCATCATGTTCAATTTATAAGAATTGGTTCCTGATTCAAAATTTAAGCTTATCCCCCATAACAGACTTGTGATGATATGGCTTCAATATTATATAAGAAATCTTAAACTTGACTATTTCCTACCAAGTCTGGTATTATACGGAAGGTCTTCTGTAATAGAAAGGCTTATTTATTACAAAATACATTTGTCTGTGTTGTCAGAAGTTTTATCACATGAACACCCAAAGAAAGGGTCACTTACTGTCCATGAAAATAAAACTCAGTAACCTGTCGTTTGCAGTAGGAGTTCTCAGATTTGTACTTGTGAGGACAACTCCTACTGCAAACGACAGGTTACTAACTCTCCTATGGGGCAGAAATATTACCGGCAATAGAAGGGGTAGCTATGTTTGTGCTACTATAAGTAGATTTCAACAGCTTCTGTATTTGATCTAGTATCATTATATATTATGGTGAAAACTACTATGGTATTCAATAATATCTGTATAAATTAGCGTTGGCGGCAGGGAATCATCTTTTACATCACCTCTTACAAGAACACTTTTAAAAGAAACCTGTCAGTTCCCACATGCCCCCCAAACTGCCAGCATGTGTTTATTTTTATGTTACTACCCTTCCTAACAAGCCCTTTGTATAGTATATTTGATTGCAGTAAATGGCAAAAAAGGATTTAAAAAATCTGTTTGTGATATTCTAATTAGTTTCAAACTAATCATGTTACAGCATGCCTGTGGATGTGATAATTTGATTTGTAAAAGCGGGCACCATTACCAACTCTCTGCAAGTCTTGTGCATGCTCGCGGATTTCATTATTTATATCAGTGCAGATTGAAGCCGGGTGTATGTTCCCCAGCTTCATAGGCCGCGCTGCGCATGTCTAGTGATGGGGTCTCATGCCGTTACTTCAGTGTTCCGCTGACGACTTTTGGTCTTCGGCTTCTACGAGGACACCCAGCTCCATTATTGTGCATTGACATGTCTGATGAAATTTGTGCATGTGCAAGACTTGCAGAGATTCAGCAATTATGAAATTTGCAAAAATTTCTACATTTCTGTTTATTTTTTCAGTCAAGATGGGGTGCAGAGTTCACATTAGTGAGATAAAAAATGAACTTTTTTGAATTTACCAAATGGCTGCAATGAAACAAAGAGTGAAAAATTTAAAGGGGTCTGAATACTTTCCGTACCCACTGTATTTGGGGGGCCTTTGACTCTTCCCGACTGTAATGGTTCGGGCATGTTGAAGAACGTGTCTGATAACAGCTTACTCCTCTCTCCCCATTTAGAACACATGCATGCATGAATTAATTAATTTCGACCAAACTAATATCTGGACAACAGGTATCAAAGGTGTATGGGTACCATAACACTAGAGATGTGCTCAATGAAGAATCCTAATTATTGCTCTTATGTCCAGATACAGTAACTTGAAACTGATGGGCCCCAATGCAAAAGCTCCAACGGGGCCCCCATTTATAGCAAGTCTTTAATAGTAATGGTCTTTAATATAGATCAAATAGACTTTTTGGGCCCCTTAGACTCCAGGGCCTGGGTTTGATTTCAACCCCTGCACCTACTGTAGTTACGCCCCTGTCCAGATACTAAACAATAATTGCTCCTCTGACCACCAAGTAATAGGAAATGACTAAAACCAACCATATAGGGTCAAACATTAGTGATTTTACAAAGCCTATGTACCTGAGCACTATGATTAATCTTATAAAAGGACAATAATGACCTAATTAAGAAATATGAAAGGATTCTGCAGAAGTTGTCCTCTATTGTCCAGTTTGGATAAATATTAAATATTTCTTTATGCATTATACCACTCATTATAAGTGCCTGGACAATGGCTATCTCAGGTATCATAAGCTGGCGTGTAGGTCTATTCTAGTTATGTTCCATGATGTACATGGACAATTTTATCTATGCCTCTGATATAAATCCAGTTTTGATTGATATGAAATATTTCATGAACCAGTACGACTATACCACTGATTATCGGTGACTAGGCAATGGATATGTCAGGGATCTTTGGTTAAGGCTTTGTCAATAGTAGTTATGTTACATAATACATCCAGTTTAGATTGGATCTTAATATTACACAAACCAGGCTCACTTTATAATACCACTGATTACCATCGACCAGGCAATGACAATTTTAGGAATCCAGTGATATTCCAGAAATGAACCCATTACATACATGGCCACTCGAATCTAGATACCAATATAGCAAAATGACAAAATTACAATAAATGAATTGTAAATTGTAGAAATATTCATAATATTAATAATGGAAAAATGCTACAAGAGGTTATTTCTAGTGACTGAGTTCAGAGTTTCAGCTGCTGATGTGATAATGTCCTTGCCGGAAGATGCCCTTCACAGTTTCCTCAAAGCATATACACTTTGTCTTGACAAGAGCAGTCAGGATTTGCTGTCCCCAGACACACTGAATTCAGCAGGGCTCCCCACTGTGTGATTGCTCCTTCAAAATGACACAACCTTTACCAAAAAGCCCATTTCCTGCCTAATGATTATGAGCCGAGACTGCTGCAGGATGATTGACGGAAGGCAAGGGGAATAGCAAGTTAGAGGAATTATCCCAGGTAATATACAATGCGGCAGTAAGAGATGCACACATTCTAACTACAGCAAATAGCAAGAACTGTTAATCTGATAGTCCTTCTGTGAGCCAAGCTAGAATGAGAGGACATCTAGTATCTCTTTTAAACTTACACCATGCCTTAACAGGTCTTCTCTGGTCTTTTAATGAAGGTTTAAAGTCACTATATGTTACTGCAGACTTTTGCATCCTTAAAAAGTGCACATCGCACACTATCAAGATTCTCCAGTATTGCGGAGAGAGCAGGCAGTCATGTGACTGCAAGCATGCGATTTGCATATTTACGGCCACATTCCAACTAGACGTGCTCAGCCTTGCTTAATTCACTTCAGATGTAAATCACAAATAATATCCCACAGAGGTCTGAAGATGCTCAAAGTGGGAAATTAAGTTAAAGGCTGATCCAACTTCAGTGGAAGTGCCTCAAAGCAAGGAAATGATGCTCAGTAGTGTGTGTGGCCTCCATGTCCCTGTATGACCCTACAACGCCTGCGCATGCTCTTGATGAGGTGCCGGATGTCTCCTGAGGGATCTCCTCCCAGACCTGGACTCCAGCATTCGCCAACTCCTGGATTGTCTGTGGTGCAATGTGACATTGGTGGATGGTGAGAGACATGATGGCCCAGATGTGTTCAATCGGATTCAGGTCTGGGGAACGGATGGGCAGTCTGTAGCTTCAATGCATTCATCATGCAGGAACTGCTGACACTCCAGCCACATGAAGTCTGGCATTGTCCTGCATTAGGAGGAACCCAGGGCCAACTGCACCAGCATATGGTCTCACAAGGGGTCTGAGGATCTCATCTTGGTACCTAATGGCAGTCAGGCTACCTCTGGAGAGCATATGGAGCTGTGTGGCCCTCCAAAGAAATTCCATATATATGTGTGTGTGTGTGTGTGTGTGTGTGTGTGTGTGTGTGTGTGTGTAATTATGTAATAGTCATTATGTAAACTAAGGGGCAGGTCACTGAGGTAACAGTGACCTGTCAGCATTCTGCATTATGAATATATAATCAGGGGACCACATGAAGACCCCCACAGGCTGCCCAGGAGCACGAGCATATAATTATCTCAAAACTGAAAATAAAGATTAAACAACCACAAAATGGATTTCATCAGCCAAGGTATCATTTTAATCAGTATAATGGCGCCAAGCTGACACTGACTGTAGGTTACTGTGCACAATCCTGCTGACAGGTTACCTATAAGAAAGCAAAAGCTTACTCAGAGTGTGAGTTTCACTGGAAAGCATGCTGATTAAAGATTGATCAAATCAACCAAAGCTTAGAAAGAAAGCAAAACTGAAATGTACTAAATGTCTGGTACCAAAGATTTCTACCACAATCGGTCTAAAACTTAAATTCACAAAAATGAACAAATGTTCTGTCCACTTGGTGGAAATGATGGAAGCTCTAGATATGTCTTGTCTTGTCCTTAGCAGTTCAGTCCAAAGATAATTATCAGGCGATCCTCTTTCTCAATGCCTTCATTGATTCTCAGACTACTATCTGGATTTCAAAAGCTTTTTTTGTCTCCTGATGACCCATTCTCATGAATGCTCAGGGGAAATTAAAAAGGTCAAATTATCACACTTGCTGGAAAAGCAAAACCAGCAAACATGATTGTAACTGTAGAGAAAAGCATTACAAAGAAAGCCAAGTAATTATGTGAGCAAAACAAATCTAATAGAAAAATACCGATTTGTATGTAAATCAGGAGCAAACACCAGATTTCGCTTCTAGGGGAGTCCACCACGACCTTTATCCAAAGCAATGCTGTTACCTCTCATTCCACTCAGGAGGCACATGTATTGTAATAGTCACACAAATATAGAAAAAATGAGATGGCACTAACTATAAGAGGCGTACTGCAGACTGTCACAACGGTGCCTTTGATATATCCCAATGGATTAAGCAACCTTATAATCCGGACTCCGGGTGCTCCTCTGGAAACAACAAGTGTGCATAATGTCTATATAAGAAATTTGAGGGCACTCACCAATCTTCATAGAAAACGTCCTTTATTAATAAAATCTAACACATAAATTCATAGCCGGAGTCGATGGAGCCGAAGCTCATGTGAGCAGGGGGGATCACAGACGACGGCCGTTTCGCGCTTGTGCCTGCGCTTCTACGGGTCCATTTCTACGGGTCATACCCGTAGAAGCGCAGGCACAAGCGCGAAACGGCCGTCGTCTGTGATCCCCCCTGCTCACATGAGCTTCGGCTCCATCGACTCCGGCTATGAATTTATGTGTTAGATTTTATTAATAAAGGACGTTTTCTATGAAGATTGGTGAGTGCCCTCAAATTTCTTATATAGACATGTATTGTAATTGTAGGTGTACAAACATTCTACTTCTACAGATTATTACTTAAGGAGCATTTACACTGAAAGATTATCGTGAACCAGTGTCCTTAAGTACTTTTGTTTTGCAATAATCTTTCAGTGTAAACAGGCCGCCAATCACCCAATGGACGAGAAAATTGCTTGTTCTGGGGTAAAATGATATTTTGTGCGATGCAAAAGATCATCATTCTCGTCAGTGCATCCTCCTGTGTAAACAGGATTTCCCACTGCTGAGAACAATGGCAGCCTATGTGTAGTGAGCGACCTATTACTGCTCAGTGTGCATTGTTTATTGCAATCTACCAGTGTAAACAGGCTATGAAACAACAGCCGATTGGTAAATATTTTCCGACTGACTATGGAATCAAACTCTTAGGGTACCGTCACACAGTGCCATTTTGATCGCTACGACGGCACGATCCGTGACGTCGCAGCGATCGTATGATTATCGCTCCAGCGTCGTAGTCTGCGGTCACACGTTGCAATCACGGCGCTGGAGCGATGCCGAAGTCCCCGGTAACCAGGGTAAACATCGGGTTACTAAGCGCAGGGCCGCGCTTAGTAACCCGATGTTTACCCTGGTTACCAGCGTAAACGTAAAAAAACCAAACCGTACATACTCACATTCTGGTGTCTGTCCCCCGGCGTTCTGCTTCTCTGCACTGTGTAAGCACCATAGCCGGAAAGCACAGCGGTGACGTCTGACGTCAGACGTCACCGCTGTGCTCGCTTTCTGGCTGGCCGGCGCTCACAGTGCAGAGAAGCTGAGACGCCGGAGGACAGACACCGGAATGTAAGTATGCACTGTTTGTTTTTTTTACTTTTACGCTGGTAACCACGGTAAACATCGGGTTACTAAGTGCGGCCCTGCGCTTAGTTACCCGATGTTTACCCTGGTTACAAGCGAACACATCGCTGGATCGCTGTCACACACAACGATCAAGCGATGTCAGCGGGTGATCAAGCGACGAAAGAAAGTTCCAAACGATCTGCTACGACGTACGATTCTCAGCAGGATCCCTGATCGCTGCTGCGTGTCAGACACTGCGATATCGTATGGATATCGCTAGAACATCACGAATCGTACCGTCGTAGCGATCAAAATGGCACTGTGTGACAGTACCCTTAGAAGAACACTGCAAACATGAAATTATATTCCCACTCAAATGTATATTTACCTTCCTTCTTCCCTTCCTTCCTCCCTCTCTTCCTCTCTCTCTCTTTTCTTTCCTTCTTTCTCTCTTCCATCCTAATTCTACAGATTACTACTTAGTAAAATGCTGCAAAAGTGAAATTATTTCCCCACTTTTGTGTGTATTTACCTTCCTTCCTTCCTCCCTTCTTTGCTTCCTTCCTTGTTTCCTCTCTTGTTCCCTTTCTTCTTTCCTTCCTATCGTGAATTTTTTCTCTTTATCTGCCTAACTCGACAGATTACTACTTAGTAAAACAATGCAAAAGTAATTCCCAGTCATGTATGTATTTATTTATCTTCCTTCCTTCCTTCTTTTTTTCCTTTCTCTCTTCCTCAACTCCCTCCTTCCTTCCTTCCTGCATTCTTTCCTTCCTTCCTTCCTTAGTTCCTACCTTCCTTCATTCCATCTTGCCTTTCTCTCTTCCCCAATTCCTTCCTTCCTTCCGTCCTTCCTACCTTAGTTCCTCAGAGTGCTTCCTGAGAACGTGCTTCCACATCTTTTTTTTAGTATCATTAAGTACCAGGTATTATTAACGCTTATTAACAATGGTTGATGTGGATATGCTCTCCTCACCCCAATGGAGCTGCACTGGGGAGCCGCCTAACAGGTAGGGTTTCTTTTCCTGCATTTTCTGACCCTCCTTATTCTCTATTAAGTATTGGCTCATCTTCTTATTTAGTTTTTGTATTTTGGATACTTGAATTTTTTTAAATTATTTCAATTAACTCTAATTCAGTGTAATTCTATTCAATGCAGTTTGTATTATTTATACATTGGTGTATTATCATTCATCAATGCTATTTTCAGTGTATATGGATTATGGCTTTGTTTCGTTTAAAGCATTTATAATCTGTGCGTTTTGCATTACTTTAATCAAGTTTTGAGGCTATGTTTCAAAGATATGGATTGGGGAATAATAGTGTTCTCATTGCTGAGGAATACACCTAGAAAAATAGATGCTTTGAAGGTAAACGGTGTATGACTTAGAAGTGATTGCATATTTTTAATTCAAATTTGCTCTCTCAATTGCCCTGAAAAGTGACCTCACCATAGAAATGGATGGTAACTCAGCAGTAGCCAACCGCCTATTTAGTAACACAGTGCATTGACTGACGTTTCATTTTTTTAAAGACAGTCCAAAAATTATCCCTATCATCATACTCATGTGACTGAAATGAATGATATGCCATATATTCTATAATTCCTTTTGCTTGCTCCCCACTATATGCTTGCAAAGGAGACCATCTATGGCCCGGACGGCTGGAGTCAGTGGTGGTGGTGCTTAAGGTACCTTCACACTGAACAACTTCACAACGATAACGATAGCGATCTGTGATGTTGCAGCGTCCTGGCTAGCGATATCGTTGTGTTTGACACGCAGCAGCGATCAGGATCCTGCCGTGATATCGTTGGTCGGAGCTAGAAGGCCAGCACCTTATTTCGTCGCTGGATCTCCCGCAGACATCGTTGAATCGGTGTGTGTGACACCGATCCAGCGATGTCTTCACTGGTAACCAGGGTAAACATCGGGTTACTAAGCACAGGGCCGCGCTTAGTAACCCGATATTTACCCTGGTTACCAGTGTAAATGTAAAAAAAACAAACAGTACATACTTACATTCCAGTGTCTGCCGTGTTCCCCGGCGTTCTGCTTCCCTGCACTGTGTCAGCGCCGGCTGGCCGTAAGGCAGAGCACAGCGATGACATCACCGCTCTGCTTTAGGGCCGGCGCTTACAGTGCAGGGAAGCAGTCCGGGGAATGCAGCAGACACCGGAATGTAAGTATGTAGTGTTTTTTTTTTTTTACATTTACACTGGTAACCAGGGTAAACATCGGGTTACTAAGCGCGGCCCTGTGCTTAGTAACCCGATGTTTACCCTGGTTACCCGGGGACTTCGGCATAGTTGGTCGCTGGAGAGCTGTCTGTGTGACAGCTCTCCAGCGACGCTGCAGCGATCGGCATCGTTGTCTAGATCGCTGCAGCGTCGCTAAATGTGATGGTACCTTTAGTCTGCTGTTAGCAGCTCCTACTTTCTTAGCAGTGGTATGTTTTCTCGATGTAAACAAAGGATCACACCACCTAAATACCATGGCGCTGTGCCACACACTTATTATGCTTCCTATTTATTTGCTCATTTCCCAATATTTTGTTTTTGACATTTACCAGTGACTCCTCAGTGAAGGTTTACCATGTCTCTATATCCCTTCTCATTTGATCCTTAATACATGAGCTTTACTGTCTATTTATGCCATTGTCCTGTTATCGATATGGGTCTGTGTACTTATTTAGAGGGGGATTGCTATTGTCACCAGACATATAGTGATTTGGATACGCTGTTTTTGAGCTTATGCAAAAATATTTTTTTTTACATTTTAACAGGTTTTAATTAAACACTGTGCTTTTTACAATAATTTAATATTTTTTTTTTTGCTCTTTATGTGAGTGCTAGTGTCTATTTGCACCTTCCTTTCTCCCTACTTTTTCATGTTTTTTTCACATTATCACTTGGATTGCCACTTTTTCTTTACTTTTTTAAAATTTATTTCAACATTCTTTTCATCCTCAATTTTTCAATCCTTACCAAAAAACGAATGTGACAAGAAATGTTAGGTAGGTAAGTACACACAAAGCAAAATGTGCTGACAGGCTGCACCATAAGTATGGCATGCACGGTTCTCAAATTACAGTAAAACAGGTATGTAAAAGCAGAAATGTACAGATAAATGTCTACTTTTTTTTCCATTTAACAAAATTCAACCCCTTTCCAATAATAAGAAATGCAAGGGATTTACCCATCCAAAAAGCCAGCACCTGCAAATGGCCATTGTATAGGTGTAGCATGTCCAGATGTAAAATGTGGCCAATAAAATAGAAATGCAAAAAATAAAGCTTGTGGCATGCAAAAAAAAAAAAAAAGAAAGCTTTGTGAGATAGGCAGTTGGAACTAAATAACTGTAATTTTCATAGTAATTAAAATGCAGCCAAACAGATGCCAACTACATCATATCAATGATCAATCACACTTGCCCTGCTACTGGCGCTCATCCTTTCTATCCCCCTATCAATTTAATCTCTGTATTATACACAGAATAATACTCTCATCTTTCCCAGTGCTGTATTTTTAAAACATATTATTGTCTGGAGTATTTGTTTAACCTCTTTCCGACATCCGGCGTAAGAATACGCCGATGTCGGACACCCTCCCTTTGCTGTCGGGTCTGGCACTAAGCCCACATCTTTCCAAGCACATGTCAACTGTTTTGAACAGCTGACATGTGCCTGGAACAGCTGCGGGTGGAAACGCGATCCATCCTCGGCTATTGACCCATTAAATGCCGCTGACAGCAGCATTTGACATGCACTTTCTGCAATTGTGCCGGAAATCCGTCCATCGGTGACCCCGACGTGATTGCGGGTCACCAATGAGTTGGCATGACAACCAGAAGTCTCCTGGAGACCTCTATGGTTGTCGCTGCCGGATTGCTATGAGCGCCGCCTGGTGGTTGGTGCTTATAGCAAGTGAGAAATTCTGCTACATACAGGCGATCTGATCTTCGCCTGTATGTAGCAGGGCCAAATGGATTATGGCAGCTTCTAGTCTCCCATGAAGACTATTGAAGCATGTAAAAAATGAAAAAAAGTTTTTAAAAATATTAAAATATATATATAAAAGTTCAAATCACTCCCCTTTCGCCCCATTCAAAATAAAACAATTAAAAAAAATCAAACCTACACATATTTGGTATCTCCGCGTTCAGATTCGCCCGATCTATCAATAGAAAAAAATTATTAACCTGATCGCTAAATGTAAACTGCTTTACATAATGTTAATGTAAATGTTAAAAGTAGACTGTGAAGATTCTTGTGGTGCACACCGCTGGCCCCAAAGGTACTGTTAAAGTTTTTCTTTTTCCACCTTGAAATAAGAAGTCTATGCGTCGAGTGACAGCTCCTGAGAGGAATGTAAGAAGACAAGATCATTTTCCTCCTATATCAATATGTCATATTCTTAACTGCAATCCACAGCAGACGTGACTCAGCTTATGGCTGGTAGGACAGCCAAAGGTAGCGTTAGGTGGGTCAGCACTCTACAATTCAAGGACAGATATACACTTTTGCTTAATTAAATAGTCTTATCCTAAATTAAATTGAAGATTTCACTAACTACTATATATCACATTGGTTTTAAATGAATATGTGTATGGCAACTGCACATGGTCTAAATATGATCTACTAGGCAAATATAACATGAATTGATTTAAAATAATTTACAAATCATGTAAAGTCATAATAATTATAATTATTAGGACCACAAATTATCTGGCAAGGGAGAAAATAAATAAGACAATAGCATTAAGTATGCAATAAACACCTGGGAAAAGAGATTCAGTAAATGATAATTAATCATATAATATTAATAATAAAAAATAAATAAAAAATGAAATCTTGTTTATTAAGTAGAGTCCATCCTTCTGGCCGGCAATACATAAAAACTAATTCTCACCCCACATACCATAGATAGCTGCCAGCCAAAGGTCATCCACCAGCTTTGTCTTCTGACTCCTCCATACACAGGAGAGCTCAGCTTTGCCTTTCTCCTTTGTTCTCTATGAGAGCCCCATTTTACAACTTTATGAACAATGGGGCCGATTCATCAGAGTTTTTAACCCATAAAAGCTACAATGTGCAATGTTGCACCTTTTCAAACCTTCACTATGAATTCTTAATGAACTTGGCACCTTCTACTGCTAGACAAGCGTTGGGCAACTGGGTGCTCAAAGAGTTTTATTAAATTATTAGCGGTCTAAAAAAATTAGCCATTTCTTGAACTGACTTAGAAGTGAGTGACAAAAGAGGCGCAATAACAGCCACATCTCCATTCACAGTGCAAGATGGGACTCAATTTAGAGTATTAGTTCTGGAGGTGGGATCGGCATCTGCCAACGGGTAGAGCGGCACAACCGGCACTAACAGTGACACATTGGTCGAGCCTTATAATAATGAATGCATATTAATTTTAAATACCGGTACACTTTTTACCCCTAAGGCTACATTCACAAATATGGGTATATATACAAATATTGCTAAAATATCTTCTTTTTATTTTGACCACATGGTTATTACAAAGAAAATGTATTCTTCAAATGTTTCAGCTTTAAAAAGTGTAGTACATAGCCGTAAACATCTGTGAAACTGCTCTGATTGGCTAAAAGCAGTGAAAATACAGGCCCTCCCCTCCCGCTATATAGCTAAACACTGTTCAGAGTACACCACTGCTCCATGACCAGCAATCCAATGTATACAGAGGTGTCTTCACAGTAAATAACACTTTCTAAAAAGAAAAGTCTACTTGCTCTCTTTGAGAAGAATGAAAAATTATCTTTTTTTACTTTCCTTTTGAAATATTTTTTATTTCTTTAGAATGACTATTCCGTCAGTATTTTGTGTTTATATTTCTCTCCCCTTCCATGCTGCAAAATTTATAGACAGATCGTGGACCAGAAAGTTTTCTTGATTGTAAATTCCTTTTCAAATCTATAAAGTGTTTTATGGGAAAGACATGTCAGTACAGTAAATACTGAACACTCCCCAGCCATCATTTTTCACTGATAAGAACGGTGGCAATGTAGTTTTTGTTAGCAAGAACACAAGCATATTACTCCATGGGAATTGATAGTTTTCTCTAGGAGCAGGTTCAGCACACCAAGTCTGCAAGGACATAGCATTTCATAAGAAAAATAACGTTGCTGATAGGATTACTTACTGTGCAGTGTAAGCCTGTAGATGCTCAATGACATTTACTTTGTTTGCTGACAGCAGCGCTATTGACTAGAATTTACACTATATATTTATAACATATATATATATATATATATTTATATATATATATATATATATATATATATATATATATATATATATATATATATATATATATATATATATATATATAAGGAGTGGTGGACTTTATCCAATAAATCCAAAAATAAAAGATTGAGGATCCACCGTACTTCCAAGCTTAGTGGATATTTAAAGGGAGCCTGTCATCAGGTTTGTCCCATATAAAGTGGGGCCAGCACCTTTATGTCCTCCGTTACAGCACTCTAGAATGCTGCTGATATGTCCCCAATGTGGTCTCCATACATCAAAAATGAACTTTTATTATACTCACCAAGGGTCAGCCCGGTTCCATGGGCAGCGCTGGTCTTCATCCGGAGACAGGCTCTCCTCTTGCTTTGTGTCCTCGGCATCATGCTCCTGCTCAGGCTTACTTTTCTCCCTGCCCTGCCGAGGGTAGAGCAAAGCATTGATTGTAGTGTCTATGCCCCAGTGCTCTTTGGCCTTTCCCTAGGCATGTGCATTGCATACAGTACTTTCTTTGATCTGCCCTTGGCAGGCCAAAGAGGTGCGCCTGTGCAAAAGCGCGATGCCGAGGACACTGTGAATGACGTAGAACACGTCATCTACATGAAGCAAGATGAGAGGACATGCCGGATCAAGACCAGCAACGTTCATCGAACCAGACCGTCTCCTAGGTGAGCATAATAAAAGCTATTTTTGGTTTTATTCAGAGAGCATTGAGGTCATATATAAACAGCATTCTAGAATGCTGTAACAGAGGGCTTACAGGTGCTGAGCTGACCCTTCTTTATAGGATAAAAACCTTGTGACAGGTTCCCTTTAATTCATAATAAACATGGCACAGTTTGGCATAGCATCCACCGTGACTAGCCAGAGGATTTTCAGGTAAGTCCAGGTTATGAGACAAAAAGGTGCTCCTAATACAATCGGATCGCAAAAATCCAGAACATGCAAACCCCAATACGAGGTTGATATTGGAGACAAACATTTGCAGTTATTAGTTATGATTCAGTAATAATTTATGAGTAGTGTTGAGCATTCCGATACTGCAAATATCAGGTATCGGCCGATATTCGCTGTATCGGAATTCCGATACCGAGTTCCGATATTTTTGTGATATCGGAAATCGGAATTGGAAGTTCCTATTAGTTCCCAGGCGTGTGCGGTGCCTATGATTCCCAGGGTCTGGAGGAGAGGAGACTCTCCTTCAGGCCCTGGGATCCATATTCATGTAAAAAATAAAGAATAAAAATAAAAAATATGGATATACTCACCCCTCCGACGGACCCTAGACCTCAGCGGTGCAACCGGCAGCCTCCGTTCCTAAGAATGCAGTGAGTGTAGGACCTGCGATGACATCGCGGTCTTGTGATTGGTCGCGTGACCGCTCATGTGACCGCTCACGTGACCGCTCATGTGACCGCTCACGTGACCGCGACGTCATCGAAGGTCCTTCACTCTGCATTCTTAGGAATGGAGGCAGACGCTTGCAGCGGTGACAGCCAGTGGCCGTCCGAGGGTGAGTATATCCATATTTTTTATTTTTATTCTTTATTTTTTACATGAATATGGATCCCAGGGCCTGAAGGAGAGTTTCCTCTCCTTCAGACCCTGGGAACCATCCAGGATAGCTTCCGATATTTGTGTCCCATTGACTTGTATTGGTATCTGGCATCGGTATCGGCGATATCCGATATTTTTTGGATGTCAGACGATCCAATCCAATACCGACACTTTTGAATATCGGAAGGTATCACTCAACACTATTTATGAGGCCTTATAGATAAAATATGTTGGGGGCCTCTTGACTTTCCCCAAACACATATTTTGAGGGGTAGAGAATTAGGAAATTTGAGTTTAGCTTTATTTTTCACTACTATTGGCAGAGTTGCTATGACAGTTAACACAACTGCGCTGTCCAGCTCCACAACTGTTTACATCTGTCCTCCACCAAAGCTAAGAACAGCCGATTGGAGGGAGTGCACTGGGTTGGAACCTCCCTATTCTGATTTTAATGACCTATCTAAAAGAAAGGTAATCAATATGAAAGTAATGCAACATTCCTTTGAAGAACCTCTCCCATCAAACTTTTTATTCTCTTAATATATTGGAGCCATCAAATTGTATAACACTGTGTAGTTACAATTGCTCATTTTGCCTTTCTACCCAGTTAATTCTTCTCTTTTCTCTGCTCTATGTAGAAACAGGAAGATTCTTGTCCCTGCGTTTATTATCCTCCTCTTCACCCTCTGATCCAGCTGCTTCGTTCCTCCTCCCGCCATAGACTTTTGCAGTGACTCATTACTTGTGCAGAAAAAATTGACCTCCTGTTTCTACATAGTGTTTACAATTATTCAGCTAGTCAGTTTTTAATCATGTGATGTCATAGATCTAATGGATAACAGAAGAATTAAATGGGTAGAAAGGCAAAATGAGGAATTGTAAGTACACAGTGCTATATAATATGATGATTGCAATACATTAAGAAGATAAAAACTTTGATGGGAGTGTTTCTGTAAATACCTGATCTTTGTTTTCTCCTCAAAGATAAGCCACCTCCAGTGGTGTTTGGCAAAAGCTTACCCCTTCCTCCCGATCCTATTGGTAGTGTGTATAGAGGAGTCAAGGGAGATAGCAGTCAGCCAAAT
Source organism: Ranitomeya variabilis (assembly GCF_051348905.1). Lineage (NCBI taxonomy): Eukaryota > Metazoa > Chordata > Amphibia > Anura > Dendrobatidae > Ranitomeya > Ranitomeya variabilis. The sequence goes on from NC_135234.1 coordinate 175,720,585, forward strand.
AAGGACTCTCAATCACCAGCTATCTAAGATATATGGGTACTTTGTTCATTATAGGGTGTAAATGTGTTGACCACAGCCATTGCACGACCACTGATAGGCTACGTGCAATATAATTGTTGGTGGTTTAATAGGCTTTTTAGATAGACCAATGTACTTTTTAGGAGTACTACAATCGTTCTGTGCTCAGAGAACATCATTTTATCGCTAACATATCCCTTTTTACATGGGTTGATGTGCTGTCAATAACAATGATTTTTAAGCTTGATCATCGTACCCGACAAACTAGTGTTTTATTCCCTTGTGGGTTGACTGCCGACCTTTTTAGACATGTTGATAGTCGAGAATGACCGTTCTTAGGTTATTGGCCTGTTTAAATAGGCCTTAACTTTGGATGCAGAGCTAGAGATAATTTGCATGTTTATTTGGATAAATAGATCAATAAGCTCGATGAAAAAAAGGGATTTCCATAAAACATAACCTTTACGAATTTAAATAGTTCGCCAAAAAATTACACTCTACCAATAGTGCACTATAGTGTTACAAATCATGATTAGGGAAGAGGTGACCTGTGGATGTTCGGGTTCGACTGAACTTTAGTCCAAAGGTCAGATCAGGTACCAGCACTCTATCCAAACTTTAACCCAAACGCCATAGAAGTCAATGGGGACCCGAACTTTGGTGCTGTAAAAGGGCTCTATCTTCTTCTCTCTCTCCATCTGAACTCCAAACACTAAAACGGACATCCGGGAGAAATTCCTGTTTGGAGTTCAGCTCCACTAGGTGTCTGGTATGAAGCCCGAACTTTACAGTTCGTGTTCGCTCCTCTCTAATCTTCATCTACCTGTAATTCACTCAGGAAATGACTTATTTATAGGACAAAAGAAAGCAAAAAATGTATACCCTCAGTCTCTCATAGTTGTATCATTATACCTCTTATGTATTTCTATATCATATAATTCCCAAACACTAATATCTGGTCTCTACGCATTTCGCTTTCCTTATCGCAGATGACTCATCAGAAAACAGTTACTGGCAAAATTAGTGTAACGTTGCTATACTCCAGACTCCAAAATTCCCATAAATAAAAAAAACTTTGTGTATGTCCTTAATAGATCAAGAAAAGGATACATACACGGAGACCAGGAGATATATGACTCACGGACTCCTAAAAGAGATTCTCTGTCGCATTCTATTTATAAGCAGAAGTGTAAAATTGACCATGGCATGCATACCTACTAAGTTATATACATTCTGAAGTACAAATATATATAACGGTATATTAAATATGGAATAAGAAGTAAATATCTGCAATCTATGCACAACTCTGGGGAATATGCTGGTGCTATATAAAAAATGGGAAAAGTGAAATCCTCCTGGCGTCCTGAGTTCATTCAGTAACATTGTGAGCGATTATTTGCCTGTTTTAGTGTGACAGAAGAAGTTATCATATCTCGTGAAGGAAAAATAATGTTTAAAAATATGCATGTCAACATTCATTGGGATGAAGAGACTGGAAACGTGCTCCTTGAACTGGTCCTGCAACTGCTTTACCTCGGGCTGTCGTTTATGCAGCTTGTATTTGCTTCCTTCTGCTTTGCAAGGCAAATAAAACCATAAATAACAAACCTCTGACACATATGCTTTGTTCATGTGCTCTTTAGAAGTTCAGTGTTTTAGCTAAAATCATTTCTATTGTGTATAACAGAGGTCCCCAACCTTTTTTGCACCAGGGACCGGCTTTAAGCCAGACCAGTTTTCCATGGCCCGGTGGGGGTGGGGCAGGGGCGGGGCTTTGGTCATATGGGGGTGGGGTTATGGAGGGATGGAGCTTAGTGCATACTTATCATATAATTATGACATTTATAATGAGAATGTGATTCAACTTACCATAGGTTCAGAATGAGTGGGAGCACCATGCTTGTTTCCCTGGTGCTCTGCACCATTATTGCCCCATAGCTGTGCCATATAGTGCTCTGCACCATTATTGCCCCATAGCTGTGCCATACAGTGCTCTGCACCGTTCATAATTGCCCCATAGCTGTGCCATATAGTGCTCTGCACCGTTCATAATTGCCCCATAGCTGTGCCATACAGTGCTCTGCACCATTATTGCCCCATAGCTGTGCCATACAGTGCTCTGCACCATTATTGCCCCATAGCTGTGCCATACAGTGCTCTGCACCGTTCATAATTGCCCCATAGCTGTGCCATATAGTGCTCTGCACCATTATTGCCCCATAGCTGTGCCATACAGTGCTCTGCACCATTATTGCCCCATAGCTGTGCCATATAGTGCTCTGCACCATTATTGCCCCATAGCTGTGCCATACAGTGCTCTGCACCGTTCATAATTGCCCCATAGCTGTGCCATATAGTGCTCTGCACTGTTTATTATTGCCCCATAGCTGTGCCATATAGTGCTCTGCACCATTATTGCCCCATAGCTGTGCCATATAGTGCTCTGCACCGTTCATAATTGCCCCATAGCTGTGCCATACAGTGCTCTGCACTGTTTATTATTGCCCCATAGCTGTGCTGCTGCTGCAATAAAAATAATAAAACACATACTCACCTCTCTTGCAGCTCCTCGGCGCCATCTTCCCGGCGTCTCCCTGCACTGACTGATCAGGCAGAGGGCGGCGCGCACATTATATACGTCATCGCGCCCTCTGCCTGCACAGTCAGTGAGGAGAGAGAGACGCCGGGAAGATGGAGACAGCGGCGCCCGGCGTGTGGAACCAGGACAGGTGAATATGACATACTTACCTGCTCCCGGCGTCCCGCTCCTTCCCCCGGACAGCTGCTCTTCGGTGCCGCAGCCTCTTCCTCTATCAGCGGTCACCGGCACCGCTTCATTAGAGAAATGAATAGGCGGCTCCGCCCCTATGGGAGGTGGAGCAGCCTATTCATTTCTCTAATCAGCGGTCCCACGTGACCGCTGAACAGGGGAAGAGCTGCGGCGCCGCGGACCGGCTGAAAAACCCCAACGGCCCGGTCCCGGTCCGCGGACCGGCGGTTGGGGACCTCTGGTGTATAACATAAAGGCCACACAATGACTATGGAAGAACAGCTAAGAAGGAAAGACTGCTAAGTCAATTATTCCATAAAAGTGGTCAAGTGTTGGAAAAGAGAACAGTAAATAATGGTCAATAAATTACAAAAAAGATAATCGGCCTAAGGGTACTGTCACACCGTGCAATTTTCGTCGCTACGACGGCACGATCCGTGACGTCGCTACGACGGCACGATCCGTGACGTCGCAGCGTCGTATGAGTATCGCTCCAGCGTCGTAGACTGCGGTCACACTTTGCAATCACGGCGCTGGAGCGATGCCGAGGTTCGCTGGTAACCAGGGTAAACATCGGGTTACTAAGCGCAGGGCTGCACTTAGTAACCCGATGTTTACCGTGGTTACCAGCGTAAAAGTAAAAAAAAAAAAACCGTACATACTCACCATCTGATGTCCGTCAGGTCCCTTGCCGTCTGCTTCCCGCTCTGACTGAGTGCAGCCGTACAGTGAGAGCAGATCACAGCGGTGACGTCACTGCTGTGATCTGCTCTCACTTTCCGGCCGGCGCTCACAGTCAGAGCGGGAAGCAGACTGCAAGGGACCTGACGGACATCAGATGGTGAGTATGTACGGTTTGGTTTTTTTTACTTTTACGCTGGTAACCACGGTAAACATCGGGTTACTAAGCGTGGCCCTGCGCTTAGTAACCCGATGTTTACCCTGGTTACCAGCGAACACATCGCTGGATCGCTGTCACACACAACGATCCAGCGATGACAGCGGGAGATCCAGCGACGAAAGAAAGTTTCAAACGATCTGCTACGACGTACGATTCTCAGCAGGGTCCCTGATCGCTGCTGCGTGTCAGACACTGCGATATCGTAACGATATCGCTAGAACGTCACGAATCGTACCGTCGTAGCGATCAAAATTGCACTGTGTGACAGTACCCTAAAGAAAGATGCAGATTGTCAAATACTTTATCTGTGCATATGCATCTCAGGTTAGGTTTAAAAACCACTTCTGTGCCTTTTTATGACACATGAAATATAAGTATACTGTCAATGTACACCTTGTTCTATCCATACCCACATTTGAACACTGCAAAAAAAAAAACAGCGACGCAATGTCTATCCAGGTAGAATAGGTCAAATTCTAAACACATGTCATTTGAGGAAGCATGGAGACCTTCTATGAACTTAGGGGAGCAATGGAAAAGGAGGGTATAGGTATAGGTAAGGTGAATATTCTGGGTTTACATTTATATTTTTGTGGTGTCTTGATATTTTGAAAAGTCTTGTGTCCAGTTTTTTACATACAATAAACGGTTTCTAGATATTTACAAAAAAGATGTCTCGGACATACATACAGTGCCTTGCGAAAGTATTCGGCTCCCTGGAACTTTTCAACCTTTTCCCACGTATCATGCTTCAAACATAAAGATACCAAATGTAAATTTTTGGAGACGAATCAGCAACAAGTGGAACACAATTGTGAAGTTGAACTAAATTTATTGGCTATTTTAAATTTTTGTGGAAATTCAAAAACTGAAAAGTGGTGCGTGCAATATTATTTGGCCCCTTTACTTTCAGTGCAGCAAACTCACTCCAGAAGTTCATTGTGGATCTCTGAATGATCCAATGTTGTCCTAAATGCCTAATGATGATAAATATAATCCACCTGTGTGTAATCAAGTCTCCGTATAAATGCACCTGCTATGTGATAGTCTCAGGATTCTGTTTGAAGCACAGAGAGCATCATGAAGACCAAGGAACACAACAGGCAGGTCCGTGATACTGTTGTAGAGAAGTTTAAAGCCGGATTTGGATACAAAATGATTTCCAAAACTTTAAACATCCCAAGAATTAGTGTGCAAGCGATCATATTGAAATGGAAGGAGTATCATACCACTGCAAATCTACCAAGACCCGGTCGGCCCTCTAAACTTTTATCTCAAACAAGGAGAAGACTGATCAGAGATGCAGCCAAGAGGCCCATGATCACTCTGAATGAACTGCAGAGATCTACAGCTGAGGTGGGACAGTCTGTCCATAGGACAACAATCAGTTGTACAGTGCACAAATCTGACCTTTATGGAAGAGTGGCAAGAAGAAAGCCATTTCTCAAAGATATCCATAAAAAGTGTTGTTTAAAGTTTGCAACAAGCCACCTGGGAGACACACCAAACATGTGGAAGAAGGTGCTCTGGTCAGATGAAACCAAAATCGATAAGATGGGCAAACCCAGCAAGCTGTGTCAATTCACTATTGATAGTGTAAGCTAAACTGCATCATTAATACACCATATGTCCCTCACAAGGTTGTAGTAAGGGTTGTAAGGAGGGGGGGCAACGCACAGGTCTTTGACGTCACAGGACCTTTCTTCTTGACCCACGTATTGCCGTGATTGCCTGAAATGAAGCGACTGTGGCGTTTGGACCCGCCCTGCATGCGCTCACTTTGCACGAAATCACGAACAGCTGGGGGGTATTTAGCACTCCACATACACAGCATTCCACACAGCCACCTGAGGAAGCCAACTGTGCAAAACATGCATAAGGGCTCAAGCGGACATTCCCAGCATCTGACCATTATGGGTAAGCACTATCCTTGACATCTCTTACGAACGTAGATACCTCCAAAGGCTTATGTGCAGACTATGGGTTGAGTATTTGGGAGCAAAATGTGTGGCACTGGTTACGATTATTTGTGCTAACCTTACTAGTGGGGATATTTTATTACATGTTCAGGTACACACAGCTGTAGCCCCACTCCTCACTACCTTACTGCAACCTTGTGAGGGACATATAGTGTCTTAATGATGCATTTTAGTTTACACTATCATTAGTGCATTGCCACAGCTTGCAGGGTTTACCCATCTTTGTCATCTTACCATTACCCATCATATGTATTGTCTATTTTGATTGAATATTAAGTTGTTGGAATAAAATTTGTCATTTTTGTAACACTTTGACCTTCGTGCTTGTATATTTTGGGGCATTTTCACTCCAGAATTTTTTGTAGGATCCCAAAAAATGGTATCTAGATAGAAACTTGCTAGATGTTTGCCAATATTATGTCTTTGGAAAACTGTTGTGGATATCCATGGATAGAGTGCTGCGTTTCTTGGTACAGATGAATCTACACACGGGATTGTGGTGCATAAGAGCATAGAAGTTTATTAGTCGATGCGTTTTGGAGCTGTGCCAGCTCCTTCTTTGACTACAGGACACTGCGTTTTTTTGTCCCAAAGAAGCAGCATATATGGCTTCAAAGCGCATCAAGTAAAGAACTACTATCCTCTATTACACCACAATCTTGTGTGAAGACTTATCTATACCAAGCAGGGCGGCACTTTTAGCAGTGGCTATCCACAATATTTTCCAAAGAACCCTGGTCCCTCTGCATGCCCTTAAGGGAGTTGTGCCCACCACAACCTAAATAAGTGGGCACGGTTTCACTTCATTTGTTCCTGGTCATATATGCTATCACTGTAAGTGCGCCTCTTCCCCATTTTCTATGTAGATCAAAATGATGCACATGTTTCTATTCTAGCAAAATGTATGCAATTTAGGCTTGGATAATTTTCTTTTTGTTTAAGATACACCATATTATTTGAATGGTTCATTTTAGCATATTTTCACAAAAACCTCCAATGTATTTTATGAAGGGTCTTCCATGTATTCAAAAGACATAAGACCTGGATTTCAACCAATTCCTTTTAAGTGCTACCTTCATTTATTGTAAGAGGTTAATGACTTAAATGATCATTGATTGTCACACATCAATTCAATTAGAGCCCTGTGTGGAAACCAGACTTTATGATGACTCCCGCATCACCCCAAATAATTATCAGGATAGAATTGATTAGACTTTAATAGACAGAGATAAAAAAATACAATAAAGCTACTCTAGCTCCCAATGAACTAATTCATAAAGATAACAGAATACAGATTCTAGCTTTTGTTCACTTTTTATTTTGATGTTACATTTTTTGTCTGTGTCGGGAAAACTCCTTGTACACAATTTGACTGGCTGGGTACAAATGCTGTTCCTTTGACATACACTGGGCTGTATACATCAGAATATTTTATATTTTCTAACTGTAGGAGATCTAAGTCAGGTAATAATCCTGTCATGTATCTCTGATATGGAATAAAATAGAAAATGTGAACTATGGAGAGGAGGAGCCATTGAGTATTCACAACCAAAAGGCCATCAATTTTAAAGTTTCAGGCCAACTTTTTGGTTCATAAATTATTAGTTTTACTGTGGAATTTTGCAAATAAATATCTGCAACAAATAGATAAACCCAACCAAAAGTCTTATGCACATAGCAGAAAACTTTATAATATAACGTTTATATGTAGGTGCAAGTGTGCTCTGGCCAGGAACAGTCATTTCAGCTTCCCAATGTACAGATCTGCTATTTTCTAGTATGCAAGCATTCAAGACTACTTAGGTCTCTTCATCAGGACTATGCCTAATGAAGAGACCTGAGTAGTCTGGAAAGCTTTCTAATTGTTATCATCTTTTCAGCTAGTCATAAGAGATATCAACCACTGAGGACTCTCAAATTGTAATATTTTTCTATCTATTGGCTAGAGAGGTTCAAAGATATATTTTTCCTGCATGATACTTGCAATTATACAGTATGGTACAGTAGAATGCATAGCATTGTAGTACTACAGTATAGTATTGTGGAATATGAAACCAAACAGGGTCCAACCCAATACAAGGTAAAGCCAGTGAAGACAGCTCGTCAGCTAAATGGTAGCTAAGTTGTATGTTATTCCAAATGTTAAGGTCAAGATGTGATGTTAATCTAGCTTATAAAACAAAACCTGGACTCTGTATTTTCTGCCAAGACTACAGCAACATCTTTCTTTGTGGCAGTTCATCTAACACCCTTCAATCTAACTTCAACTGTTCTGTCACCTGATTAATTTGCCTGTCCCCTTTTTACTCTTCTGGATCTCACCTAATAATTCCTTTACTGGCACTCCACTGCCTAGAGACCAAAATCTGTCCCCACTTTACATATTTGACCTAATCTCCACATATTTCCCCATTTGTCATCTCGGATTCTCTGAGGACCTCCTTCTTTGCTCTCCTGTTGCATGTATCTCATGCAACCGCTTTGAAAATGTCTCCAGTGTTTTCCCCATACTATAGAATTCTCTACCCCAACCGGTCAGTCTTTCTCCACTCTTATTTTTGAAGCCTTCAAATGCAACCAGAAAAAAAACATATCTTCAGATCTTCAGGAAGCATTGCAACCTGCAATAACCCTGCTTTCGCATTAATATTATCTATGATGCTTACAATCCCTTGACCTCCTGTCTCTGCCCTCCTTACCTTGCAGATTGTGAGCCCCATTCGGGCAGCTTCTCTTCCTTTCTGTTCCAGACTGTCATTGTTAGTGTGTTTATTGTACTTGGAATGTGTTTTATGAATGTAAACCCTCTTGACATGTACAGCACCCTGTAATTAGTGGTGCTTTAAAATAATAAAATTATTATGGCTAAGAGTTAATCCTAACATAGACTCTAAAATGGTAAGTTCTAATGGAACACATTTTAGAACCGAGTTCCCAATGCGGAAACCTCCTTTGAAACAAGAGTTTTCTGTTTTTATAGACTTCCTAGGACGCTTTCATTAGAAAGTAGATCAAAGATAAAAATGTAAAATGAAAAAGGAATCCACTTCTTCAGTCATCAGCCAAACTTAGAAATGAGGCTGATATAACCAAAGTTATCTATCTCCATGACAAACGTAATGCTGGCCCCGAGATTTATTGATGACATGCAATTATCTATAGATCCATGTGTAATTATTCCACTAATGATACCCAAGTTAAAACTGAGGAGCTGGGCATGGTCGTGGAAGGAATTATTTAGCCTCTGGATCTTCTCAGGCATGATTTATATAGCCAACACCCAGCTTGTTTTTTATTCTGTTAATATAATGGACTGAATAAAATTTATAAAGCTGTTAATTAATCTTATATACAGTAATTGAATCTCTTATTATTCTGCAGTCTGCAAGTATTATAGTCAGTGTGAATGAATTCAAAATGGATACCGAAAATGAACTTATGAATTAATATGCAATATGGTACTGAATGGAAATACATCAATATCTATCATAAACAAAATCACTAAAAATATCTGTATTTGAATAACAATTGTGGCTTTTAATGTTCACCTCTATGGTAAAAGGAATGCAAACATTTTTCGGTTTTCACTCTGGCCACTGACCTCTCACAATAGGCTGACACTTCCTTTTTTACATACCGGTAGGTCACTTCTCAATTATAAAGCTAAATGCAGTTTACACACTTTTTAGTGCACTTCTTTTTTCCACCTCTCTGCACAGCATCCTCTGCATATTTCACAGAGCATGCTCACAGCACAGTAAATCTATAGTTAATTTATGCAAGAAACATGATTTTCCGGTTTACCCTTAGTTTGAAGAGGGGATAAAAATATGCTCCAGAAATATTTTATTTCTTTGTTTTCCTTTTAATCATATTGCATTAGAATATGGCCCTGATCTATAGGGAACGGCTTGAACAATGCCACACTTGATGAGGATGCGTGTTGGAGTCAGACGCTCCTGATTCATTAAAAATATGGCATTTCTCAAAAATGGCATGTCCTTCCACACAAATCGCCACAAATCTTACTTCACTTAGGGCCTGTAGTTAGATATATTGCAAAAGGTACGTCTTAACTCATTATAAATAACAAGATCTGTGGCATCATACTCTTGTTTTGCCCTTGTTGGACCCCAGTTTTGCAGATTTGGCAGAGCTGGGCAAAATTGGTATGAATACAACACAAGTCAATGACATTTTGCTCACCCTCGAGTTGCAAAAAATATTGAAACTTAGCAAAGTGTTCTATCCCAAATTTCTGACATGAATCAAGGACTATGTCTTTTCTTAGGGGGCTACATAGATAGCTATAATTTATACAAAGTATATATTCTACAATCACTGATTTATATTTAGATTATAATCCCTGGCAGACTACCCAGAAGAATTTGTTGGAGCTAACAAGAGATGAATTGTCACACCGTGTCCTAACAGCTCAGCCACTTCATTCAATAGATCCATGGGGTTCACGGTGGTTAGAATTATGTTGGCCAATGTAATGATTGGTTCCACAATAATTGAATACTCGTGGCATATTCAGGTAATACAGGTGAGTATAGCCTGTGTTGTGACAAGGAAACCCCTATAATAATGGAAAGAGGGACTGAGAACAACTGAAACTTTTTGCAGTTGTAACACAACAGTTTTACAAATTGCTGTTATATAAAGGGAACTTCCATTATTAGGTATCAGTCATTATGAAACCAAAACCACAGTCTTTCAGATTGAAAAATGTATTTGTGATCTGAATGGCCCTTTTAACATCTCTTTTCCAAGGTACTTGTTTTCCCCAACTTTAGCTTGTATGCATCAGATTGTGACTTGAGAGTGACAATAAGAGGCTTTGACGTAAAATAGGACATGTTCCTATTAACCGTTTAAGACAGCTACTAATTTGAGACTTGAGGTGACAGTGATTCTTTTTTTGCACATCACTGTGTTCCAAACGTCATTTATTATTAAAGAGTATCCATCATTTTACATTTTTTCATAAATCAATAGTACCACGTGAAAATAAAAAGCTAGCTTTGTGATATATCTTAATAGAGAAATTCTAATCTTTCTACCCCTGAACGGATAATTTTTTCTCAACATTTAAAATTCATGGGTAAAATTTGCCTTTAGTAAATACAGATTTCCCCATTACTCAGATAAATGATGGTGGCTGGTGCTCATAAAATCTATATACCATCATTTCAGGAGAACTTGCAAGAGAATGTCTATGCCCCTAGCTCCTCCCTATTACTAAGCCCTTCCTTATCCCTTCCTTACCCCCTATCTTATCCCTTCCTTCTCTAAAGAATTTCAAAAGAACAAACAATCATCTACAACCTCAGCAATTGGAAAACCTGTACTCACTGAATACAGGTTTTACAGATTTTACCCATGAATTCAAAGTAATGTCCTGTCCAGGAGGAGAAAGAAGTACATTTATGTGACAAGATATATTACAAAGTTGCATATTTCCATGTGTACTAGTGATTTATGAAATAAAAATTAAAATGATGGTTACACTTTAAAGAGGAACTTTCACCAAATTTTCAGTGTTGAGCTTTTTAATTTCGCTTTTCCTTTTCAGAGATACTAGCAATCAAATTATTTGGCACCTAATGAGTTAACTTTCGTTAAGTCCAAGTGGGCGTTTTCACTGGTGGGAGTGTATTTCTGTATGAGTCTCTATCTGATAACCCTTACTTGGACTTAACAAAAGTTAACTCATTATGTTCAAAATTAGTTGACTGCTAATATCTTCATAACGGAAAGGCGAAATTAAAAAATAACAACATTTTTTATTCCGCTCTGCAGCCAACATTACATACTGTGTTTAACTCAACATGAAAAATTTGGTGAATGGTGCTTCTGCTGACATAGTAGTATGAGGTCTTGTTTTTTGACAATTGAGTTGCATTTTAATAGTACCATTCTGTAGTACATATCGAGCATTGAAAAAGTGTTTTTTTTTGGGGGGAACAATAAAAAAAAACACAAATCTACATTTGTTCCTTTTAATGTCTTCGTTATTACTACATTGACTAATTAAAACATTTTAAAAAGGGTAACACTCAGCTTTCATCAGTTATTTTTCAGCAAAGAATGAAGCTACAGCACATTCGCAATTTATTTAAATGCAATGATGACACATATCCAATTTTTTCTTCAGACCATATCAAGAAATCACAGCATGCATGATTTGCCTATGAGAATTATATGGCACTCCCCCAATTAACTCTCTACGAACATTTAAAAATTCAGACTGCACTCAGGTGCAGTCCAATTTTCATGGACTAACATGATAGAGAAGGTGGTGAATCTAGTGTTTTTTCTCTCCACCTCCAAGAAACTCGGATCACACTCTGATTAGACTCTGATCTGAGTGTGATTAGCATAACTGGACCTATTTTCTCGGATGTGGAGACAACGATCGTCTGCACCTGCCCTTATAAAAATCATCAGCCATGCTTTGGGCAGTGTTAAGTATTATCTTTTCTCTAAATAAGGATATTTTCCATAATTGGTCAATATAATTCATTAGATAAAATATTCATAAAATATTAAATATCCTATATCTTTGTCAATTGCTAAGCTGATACTCAAGTAGTTAAAACAGCCATTGGCAGAAGAAATGAACACCCTCTGACCTGTTCCGCGTGACCTCCTGTTTGCCCTTTCTGTGGTCTCCCGGCAGTTGCTATGTTTTCTTCTGTGTTTAATGAAAGATCAGTGTCTATTGACTCAGCTTAGATCGCTTACACCTTCTACACAGAATTTCAGGCAATGTAATGCTCTTTCAATAGTTCTGGTATATTATATTGTGTATCTTCTTGGCTGATCCCGACAGAATGTTCCCATAATTCTTCTTGCACAAAAGTACATAAAATTTTACTGCACTTGTTGGCATTGACGCAACTACCTGGCAGGGTTGTTCTGTTTCCTCTATAAATTAGGTTGAGTCAAATTTAGTACCTGCCAAATTAAGGATGTTGTCCTACAAAACGGGACTGGTTTTTAGAGTGATATAAGGAGATTTCAATGAAGGGAAGAAACAAGTTTAGACATGCTGATATAAAGAGGCCCTGTTACCAATTCAGAAGTGACCACCAGTTTTTATTCTTATTTTATTCCAGGTGTTACCCTAAATATTCAGCATTTTTTTTAAATTCTCTATATTCTTCAGGAGAATAAGGGCCTTTTTACTTTACGCCAATTTTTATGGTCTTCACCAAGGCGGCATGGCTCATAGGATTCCTTGAGGGTGTGTTTTTAGGCTGCTCTGCATTATTATTTGTGAGCACCACCCCCTAAGCAAGAACCATTAACCCCTTCGTGACCTTTGATGGTTAGGTACATCAAAGGTCTTGTCCTTGCACTTTGATGTGGGCTCCAACACTGAGTCTGCATCTTTTCCTGGACATGACAGCCCATCTGATTTCATGTGCCTCTACCAGCACAAACGGATCCACTTGGGGATGTTAACCAGTTGAATGCTGATGTCAGTCACTGACACTGGCAATGAAAGCGTGCCGACTGGAAGCGCATCACAAGTTTCACCCATCGATGCCCCTGTTACGTCACAGGGTGTTGAGGGCCTGTCATGATAGTCGGGGGTCTGCAGAAGACCCCCATGCCTGTCATTGTCAATCTCGCTTGAGGCCAGCATTCATACGAGATTGTGATTTTTGCTACACAGCAAGGCTGAAGACCTGATATGTGCAGCACAGGTGATCGGATGATCGCAGCTTCAAGTCTCCTAAGGGGACTATTAAAGCAAGCAAAAAGTAAAAAAAAGGTTTAAAAAATATAAAAAATATAAAAACAAAAGTTTAAAGTTCTTTTGCTCCATTAAAAATAAAACTATAAAATAAAATAAAAATACTCACATTTGGTATCGCTGCATTCAGAAATGTCCAATCAATCAAAATATAAAATAAATTAATCAGATTGGTAAATGGCATAAAGAGAAAAAAGTAGAAATGCCAGAATTACGGTATTTTGGCACCACAAAATTGCTATAAAATACAATAACAGGAGATTAAAACATTGTATCTACCCCAAAATAGTATAAATAAAAATGTCAGTTTGGGGCACACAAAAATAAGCCCTCACCCAGCCCTAGATATGGAAAAAACAGAGACCCTACGGGTTTTGAAAAATGTACAAATTTTGGATTTTTTATTCAACACTTAAATAAAAAATGAACCTCTACACATGGGCATACCCACCGTGGGGCAGAGGGGGCAGCTGCAGGGGCGCGCACCTATCATGATGAGGCCACCTGATTTTCCTGCAGCCGGCCCTTTAAATCTTCGGGCACTGCAGCTTTACAGGTGTGCACGCTCGCACAAGCATCAGTGAGTCAGTGGCCTGGTGCCCTGCACATAGGGGTTAAGAACACCTGACTTTGAATGTCAGGACGTTCTTTGTGGGCGAAGAGAGACCGCTCTGCTCTCCCCATCTCCCACCCCTGGCTGTAGCACGCTGCTGAACATATCAGGATCAGGTCAGGCATCCGGAGGAGCTTCAACTACCCGCCCCCTCCTGAGGCAATCGCTGTTATTCAAATCTATTCAGTCAATGACGTCACACCTGATCTCGGTGAGAAAGTGAGAGTGTAAAGGTACTGTCACACTCAGCAACTTTCCAACGAGAACGACAGCGATCCGTGACGTTGCAGCGTCCTGGATAGCGATCTCGTTGTGTTTGACACACAGCAGCGATCAGGATCCTGCTGTGATATCGTTGGTCGGAGCTAGAAGTCCAGAACTTTATTTCGTCGCTGGATCACCCGCTGTCATCGCTGGATCGGTGTGTGTGACACCAATCCAGCGATGTGTTCGCTTGTAACCAGGGTAAACATCGGGTTACTAAGCACAGGGCTGCACTTAGTAACCCGATATTTACCCAGGTTACCATTGTAAAATTTAAAAAAAAACACTACATACTCACCTTCTGATGTCTGTCACGTCCCCCGCCGGCGGCTTCCCTGCACTGAATGTGTCAGCACCGGCCGGCCGTAAAGTAAAAGCAGAGCACAGCGGTGACGTCACCGCTGTGCTGTGCTTTATGGCCGGCGCTCACAGTCAGTGCGGGAAGCTGACGGCGAGGGACATGACATACACCGGAATGTAAGTTTGTAGTGTTTTTTTTTTATACATTTACAATGGTAACCAGGGTAAACATCGGGTTACTAAGCGCGGCCCTGCGCTTAGTAACCCGATGTTTACCCTGGTTACCCGGGGACCTCGGCATCGTTGGTCGCTGGAGAGCTGTCTGTGTGACAGCTCTCCAGCGACCACACAACGACTTACCAACGATCACGGCCAGGTCGTATCGCTGGTCGTGATCGTTGGTAAATCGTTTAGTGTAACGGTACCTTAACACTCCAGTCCCAGACTCGAGTCACTCCCAGAAGAAACACATTTTAATTAAAATACATCAGCCCCCAGCACCTGGTCCTGTAATAATTAGAGGTGCTGAGCTGGGACCTGGGGCTGGGCTGATGTATATATAGGTGCTGGGGGCTGGCTGTGGCTGATGTATGTATATACAGGGGCTGGGGGCTGGCTGGGCTGATGCATATACAGGGGCTGGAAGCTGGCTGGTCTGATGTATATACAGGTGCTGTGGCTTGGGCTGATATATATACAGGGGCTGGGGGCTGGCTTTGTCTGGGCTGATGTATATACAGGTGGTGCTGGGCTCAGTGGGCTGGGGCTGGTGATGATATATACAGGTGGTGCTGGGTTTAGTGGGCTGGGGCTGGTGATGATGTATATACAGGTGCTGGGCTCAGTGAGCTCGGGCTGGTGACGATGTATATACAGGTATGGGGCTCATTATACTGTATGGAGTATTATATGGAGCACATTATACTGCATGGAGCAATATATGGGGCATGTTATTCTGTATGGATCGCAGTGTGGAGCCCACAATACTGTACAGAGGACCATGTGGTTCCCATAATACTGTATGGAGCAATGTATGGGGCTCATTATACTGTATGGAGCAATATATGGGGAATGTTATTCTGTATGGAGCACTATGCGGTGCCCACAATACTGTATGGAGGACTATGTGGTGCCCATAATACTGTATGGAGCAATATATGGGGCTCATTATACTGTATGGAGCAATATATGGGGCTCATTATTCTGTATGGAGCACTCTGTGGTGCCCAGAATATTGTATGGAGGACTGTACTGTCTGATTTATGACCTATTGTAAAATGTACAATAGTTATCACTCATGTAATGTATAGGGGGACTGTAAATGAGATGGGAGCCCTATGGGGGCTGTATATGTTTGTGGGGGGGTGCCGTTTTGAAGATCGCCTCTGGCAGCAGTGTGGCTAGGTTCACCCCTTCCCATAAGCAAAAAATATATATATTATTATTCTTCCTGCGCTTTATACTTACCTCTCAGCGCTCCCCTGATGACCACCGGTGTCTTCTGATCCCCGCCTGGTCCGCAGCGAGCGTGGGCTCTAGGACCCGGCATCCAGGCACATGATGCTGTTTAAGGTCCTGTGCCAGGTCCTACAGTATCGGGATGAGGAGCGATCACCGTGGGAACCCGGAGAGTGAGGTCGGTAAAAAGCACGACCATGGCTTGCCCCCCCCTAGTTTTGATCCTGGATATGCCCATGCCTCTACATGTTTGTAACTGTGTTCTCATATTGCCCTGGTGAATGATATTAACAGGTCAGTTTTAGCATTTAGCAAGCAAGGTAAATAAAAAAAACAAAACAATTGTGGAATTGCACTTTTTTTGCCTTTTCACCGCACTTGAAGTTTTTTTTTCCCATTTTACAGTACTCTATATGGTAAAATCAATGGTGTAATTGAAAAGTACAACTCATCCCATAAAAAAATAAACCTTTTTATGTCTATATTGATGGGAAAGTAAAAAAGTTCTGGCTCTGGGAAGAAGGGGTGCAAAAAACAAAAGATCAAAAATGGAAAATTGCAAGGTCGTGAAGAGGTTAAAATGATCACAAAATAAAAAAAAACATCTCTGGAAATGATTGACGGATTTTAAAAAGACCAAGGGTAGCAAGAGGAATCGAATAAGAGAAATAACTTGCCACTTTTGACCTGATGACAGGTTCTCTTTAACCCCTTCTTAAGATTTATACAACTTAACATTATTTAAAATTGTTATTTTTTGACATTACATAAACCCACCTCACTATAGGAGTATTGCTAAATCCAGTCCACTCTCAGAGAAGCATGGCAGCCTCTGCTAGTTTTAGTAGTAATTTAGTCACACTAACCTTTCTCTATAGAGGGGTCCTATTGATCTGACCTGGTAATAATGAGCTGGTCTGAATCTGACCTCTATCCAGCACAGTTGCATAATCAGGCTCATTAGCATATGAGTGCAGTTAAGGTACCGCAGATATTGTGAAGTGTCTACCTAATGTACAGGTATAGCTAGACTTTAGAAAATATATTCACCTTGGTATTAGTTCTTGGGCTTTGCAATAAGCAGAATTTGAATGTACCAATTAATGCTTCATTAAATAATCTACTGTTTATTGATATCATGGACCCCTTAAAAGATTAATAACCAGCAACTGTTATAGGTCTTGTCTAATTGTCCATACTAAAAAAAATAAATAATGTGATCATTGTGATTAAGTTAAGAAATTAATTAAGGGTAACATAAGATGGATATTGAAGAAATTGAGAAAAGAGTTACAGAGGAAGGATGAAAAGTCACCATAAGTTGTGGACGTTTTGATGACGATACATATATAAATTTAGAGGAGTTTGGCTTAGGTAGTCATTCATGACCAATGCATGTCTCTTTAAATGGGTTATCTATTCATAGGCAGGCTCTTTCAGGTGAGCGCTACAGCACTGATCCGCCGATCTTGCAGAGGAAAATGCGAACATCCAGACATTTTGTTAGGGGAGAAATATATTATTTAAGCTACTCATTCAGATGAATGCATATCCATATTATACATAGTTGGCCAAAATCCTCCCGAGTTGATTCAGTTCTTAAAGGATTAGCCCAGAACCACATTATTTTTCACAAAGCTCAGCTTCACATAGCATTTTGGGTAGCCTTATTTTTATCTGCTAAAACTACATTTCCCAGGAGCGGTTGCTTTATCTCAGTGCTGCAGACCCTTCACTCCTCTACTGTATCCCTGTCTAGTCCCACCTCTCTGACTTATCAAGCTATCTTAGTAGTAAAATGCTGGAGAATTTGTTGGCACTATATAAATAAAATGATTATAAGTGTAGAACTCAACTTATGCTTCTGTGCATTAGCTGCTCTTGTACATCAGTATAGTTGCGATGGAGTTTTAGATCATTAGCTGGCTCTAAATCTCAACTATTCAGCATCGACACTTTTTCATAACAGCAGTATATAACTCTGTTGATGCATACAGCAGAAGATAATCATCTGCCATATGCAAAAACATAGCATCATTTTCAGTTTCACATCACTGATCTCTCAGCAACAGGCAAAAAAACCCAGCTAGACTAATTTCAGTCCCAGTACACAGGGCCCTATACTGAAGTTACCTTTCCGCTAATCTCACGGCATACAGCCCAATTTTGAATTTTAGCTTTTTTTCCAGTGCATCTCTCCTTTCTGATGTCTCTATATAGAGACAATGCTGAAGTATATGTCTATTGTCTGTCCCCTGTACATAGGGCCCACTCATCCAACAGTATATTACTTTTATCTATACCCTATATACAGTACATTATGCAGTGTATGTGTCCTTTCTATTCCCTGTATATATAGTACATCCCATCCTATAGTATATCTCATTTTGCTGTCTCTTCTATATACAGCCAATCCTAAAGCATATCTCTCTTTTTTGTCTCCTCTATATACAGCCCATCCTGAAGAACACTTCTTTCCTCCCCCTCCTGCACTATATCTCTCCTCTCAGCCTCCTGTATACGCAGCCCATTCTGCATTTACAGCCCATCCTCTTAGTTACTATCACACAGGCATCGATGCTTTTTGGTATAAGCACAGCTATACTGACAGGATGCCAGCTGAGTGGTAGACTGTGCGGCGAAAGATCGATAAGGACCCCTGGAGCTACAAGACAGTTCCAATGGCAATAGAAGGACCAATAGAGTTTTGAGGGTCATCTTAAGTGGGTGATATGTGCAAATTGGGATAGATTTCATAATTGGTACAAATGAACAAGTATTAATGTGTACATTATTATATGACCACATTGTGTTTTTTTATAACCCTTTAAATGATAACTGCTTCTTTTCTAGCTAATACATTGGTTACTGAGAGTAGGCCCCCATGGGTAATGCCCATATGCTCCAATTGGGACAGATAAAACAACCCGTTGAAATACATTTATAAAAAAGCATTTCTTGTAGCTAAAATATCCTGATCACACGCTGTTCCTCTTGGTTCATTATGTCACTTCCTTGAAGAGCACGAGATTAGCATTCTGTTCATTAAGATGCAGATGAAATTTCCTACAACACAATGAAACAGCTTCAGAAAAGATTGCTTATATCTACCCCGCTTCTTATTATGTACAGAATGACTGGGATTGTGCCATAATAGATCAGAATATCAGGTGATTGGGTTTATTTTAGATAGGATTTCATGGAACCAAAGGTTTCTTATTGAGGAAGCAAACGAAGGATCTGAAAATAAACTGCGAGAGCTATTCACGATCGCCTTTATAACGAGATTAAAGCGGTTAACATTGATTATCGCTGGAGCTAAATAAAGTGTTGTCCTTTTTGTATGTGACATGACTATTTTTGGACACATAACGTACCATTATCGTGGTTACTGCCATGAAACAAAGACATAGACACAGGGAGAAAAATACACAGTAATGCATAAAAGCCTCTTATCGGGCAAACATTTCTCGTGTTTATGGTTTGTTCTATGGGATCATGATACAAGATATTTAAGTCACACATAAATATTAAGTAGTTTTCCTGGAGGTATCTAACTACACAAATACATAGGAGGGAGTTAAGTGATCCCTGAATTTTCAGGTATCTTATCTCATTTGATTGAGATCCAAGAAGTATCATTTCTCCTTGTGGAGGGTGACATGTTAAGCATGCTGAGGTGACAAGACTTTCATGCTCCTCTGGGAAATATGCAAATTGTCTCCTAAGAGAGGGAGAGGACTAGACCTCTAGTGCCACCTATAGGAAGTAGCAATCCTTGAAGTCAATGTCGACATTTTAACTTGTTACATGACTTAGGATAAAAGCCCAAACCAGAATCTCAATTTGCAGACACTGTCCCTCATCAGTGCAAAGTGTGAGATCTGGTTTGGCTTTTATGTGAAAGGAGTCTGATCGGGATCCATGGGGGATCGTTTCTCCTTGTGGAGAGTGACATGCCTAAATGAGGAGACTTTCATGCCGCAAGGCTCCTCTGGGAAATATGGAAATTGTCTGTTCAGAGAGGAAGAGAATCATGCTTGACATGTTACTCTCCACAAGGAGAAACGATACCCCTCAAAAAATTATTGAGAAGCATTCCTTAAAGGGATAATCCCATATTGTACATTTATGGCATATCCAGTGGATATATCCTAAAAGTATAGTAGTTAAGGGTCCAACAAATGGCACTCACATCTCTTTTGAGAGTGAATTCCCATAATAATAATAATAATAATAATAATTTTATTTATATAGCGCCAACATATTCCGCAGCGCTTTACAACTTATAGAGGGGACTTATACAGACAATAGACATTACAGCATAACAGAAATCACAGTTCAAAACAGATACCAGTAGGAATGAGGGCCCTGCTCGCAAGCTTACAATCTATGAGGAAAAGGGGAGACACGAGAGGTGGATGGTAACAATTGCTTTAGTTATTTGGACCAGCCATAGTGTAAGGCTCGGGTGTTCATGTAAAGCTGCATGAACCAGTTAACTACCTAAGTATGTAACAGTACAGACACAGAGGCTATTAACTGCATAAAGTGTATGAGAACATGATGGAGGAACGTGATTATGTTGTTGTTTTTTTATTAATAGGCCACACAGGGATAATTAGGTTAATGCGTTGAGGCGGTAGGCCAATCTGAACAAATGAGTTTTTAGGGCACGCTTAAAACTGTGGGGATTGGGGATTAATTGTATTAACCTAGGTAGTGCATTCCAAAGAATCGGCGCCGCACGTGTAAAGTCTTGGAGACGGGAGTGGGAGGTTCTGATTATTGAGGATGCTAACCTGAGGTCATTAGCAGAGCGGAGGGCACGGGTAGGTTGGTAGACTGAGACCAGAGAGGAGATGTAGGGTGGTGCTGAGCCATGGAGTGCTTTGTGGATGAGGGTAGTAGTTTTGTACTGGATTCTGGATTGGATGGGTAGCCAGTGTAATGACTGGCACAAGGTAGAGGCATCGGTGTAACGGTTGGCGAGGAATATGATCCTGGCAGCAGCATTCAGGACAGATTGGAGCGGGGAGAGTCTGGTAAAAGGTAGGCCAATTAGTAGAGAGTTACAATAGTCCAGACGAGAATGAATAAGTGAGACAGTAAGAGTTTTTGCAGAGTCGAAAGTAAGAAAAGGGCGAATTCTGGAAATGTTTTTGAGATGCAGATAAGAAGAGCGAGCCAGTGATCGGATGTGGGGGGTGAATGAAAGCTCGGAATCAAGGATGACTCCAAGGCAGCGGGCATGTTGCTTTGGAGTAATGGTGGAACCGCACACAGAGATGGCAATGTCGGGCAAAGGTAGGTTTGTAGAGGGAGAGAACACGAGGATACCTCGTCACAGGCACAACCACACATCAGGGCTCATTTCTTGAGATATATGGTGCTTTTTTCATCTGTATACTTATATGACGTATCCCATGGATTTGCTTTAAATATCCAAGAATATGCCTTTAAGTAAAAATAACTTCCAAAGTCATATCTTCAGGAGTGCCAGAAATGATGCTTGGTTTTAAGGTATTTTCCTACAGCTTTACATATTCTTCCATTTGACCTGTTTATGAATGGTGTACACTTCTGTTTCTGAAGATGTCTAACAAGGAAGAGACTTTGGGCACCAACGTAAAATTTTAACTAAAGGCTATGCCGCCATCAATCAAATGATAACATTCAGTTTTTCTACAAAAAAAAACTCATTGCCACTGTTAGCGATCTCAATGTCTGTTCCATATGACTTCAATTTTCCGAATGTCAGTTTTTCTTCAGACTAGCTTCATGTCTAATATTCCTGCACTGTTACTGCCTGTGTGGCCATATGTTCTCTTCTTCTGCTTCACCATTACGCAACCTGTTCTTAATTGCTTCACAACGTTAGTCATCATTTTCAACTTTATTATCGGGTGACAAGGCCAAAGAGAAATAAGGGAAAAAAAAGAAGAAAAACTATATACGGTATTGATGCCTGGCCAGCTTTGAAATTTTTGACACGTATTTTGTTATTTTGGCCTTTGGCTAGTATAGTGAGCCATTTTCCAGCAAAGCCATCTGAAACAGTGACAATTATTGAGAGGATTGGAAATATTAGACCAAAATAGCATCCATCAAATAAATGCCGGAGTCTTTACACGGCTTGGCAGCTGTGTCATCCAGAGGGCCGATGAGAAATCTCTCCTCGCGCTGGTCTGCTAAAAGGTGTCGAAAGCTGGTGGAACCCACAGATAACTGGAGCCAAATTAATGTTGCATCACTGAGACGCAGCAGCTTGTGTGAATAATTCTTTAGCTTTCAGACATAATTGGCCATACTGACTAAGTGATGCTTTCAACATGTCTGCGAACAATTTGCTGGAGGAAAAGGCCATCTACATTAATTTTAGAATTGATACTATTGTTACAATTGGAAATGTAACTGTCTGAGATCAGGGAAATTACACAAGACACAAAATAATAGTAATAATAATAATAATAATAATAATAGGAAATGCTATAATACCCTTAATAAAATATCATATTGATACCTCTATTACTATTTCTATTATTAATAGTAATTATAACAACACGGTAATAACAATAACACAAGTAGTAATAATAATAATACCTCTACTACTATTATTATTTAGTTATTTAAAAATGACCAATTCATTCTGCTATGCTGTCCGGCGTCCAGCGAGTCTTCACTTATGTGCCCACCATCCTCAGTGCAATATCCTTGACGCTTCTGGTGCTTTCAAGACCCCATAACATCATAATGTCAAAGTGCAATCCAAGCCATGATATTACGTTAGGCCTAGTAAGTGCCACAGGTGCCAAGGATGTAGTGCTGAGGATGGTGGGCACGAAAGTAGAGACCAGCTGCCATATAGGAGCAGACTGGATGTGAAACCAGGGAAGTGCAGATTGGATTGCTCATCTCTTCCATAATTAAAAAAAAGAAAAATAATGCTCTATTAAAACTTCCATTACTAAATTCACTACTACTAATCTTTCCACTATCTATACTAGTACAATAATAATACCTCTATTATTACTACTGTTACTAATACTACTGCAATGAATGTTAGTATTTATAGGGGTAATAATAATAATAATAATAATAATAATAATAATAATAATATAATATAAAGAGTTACTTCTATATCTCCATTAGGGAATGTGTCCATGGTCCGGAATTCCAATGTTTTGGATGCAGCCTATACCCCTCTCCTCCCAAAGCGCTGCCCCCTTTTGTACGCGTGCTGATTCCGCCTGGGTTCATTGAACACGGCGGAGTCACCGCATCCTATACATAGACTGTGTTTTTTATCTTGCGGAGACTGATCGTCTCCGCTAGATAAATAGACATGCTGCGGTCTAGAAGCATAAGTTTCATAAGTTGTCCATAATTGAACAAACCTATTGAAAGGATGGTATCACCCAGGTGTCAATTCATTCATCCACTTTCAGGAAGAACAGGGGCATGGCGCAAGGATGAAATCTAAGAAGTGGTGTTCTAACAAATCCAGGACAACACTAGTTTCACAGGCGCTTAAGATGGGCTCCAGTGTTATAGCTTTATTAAAGTTTGTCACTAGGAATACTTGTGTTTAGAGTAGTGCAAGGGTTGTACTCTGTGCTGTATTCACATGGCAGATGTGACAAATAATATTCCGTCTAGCCAGGCTGATTCTGGCCTGTTCACGCTGGTTGGGGCTTATTTATTGATGAAAATAGATGGGAACAGAATGATCATATAAGATCGTTCTGCCCCCATAGATCATCATATTAATGGCTGGATATTCCCCATTTACAGCTGGTAATCTGTTGCTAACAATTATGATTTTTATATAGAAATAAACTATCTGATCACCATCAGTGCTTTTCCGGTGATCAACCACAAACTGTTAGTTAGGAATCAATGTTCCTACTAATAACTTTCATTTGATGATTGTCAGCTTAGCTAAATTTACCTTTAGATTCAGAAATGTTCCCTTCATGGAAGGCTTATGCTTTTCCTATCCTGGGAATGTAATATGGGGATACAAGGCGGCAAAACTCAAAGGGAATCTGTCAATAGGTTTTTGATATTTCAACTGCGAGCACCATAATGTATGAAAAGAGACCCTGATTCCAACGACGTATCAATTAGCTTACTGGGTGCAGCAGTTGTGATACAATCTGAATTTTTAGAATGTAGGAGAGCTCAGAAATCTAACCTCGCCCACACCACAGATTCCTGTGTACATTGTCTATTGAAAGTAAGCTGTTTATCAGAGGAGGGGGTGTGGTCGGACCACTTGGCACAAGGGAGCTAGTCCGTGCAGTGATAATCTCCTGGTGATAAAACATTTGTTGTATGAAAACAACAGCACACAGCCTAATAATTGACATGTCGCTGAAATCTGTGTTCATCTGCCACCTCATGCTATCCTCAGATTACACAGCAGAAACCTGCTGACAGGTTCCCTTTATTGCACATAAAATGCAATGACGTGCATAGCTTTATACAAAAAACGGTAAAAGTATATACCATATAAGGTTAAAAAATACATTATGACTATGATGTTTTGTGATAAGACACCACATTCAATTTGTATTGACCCCCCCCTTGTTTATAACTAAGGCACTAAAGGTACCGTCACATTAAGCGACGCTGCAGCGATAGCGACAGCGATCCCGATCGCTGCAGCGTCGCTGTTTGGTCGCTGGAGAGCTGTCACACAGACCGCTCTCCAGCGACCAACGATGCCGAGGTCCCCGGGTAACCAGGGTAAGCATCGGGTTGCTAAGCGCAGGGCCGCGCTTAGTAACCGGATGTTTACCCTGGTTACCAGCGTAAAAGTTAAAAAAACAAACAGCACATACTCACCAGCGCGTCCCCCAGCCTCTGCTTCCTGACACTGACTGAGCTCCGGCCCTAACAGCACAGCGGTGACGTCACCGCTGTGCTTTCACTTTCAGTTTAGGGCCGGCGCTCAGTCAGTGTCAGGAAGCAGAGGCTGGGGGACGCGCTGGTGAGTATGTGCTGTTTGTTTTTTTAACTTTTACGCTGGTAACCAGGGTAAACATCGGGTTACTAAGCGCGGCCCTGCGCTTAGTAACCCGATGTTTACCCTGGTTACCAGTGTAAAATATCGCTGGTATCCTTGCTTTTGCTGTCAAACACGGCGATACACGGCGACCTAGCGACCAAATAAAGTGCAGACCTTCTAGCAGCGACCAGCAATTTCACAGCGGGATCCAGATCGCTGCTGCGTGTCAAATACAGCGATATCGCTATCCAGGTCGCTGCAACGTCACGGATCGCTGGCGATATCGCCTAGTGTGACGGTACCTTAAGATGTCCACCCTTCTTCATGCTTCCATTACTGCCTTGCATTAAGTAAATTGCTAACAGCGGTTGTCTAATAGTCAGAAAAGCAAATCAGCTTGTCTCTGCGATACTAAATAACATGCGGCTCTGCCCAATGACAGCACCATGAACACAATCCCTAGAAACCTTATTGCTTTTTGCTAATTACATGTAAATTGCTGTCGAAACTGGATGGAGCTTCATGAGTCCGGTGCAGGAGCCCATGCCGGTGACTCAATATGCACATACTTGACATTTACTTGACTGAATCTCCCCAAACATATTTATTGCCAGCTTAAAAAGTAAGATGTTAAATGGCATGAAGTCTAAATGTTCATATAGTTGGGTTTTAGTGCAAGCTTCATTCTCTAAAGCTAAATGTGTCTGTTTGCTATAGAAAGTAATGAGATTTCTTTGGGTCCCGTAGACACACGATGAAAGGAATTTCTCTTGTGGTTAATGAAATAACCCTTAAACAGGTCGGAGGAAAATGAAACAGTGAGTTTGCCCCGTAATTATGGGTCAGTGTAATCATATTTCTAGGCATTTGAAAGCTGTGAAGAAGTTGGCGTGGATATTGCTACTTAAAGATTTGGCAGGAAGAAAGCGTGCCCCTGGTAGATGGATTGTTGATAAAGGAGAAGAGAAGCCGAGTAATGTTACCCTGATTCAGTCCCTATGAAGAATTAATTGAGCTGGCATGTTAGCCCTCCTATCTGTAATGAACGATTGTGTATTTGCTGAAACTACACATGTACTTATTGATGGAAGTCTAACTTTACATTCATCTCTGTAATTAAAAGCTTCGCCATCACCACTGCTCAGAGTGTCCACCATGTTTTACTTGCCCTTTATGGGTCAGACCTAGCCGTCCAGAATTTAACCAATGTGCCAAACAAGAGTCTCTCCCCGAGTGACTCCAGAGACATACCTTATTCCATACTCTGCCATACAGCCTCCTGCTAGAGATGAACTAACTCAATTTTCAGGATCCAAATCCATTACAAATTTCCCAAAATGTAGCAATCTAGAAGATCCAACGTTTCTGAGATACCATTCACCAGAATCCGGGGAAATGGAAACTAGATGTCTGCCATTTTGCTCTCCTCTTTTAGTGGTCTGGAATAATAAATATTAAAGGGTATCCATTATCAGGTCGTTTCAATGTAATCTTAGAGCAGGATGATGTAGGAGCTGAGAGACTGATTCCGGCAATGTGTCACTTACTAGGCTTTGTGCTGTTCTTTCAATCAAATCAGTGTTTTATTACAAGGTGATAACTATTACATGACTAGGTGTCTCGTGCCTACTAGTCAACTGCTTTGTGTAACAACGCCCAGAAAACTGATTAGCCTGTCAGTGCACATTGTACACAGAAAGCGGCCAATCAATGGTGGAGGCGGGGTTATATAGGTCTCTGTATTCATAGCAGTGCTAGATCTGCAGTAGATTAAACAGTTATTTTATCAAAATGACAGCATGAAGACCAGTTAGTGATACATCGTTGGCATCAGAGTCTGTGCTCCAACATTATGCTGCTCTTAGAATCTGATGACAAATTCATATCCTACACCTGTCCATAAACAGTTCCTCATAGATCATCCTTGTGGTTCAACACACTCCTTTGCAGCTAACGAGGCCAACTTCAAGTACACCATTGACTTACAATGAATTTTTCCATATTGGTTAATTGAATATTGTTATTTTACTCTATATTTACTTTATATTTACTCTATATTTTTTGCTCTTTATTTCTATAGCTGCTACTAAATATTTAACTCAAGTTTAATAATTTAACAGTATTCTTCGCCAAGAAAAATATTCTTGCAAAAAATAGTTTGGTAATTTAATATTCTGGTTTTGTGCCATGGTACTTTCCAAACTTATTTTTCATATGTAGCTCACGAAATGACACCGGTTCATGCTCACGTAAAATGCTTGTTCAACTTCGTACAATATTACATGGTGGATTAGACTAGTGGAATGGATCACAAGAGGATCGCGTACAATGCTAGCCATTAATACACAGTGAAAATCAAAGTGAGCGTGCATACTACATCTTCTAAAAATGGAAAAATAGCTTCCTCCAGAATGGAATTTAAGTGTGACTGTTATAAAATTCTCTCCTCCCTGTCTTCTTTCTTCTGACGTTGCTCACTGCACTTCCATGTGTATTAGTATAGAAGAAAGGAGACAGGGAGGAGAACGCACGAGGCGGCACACATGCCGGTGGTATTCTGACTGTGCTAGCTCCAAGAGGTACTGTCAATCAGAAGCAGAGGGAGGGCATAAATATGCAAATCAGGAGGCATAATGGTGCACCAAACTCTTGGCCATGGCAGGGTGCACCAAAACCCCATTTCATATGAATTATTACTTATTTTCTCTGGCACTGTACCAGTAACAGGTGCAATGCTAGTATGGTTGTTTTAGGGGCTAAGTCCCTATACCTCTATCTAACCCATTTTAAATACATTTTCGGGTGATGGACTCTTCATATAATCTCTGAATACACCGTATTTATCAAAATTTGTAAAAAAAAAAATCTTTTAAAATGGAAGGTTTTTTTCAACTGGAGTAGCCTAATATTTGCCAACCTGCTTATTAGCCTAGTGGTAAGCATTTGTTCTGCATACATATCATTGTTTTTCCAGCTGTGTATACATAATGCAGCCTGTACCCTCTGCACCTTAATACTTTATCGCAGAATTATTTGCCTTTGATGATAGAGGAATTGAGCTGATATCCCTTTCACGTTTTTAATCACTCTCCATTACGGAGGAACACACGTGACAGATGGCAGCTAGGTCCAGGCTCATGTACATAGCTAAGATGGTCATTTTAATAACCTACTTGTTTTATCCTGCAGACCATGAGGTATAAAGCAATTCTCCATCAGGGAACCGTGTGTGGAAATGTTACCATATTGTTAAGGTTTCCAGAACATCTGGTCTATTGGAGATGGTCCCAAACAGATGTGTATGACGATGGCAGAAAATCACTTTATCCCTAGATATAGTTGTTCAGAAGAAGAGGAGGTAGCACGAAGATCTATTAATTCAGAATTCCTACAAGACTGCATATCTATAATAATTCATTTTTAGACTAATGCCATTTTCCCTGAGGTTGATTTAATGTATGTTTAGTCACGTCAATATTTATTCATCGCAGCTTGCTGAGGTTAATCTAAAATAGGTGAATAAAGAATTAGGACTCGATAGTGGATTATTAATAATTTAGAGTAGAAATTCCAATCTCATTATTATATAGTGTGAATTGATTAATCCTGCCATCACTCACCCAGTGTGCATGACTTTATACAATCAATACTCTTCCAGACTTTAAAGGAGCAGGTTTTTCTTAAAACAAAAAGACCCTGTTCCTTTTATAATTCAACACTATCTGTTTTAAGATTTATACAATAATAACCAAATCAGTATTGCTTAGCAATATGTATTGCGACACGTGCATCTGAGTCATACAGTAACATGTTACAGTGTATATATAGAGAGATTATACCATTTCTAATTGCTGTAAATCACAAATGTCAAACTCTGGTCCGCAAACCAAATCTGGCCCTTACTAACTCTGGGGACTATGTGAGGCTATTATACTGTTTGGGGGACTATCTGGGGCCATTATGCTGCATGGAGGACTATGTAGGGCCATTGTACTGTATGTAGCACTATGTGGGGCCCATTATACTGTATGGAGAATTATTTGCCCATTATACTGTATGTAGCACTATGTGGGGCCCATTATACTGTATGGAGGATTATGTGGGACATTATACTGAATGGAGCACTATGTGGGGCCCATTATTCTGTATGCAGGACTATGTGAGGTCCATTACTCTATAAGGAGGACTATGTGGAGTTCATTATTCTTTATCGAGGACTATGTGGGGTTCATTGTTCTTTATGGAAGACTATGTGGGGCTCATTATTTTGTATGAAAAACTATGTGGGGCCTATTATTCTGTGTTGAGAACTATGTTGGGCCCATTATTCAGTATGGAGGTCTATGTATGGCCCATTATTCTGTATAGATGACTATGTGGGGCAAATTATACTGTGTGGAGGTCTGTGTGGGGATCACAGTTTGGGCATCATGCTGTGATGAGTCACCATACTTTGCTTGGGGGTACAAGAAATTCACTGTGGGGGTATCATTCTGTGTTTGGGGCCACTTTATTATCTGTATTATTTATTAAGTCAAGGTTTTTTTTATCCTTTTTTCTTACATATTTAAATTAGGCCATCGGGTTACATGCTTGTCACTGCTCTTACATAACATATTATATTATTTCAGTATGCCCCATTTGTGATTATGTGCTAATTTTAAACTAAGATCTATTAATTAAAATGTAATTTCTTCATGGGACAAGCCCTTTAAGTTTGTTTCCATATGAAAAGTTTCATCATTAAATTTGACAAGGAAAAACATTCTCAATTGTAGACTTTTTTTTAAATAAACATCAAGGATGAACCATGATTTTGTCCAAGTTTTACATTTTGGTCCTCTGTATGTTTGAGTTTGACATCTCTACTGTAAAGTATTGTTCTGCCTGGAAAAAATTGTAACAGACCAGACTACTGCAAGTAAAATGCAGGTATCTCCTGCACTTGTCTAATATGCAGACGAGTAAAAGGAGCTGAGCAAGCATGTAAACTAGGGTTGAGCGACTTTCATTTTTTTAAAATCGAGTAGGGTTTTGGGAAACCCGATTTTGTCCAGAGTCGAGTCGAGTGCAGTCGGCCGATTATCGCTAAAAGTCGGGGATCGACCGAAACACGAAACCCAATGCAAGTCAATGGGGAAGCATAGTCGGCAGTGAGTGGAGGCCAGGAAAACACCTACAGTGCCCATTTTAATGCCAAAAACATCCATTCTTGTTTCTGAAGCTTGCCAATCTTAATTAACTGTATAATAATAGTTGGGCATAGGGAATTGGGGGAAAGTTGTGGGGGGAGTAGGGCTGGCTCAAGTTTTTCGTGGGCCCAGGAAATGCGGACTACGTCACGGCGGTGTTGCAGGGAAAGGTAAGTATTTAAAAGTTGCAAGTGCTGTGATCCTGAGCAAGCAGGGGGGGGCCCACTCGTTCGCATTGCCACTGGCACAGGGCCCCTCAAAGTACGGCGGTGTGTTTGCATGGCGGGGGCGCCTCCCACCAGCAGCGACACTTTTGCGTACTCTGAGGGGCCCTGTGCCAGTGACGTCGCCAACGAGTATGCCCCCCCACCTGATGAAGGAACCTGCACTTTCATCTGCACCTTCCTCTTTGTCCCTGTGTAAGGTGGTATAACATGCGGGAAGGGGAACCTTACTTTCAGCAGGGACAGATTCTGGCTGTGTAGAGTACAAGGGGAATGTAGTGGTCTAGGTCAATGTACCAGCAGACTCATTTAGCAGTGGCTGGGCAATGGGCAGGATGAGGAGGAAACAGATATAGGGCCAAAGAATAAAGTAGGCTACATGCAGTTCAAAATTGGTAACAGGACTAAACAGGCGGCATTGCTTTGTTCAGTGGAGTAGCAAACCCAAGAGCAGCAGACACTGTTTCAAGGGCCTAACCACACTAGTAGGCCAAATGCAGTTTAATATCTGATAGTATAGGGCGAAAGCCAGAATGTGGAAGCTCAGCTTTGTTCAGTTGAGGACAACACCAGGGAGGGGCAGACACCTTTAGTAGGCCGGAAAAGCCTATTGCACTTTTTAAAATGGTAATTTGGAGCAGAAGGTTGAAGCTCAGCTTTATTTAGTTGAGGGCAACACCAGGGAGGGGCAGAAGCCGTTAGTAGGCCCTAACCACCATTTTTTTTTTTAAAACCACTTAATGAGAGCCGGAAGGTTGAAGCTCAGCTTTATTTAGTTGAGGACAACACCAGGCAGGGGCACACAGACAGACACCTTTAGTAGGCCGGAAAAGCCTATTGCATTTTTCAAAATGGTAATTTGGAGCAGAAGGTTGAAGCTCAGCTTTATTTAGTTGAGGGCAACACCAGGCAGGGGCACACAGACAGACACCTTTAGTAGGCCGGAAAAGCCTATTGCATTTTTCAAAATGGTAATTTGGAGCAGAAGGTTGAAGCTCAGCTTTATTTAGTTGAGGGCAACACCAGGGAGGGGCAGAAGCCGTTAGTAGGCCCTAACCACCATTTTTTTTTTTAAAAACCACTTAATGAGAGCCGGAAGGTTGAAGCTCAGCTTTATTTAGTTGAGGACAACACCAGGCAGGGGCACACAGACAGACACCTTTAGTAGGCCGGAAAAGCCTATTGCATTTTTCAAAATGGTAATTTGGAGCAGAAGGTTGAAGCTCAGCTTTATTTAGTTGAGGGCAACACCAGGGAGGGGCAGAAGCCGTTAGTAGGCCCTAACCACCATTTTTTTTTTTAAAACCACATAATGAGAGCCGGAAGGTTGAAGCTCAGCTTTATTTAGTTGAGGACAACACCAGGGAGGGGCAGAAGCCGTTAGTAGGCCCTAACCACCATTTTTTTTTTTAAAACCACATAATGAGAGCCGGAAGGTTGAAGCTCAGCTTTATTTAGTTGAGGACAACACCAGGGAGGGGCACACAGACAGACACCTTTAGTAGGCCTGAAAAGCCTATTGCATTTTTCAAAATGGTAATTTGGAGCAGAAGGTTGAAGCTCAGCTTTATTTAGTTGAGGGCAACACCAGGGAGGGGCAGAAGCCGTTAGTAGGCCCTAACCACCATTTTTTTTTTTAAAACCACATAATGAGAGCCGGAAGGTTGAAGCTCAGCTTTATTTAGTTGAGGACAACACCAGGGAGGGGCACACAGACAGACACCTTTAGTAGGCCTGAAAAGCCTTTTGCATTTTTCAAAATGGTAATTTGGAGCAGAAGGTTGAAGCTCAGCTTTATTTAGTTGAGGGCAACACCAGGGAGGGGCAGAAGCCGTTAGTAGGCCCTAACCACCATTTTTTTTTTTTAAAACCACATAATGAGAGCCGGAAGGTTGAAGCTCAGCTTTATTTAGTTGAGGACAACACCAGGGAGGGGCACACAGACAGACACCTTTAGTAGGCCTGAAAAGCCTATTGCATTTTTCAAAATGGTAATTTGGAGCAGAAGGTTGAAGCTCAGCTTTATTTAGTTGAGGGCAACACCAGGGAGGGGCAGAAGCCGTTAGTAGGCCCTAACCACCATTTTTTTTTTTAAAACCACATAATGAGAGCCGGAAGGTTGAAGCTCAGCTTTATTTAGTTGAGGACAACACCAGGGAGGGGCACACAGACAGACACCTTTAGTAGGCCTGAAAAGCCTATTGCATTTTTCAAAATGGTAATTTGGAGCAGAAGGTTGAAGCTCAGCTTTATTTAGTTGAGGGCAACACCAGGGAGGGGCAGAAGCCGTTAGTAGGCCCTAACCACCATTTTTTTTTTTAAAACCACATAATGAGAGCCGGAAGGTTGAAGCTCAGCTTTATTTAGTTGAGGACAACACCAGGGAGGGGCAGAAGCCGTTAGTAGGCCCTAACCACCATTTTTTTTTTTAAAACCACATAATGAGAGCCGGAAGGTTGAAGCTCAGCTTTATTTAGTTGAGGACAACACCAGGGAGGGGCACACAGACAGACACCTTTAGTAGGCCTGAAAAGCCTATTGCATTTTTCAAAATGGTAATTTGGAGCAGAAGGTTGAAGCTCAGCTTTATTTAGTTGAGGGCAACACCAGGGAGGGGCAGAAGCCGTTAGTAGGCCCTAACCACCATTTTTTTTTTTAAAACCACATAATGAGAGCCGGAAGGTTGAAGCTCAGCTTTATTTAGTTGAGGACAACACCAGGGAGGGGCAGAAGCCGTTAGTAGGCCCTAACCACCATTTTTTTTTTTAAAACCACATAATGAGAGCCGGAAGGTTGAAGCTCAGCTTTATTTAGTTGAGGACAACACCAGGGAGGGGCACACAGACAGACACCTTTAGTAGGCCTGAAAAGCCTATTGCATTTTTCAAAATGGTAATTTGGAGCAGAAGGTTGAAGCTCAGCTTTATTTAGTTGAGGGCAACACCAGGGAGGGGCAGAAGCCGTTAGTAGGCCCTAACCACCATTTTTTTTTGTAAAACCACATAATGAGAGCCGGAAGGTTGAAGCTCAGCTTTATTTAGTTGAGGACAACACCAGGGAGGGGCACACAGACAGACACCTTTAGTAGGCCTGAAAAGCCTATTGCATTTTTCAAAATGGTAATTTGGAGCAGAAGGTTGAAGCTCAGCTTTATTTAGTTGAGGGCAACACCAGGGAGGGGCAGAAGCCGTTAGTAGGCCCTAACCAAAGTTGAAGGCCAAATGCAGTTTAATTTCTGATACTATAGGCCGAAAGCCAGAAGGTGGAAGTTCCGATTTAGACAGTGGAGGACAATTTGAATTAGGGACTGCAGACAGACTTAGTAGGCTGTCCCCTGTGGACCATGCATCCACCACATTAACCCATTGCGCCGTAATGGACACGTAATCTTCCGTGGCCATGCCTACAGGTCCATGCGTCTGTTGTCAGGTGCACCTTTGTACTCACAGATTGCCAGAGTGCATGGACAATGCGGTCTTCTACATGCTGGTGGAGGGTTGGGATGGCTTTTCTCGCAAAAGAAGTGTCGACTGGTTAGCTTGTAGCGTGGTACAGCGTAGTCCATCATGGCCTTATTAATAGTAAATAAAATATATAACTAGGCTCTATGAACTTTTAAATAGGTTCCAGGGGTACACGGGCAGCATTGGTGTGGTCAGTGGAGGAGTATTGCAAGTAGGGGCTGCAGACAGGCTATCAAAGGCCTAAAATAACAAACAGTAGGCAGTCATGGCAGTTTTACATCGGTTACATGGATACACAGGCAGGCACTCCAGGCAGCATTGTGGTCAGTGGAGGAGTATTGCAAGTAGGGGCCGCAGACAGGCTATCAAAGGCCTAAAATAACAAACAATAGGCTCATGGCAGTTTCACAGCGGTTACATGGATACACGGGCAGGCAGCTTGGTGGTGGTGAGTGGAGGAGTATTTAAAGTAGGGACCGCAGACAGGCTTCAAAGGCCTAACATAAGAAAATGGGCTGGCTGTAGGCACTTTATAATTGGTTCCAGGGGTACACGGGCAGCAGTGGTCTGGTCAGTGGAGGAGTATTTAAAGTAGGGACCGCAGACAGGCTTCAAAGGCCTAACATAAGAAAATGGGCTGGCTGTAGGCACTTTATAATTGGTTCCAGGGGTACACGGGCAGCAGTGGTCTGGTCAGTGGAGGAGTATTAAAAGTAGGGACCGCAGACAGGCTATCAAAGGCCTAACATAACAAACAATAGGCTCATGGCAGTTTCACAGCGGTTACATGGATACACGGGCAGGCAGCTTGGTGGTCAGTGGAGGAGTATTTAAAGTAGGGACCGCAGACAGGCTATCAAAGGCCTAAAATAACAAACAATAGGCTCATGGCAGTTTTACAGCGGTTACATGGATACACGGGCAGGCAGCTTGGTGGTCAGTGGAGGAGTATTTAAAGTAGGGACCGCAGACAGGCTTCAAAGGCCTAACATAAGAAAATGGGCTGGCTGTAGGCACTTTATAATTGGTTCCAGGGGTACACGGGCAGCAGTGGTCTGGTCAGTGGAGGAGTATTTAAAGTAGGGACCGCAGACAGGCTTCAAAGGCCTAACATAAGAAAATGGGCTGGCTGTAGGCACTTTATAATTGGTTCCAGGGGTACACGGGCAGCAGTGGTCTGGTCAGTGGAGGAGTATTAAAAGTAGGGACCGCAGACAGGCTATCAAAGGCCTAAAATAACAAACAATAGGCTCATGGCAGTTTTACAGCGGTTACATGGATACACGGGCAGGCAGCTTGGTGGTCAGTGGAGGAGTATTGCAAGTTGGGGCCGCAGACAGGCTATCAAAGGCCTAAAATAACAAACAATAGGCTCATGGCAGTTTTACAGCGGTTACATGGATACACGGGCAGGCAGCTTGGTGGTCAGTGGAGGAGTATTTAAAGTAGGGACCGCAGACAGGCTATCAAAGGCCTAAAATAACAAACAATAGGCTCATGGCAGTTTTACAGCGGTTACATGGATACACGGGCAGGCAGCTTGGTGGTCAGTGGAGGAGTATTTAAAGTAGGGACCGCAGACAGGCTTCAAAGGCCTAACATAAGAAAATGGGCTGGCTGTAGGCACTTTATAATTGGTTCCAGGGGTACACGGGCAGCAGTGGTCTGGTCAGTGGAGGAGTATTTAAAGTAGGGACCGCAGACAGGCTATCAAAGGCCTAACATAACAAACAATAGGCTCATGGCAGTTTCACAGCGGTTACATGGATACACGGGCAGGCAGCTTGGTGGTCAGTGGAGGAGTATTTAAAGTAGGGACCGCAGACAGGCTATCAAAGGCCTAAAATAACAAACAATAGGCTCATGGCAGTTTTACAGCGGTTACATGGATACACGGGCAGGCAGCTTGGTGGTCAGTGGAGGAGTATTGCAAGTAGGGGCCGCAGACAGGCTATCAAAGGCCTAAAATAACAAACAATAGGCTCATGGCAGTTTTACAGCGGTTACATGGATACACAGGCAGCTTGGTGGTGAGTGGAGGAGTAGTGCAAGGAGTGTCTGTCCCAGTACTCCCAAAATATAAATAGATGTTAATGTCTCGCAAAACAACCAAAACAAAAAAAAAAGGTGGCATACTTAGGTACAGGGGTGGGCTCATCTACTGAGTTTCTGACATAGTAATTTGGCAGTAACTATTTAATGGTGCCAATATAGGACACAGACACAGACTACTTTAAGTTGCATCATAGATGTCTACAAATTTGTATTGTCAGTGCCAGACATTGAATGATGTCAGCGAATAGACTAAAGATTGGTGGAGCTGTGCGACATAATTTTGCACGTGGTAGAGCACATTTTGAGCTGGGGTAGGGGGGAACTCTCTTGAGGCCGGCGGGACCGCCCCAGGGCCCCTCATGTTACAACGGTGTGTCTGACGTTGGGTGCGCACCACCACCGCCAGAGACACTACATTGTACTATGAGGGACCCAGTAGCAATGCCGTCAACCAAAAGCGAGCACACCCACCTCTTCAGACAAACAGCAGTCTCACGGGTGCTTGCGCCAAGTCGCGATACCACGGCCCCGTGTGGGGAGTTTTGCCATTTAGGGAGGTGTAAACATGTCGTATGCTGTACAATCAGCTGCAGCAAATTAGACATTAGAAAAGTAATTCACAGGCAAGAGCTTTTCATAGGAAAGCTAGGTGTCGGCCGGGCAAGGTGGGGCAAAAGATTTCGAAATCCAGTTGTGGTTCATTTTAATGAATGTTAGATCGTCAACATTTTGGGTAGCCAGACGAGTCCTTTTTTCGGTTAATATTGAACCTGCAGCACTGAATACTCTTTCTGATAGGACACTTGCTGCCGGGCAAGCAAGCTCCTGCAATGCATATTCTGCCAATTCTGGCCAGGTGTCTAATTTGGAGGCCCAGTAATCAAATGGGAATGACGGTTGAGGGAGAACATCGATAAGGGATGAAAAATAGTTAGTAACCATACTGGACAAATGTTGTCTCCTGTCACTTTCAATTGATGCAGCAGTACCTGTCCTGTCTGCGGTCATAGCAAAATCACTCCACAACCTGGTCAGAAAACCCCTCTGTCCAACGCCACTTCTGATGTGTGCACCCCTAACACTCCTAGTCTGCTGCCCCCTGGAGCTCGTGTGAGAACGATCACGTGCGCTGTGTGCTGGGAATGCCTGAAGCAAACGGTCAACAAGAGTTGATTGTTTGGTTGCTAATATTAGTTCCAAGTTCTCATGTGGCATAATATTTTGCAATTTGCCTTTATAGCGTGGATCAAGGAGGCAGGCCAACCAGTAATCGTCATCGTTCATCATTTTCGTAATGCGTGTGTCCCTTTTTAGGATACGTAAGGCATAATCCGCCATGTGGGCCAAAGTTCCAGTTGTCAAATCTCCGGTTGTGATTGGTTGAGGGGCAGTTGCAGGCAAATCTACGTCACTTGTGTCCCTCAAAAAACCAGAACCCGGCCGTGACACGCAACCAAATTCCTGTGCCCCCGGGAAAGGTTCGGCATTAAAAATATACTCATCCCCATCATCCTCCTCGTCCTCCACCTCCTCTTCGCCCGCTACCTCGTCCTGTACACTGCCCTGACCAGACAATGGCTGACTGTCATCAAGGCTTTCCTCTTCCTCTGGTGCAGACGCCTGCTCCTTTATGTGCGTCAAACTTTGCATCAGCAGACGCATTAGGGGGATGCTCATGCTTATTACGGCGTTGTCTGCACTAACCAGCCGTGTGCATTCCTCAAAGCACTGAAGGACTTGACACATGTCTTGTATCTTAGACCACTGCACACCTGACAACTCCATGTCTGCCATCCTACTGCCTGCCCGTGTATCCTCCCACAAATAAATAACAGCACGCCTCTGTTCGCACAGTCTCTGAAGCATGTGCAGTGTTGAGTTCCACCTTGTTGCAACGTCTATGATTAGGCGATGCTGGGGAAGGTTCAAAGACCGCTGATAGGTCTGCATACGGCTGGCGTGTACAGGCGAACGTCGGATATGTGAGCAAAGTGCACGCACTTTGAGGAGCAGGTCGGAGAACCCAGGATAAGTTTTCAATAAGCACTGCACCACCAGGTTTAAGGTGTGAGCCAGGCAAGGAATGTGTTTCAGTTGGGAAAGGGAGATGGCAGCCATGAAATTCCTTCCGTTATCACTCACTACCTTGCCTGCCTCAAGATCTACTGTGCCCAGCCACGACTGCGTTTCTTGTTGCAAGAACTCGGACAGAACTTCCGCGGTGTGTCTATTGTCGCCCAAGCACTTCATAGCCAATACAGCCTGCTGACGCTTGGCAGTAGCTGGCCCATAATGGGACAACTGGTGTGCAACAGTGTCATCTGCCGATGGAGTGGTTGGCAGACTGCGTTCTGTGGAAGAGCTGTAGCTTCTGCAGGAGGACGAGGAGGAGGAGGAGGAGGGGGTGCGAACGCCTACAGCCAACTGTTTCCTAGACCGTGGGCTAGGCACAACTGTCCCTAAATTGATGTCGCCTGTGGACCCTGCATCCACCACATTCACCCAGTGTGCCGTGATGGACACATAACGTCCCTGGCCATGCCTACTGGTCCATGCATCTGTAGTCAGGTGCACCTTTGTACTCACAGATTGCCTGAGTGCATGGACGATGCGCTGTTTAACATGCTGGTGCAGGGCTGGGATGGCTTTTCTGGAAAAAAAGTGTCGACTGGGTAGCTCGTATCGTGGTTCAGCGTACTCCATCAGGGCTTTGAAAGCTTCGCTTTCAACTAACCGGTAGGGCATCATCTCTAACGAGATTAGTCTAGCTATGTGGGCGTTAAAACCCTGTGTACGCGGATGCGAGGATAAGTACTTCCTTTTTCTAACCAGAGTCTCATGTAGGGTGAGCTGGACTGGAGAGCTGGAGATCGTGGAACTTTCGGGTGTGCCGGTGTACATGGCAGACTGAGAGACGGTTGGAGACGGTATTGTTTCCGCCGGTGCCCTAGATGCAATATTTCCTCCTACAAAACTGGTGATTCCCTGACCCTGACTGCTTTTGGCTGGCAAAGAAACCTGCACAGATACTGCCGGTGGTGCGGAAAATGGTGGCCTTACAGTGACGGAAGGGATGTTGCGTTGCTGACTAGCTTCATTGGCCGAGGGTGCTACAACCTTGAGGGACGTTTGGTAGTTAGTCCAGGCTTGAAAATGCATGGTGGTTAAGTGTCTATGCATGCAACTAGTATTTAGACTTTTCAGATTCTGACCTCTGCTTAAGCTAGTTGAACATTTTTGACAGATGACTTTGCGCTGATCAGTTGGATGTTGTTTAAAAAAATGCCAGACTGCACTCTTCCTAGACTCGGATCCCTTTTCAGGGATTGCAGACTGAGCTTTAACCGGATGGCAACGCTGTGCTCCAACAGGTTTTGGCTTTGACACGCGTTTTGGTCCAGATACGGGCCCGGCAGATGGAACCTGTTGCGATGTTGATGCCTGCTGCGGCCCCTCCTCCACCTCCGCTTCTGAACTACTGCCGCCTGCACCCTGTTCCCCCAATGGCTGCCAATCGGGGTCAATAACTGGGTCATCTATTACCTCCTCTTCGAGCTCGTGTGCAACTTCGTCTGTGTCACTGTGTCGGTCGGTGGTATAGCGTTCGTGGCGGGGCAACATAGTCTCATCAGGGTCTGATTGTGGATCTGTACCCTGAGAGGGCAATGTGGTGGTCTGAGTCAAAGGAGCAGCATAGTACTCTGGCTGTGGCTGTGCATCAGTGCACTCCATGTCAGAATATACTTGTAATGGGCATGGCCTGTTAAATGTTTCACTTTCTAAGCCAGGGACGGTATGTGTAAAGAGCTCCATGGAGTGACCCGTTGTGTCGCCTGCTGCATCCTTCTCTCTTGTTGTAGTTTTTGCTGAGGAGGACAAGGAAGCGACTTGTCCCTGACCGTGAACATCCACAAGCGACGCGCTGCTTTTACATTTACCAGTTTCGGAAGAGGAGGCAAAAGAGCTAGAGGCTGAGTCTGCAATGTAAGCCAAAACTTGCTGTTGCTGCTCCGCCTTTAAAAGCGGTTTTCCTACTCCCAGAAAAGAGAGCGTTCGAGGCCTTGTGTAGCCTGACGACGAAACTGGCTCCACAGCTCCAGACTTAGGTGGAATATTTTTATCCCCACGACCACCTGATGCTCCACTACCACTACCATCATTACCAGCTGACAATGAACGCCCACGACGACCTCTTGCACCAGACTTCCTCATTGTTTTAAAATCTTAACCAAAGTAACTTTATTTGTTGCTGTCAAACAACTTACACGGTGAGCTATAACTTCAGTATGATTTCAATATCCCTTAACAGGTTGGTGAGACCACAAGGAAAATCAGGCACAATGTTACACACTCTGTTTTCTGTGGCACAAAATCACAGAGATGACACACACGCAGGACTGTCACTCAAGCACTAATGTCAATATTAATCTCCCACCTAATTTATTTTTTTTTTTTTCTCAGGGAGACTTTAGAAACCAAATAATATTAAAAAAAAAAAAAAAAAAAGGCTTTCTATGGCCCACAATTAGAGAGAGAGAGGTGGCACAACCAGGAGTCAAGACTGGCGCACAAGCTGAAAGGGCAATATTACTCTCCCACTGTTTTTTATGTTTTTTTTGTTTTTTTCAGGGAGACTTTAGAAGCCAAATAATA
The DNA here is from genome assembly GCF_051348905.1 of Ranitomeya variabilis. Taxonomy (NCBI): domain Eukaryota; kingdom Metazoa; phylum Chordata; class Amphibia; order Anura; family Dendrobatidae; genus Ranitomeya; species Ranitomeya variabilis. The sequence goes on from NC_135234.1 coordinate 175,761,257, forward strand.
TTAAAAAAACCAAAAAAAAAAAAGGCTTTCTATGGCCCACTGAATGAAAGGGAGAGAGGTGGCACACCCAGGAGTCAAGACTGGCACACAAGCTGAAAGGGCAATATTACTCTCCCACTGTTTTTTTAGGTTTTTTTTTTTTTTTCAGGGAGACTTTAGAAACCAAATAATATTAAAAAAAAATAAAAAAAAAAAAAAAAAAATAGGCTTGCTATAGCCCACTGAATGAGAGATAGCACACACAGCAGTGGCACACAAGCCCTGACTGAGGCCAATATTTTTCTCCCACTGATTGATGTAGTGTTTTTGTGTTGAGGTAGAATTTAGAACACAAATCACGGAAAAAATAAATAGGCTTTCTATGGCCCACTGAATGAAAGGGAGAGAGGTGGCACACCCAGGAGTCAAGACTGGCACACAAGCTGAAAGGGCAATATTACTCTCCCACTGTTTTTTTATGTATTTTTTGTTTTTTCAGGGAGACTTTAGAAACCCAATAATATTTTAAAAAAAAAATAAATAGGCTTTCTATGGCCCACTGAATGAGAGGGAGAGAGGTGGCACACCCAGGAGTCAAGACTGGCACACAAGCTGAAAGGGCAATATTATTCTCCCACTGTTTTTTTAGGTTTTTTTTTTTTTTTTCAGGGAGAATTAGAAACCAAATAATATTAAAAAAAAAAAATAAATAGGCTTTCTATGGCCCACTGAATGAGAGGGAGAGAGGTGGCACACCCAGGAGTCAAGACTGGCACACAAGCTGAAAGGGCAATATTACTCTCCCACTGTTTTTTTATGTATTTTTTGTTTTTTCAGGGAGACTTTAGAAACCCAATAATATTTAAAAAAAAAAATAAATAGGCTTTCTATGGCCCACTGAATGAGAGGGAGAGAGGTGGCACACCCAGGAGTCAAGACTGGCACACAAGCTGAAAGGGCAATATTACTCTCCCACTGTTTTTTTAGGTTTTTTTTTTTTTTCAGGGAGACTTTAGAAACCAAATAATATTAAAAAAAAAAAAAAAAAAAAAAAAAAAATAGGCTTGCTATAGCACACTGAATGAGAGATAGCACACACAGCAGTGGCACACAAGCCCTGACTGAGGCCAATATTTTTCTCCCACTGATTGATGTAGTGTTTTTGTGTTGAGGTAGAATTTAGAACACAAATCACGGAAAAAATAAATAGGCTTTCTATGGCCCACTGAATGAAAGGGAGAGAGGTGGCACACCCAGGAGTCAAGACTGGCACACAAGCTGAAAGGGCAATATTACTCTCCCACTGTTTTTTTATGTATTTTTTGTTTTTTCAGGGAGACTTTAAAAACCCAATAATATTTAAAAAAAAAAATAAATAGGCTTTCTATGGCCCACTGAATGAGAGGGAGAGAGGTGGCACACCCAGGAGTCAAGACTGGCACACAAGCTGAAAGGGCAATATTATTCTCCCACTGTTTTTTTAGGTTTTTTTTTTTTTTTCAGGGAGAATTAGAAACCAAATAATATTAAAAAAAAAAAATAAATAGGCTTTCTATGGCCCACTGAATGAGAGGGAGAGAGGTGGCACACCCAGGAGTCAAGACTGGCACACAAGCTGAAAGGGCAATATTACTCTCCCACTGTTTTTTTAGGGTTTTTTTTTTTTTTCAGGGAGACTTTAGAAACCAAATAATATTAAAAAAAAAAAAAAAAAAAAAAAATAGGCTTGCTATAGCCCACTGAATGAGAGATAGCACACACAGCAGTGGCACACAAGCCCTGACTGAGGCCAATATTTTTCTCCCACTGATTGATGTAGTGTTTTTGTGTTGAGGTAGAATTTAGAACACAAATCACGGAAAAAATAAATAGGCTTTCTATGGCCCACTGAATGAAAGGGAGAGAGGTGGCACACCCAGGAGTCAAGACTGGCACACAAGCTGAAAGGGCAATATTACTCTCCCACTGTTTTTTTATGTATTTTTTGTTTTTTCAGGGAGACTTTAGAAACCCAATAATATTTTAAAAAAAAAATAAATAGGCTTTCTATGGCCCACTGAATGAGAGGGAGAGAGGTGGCACACCCAGGAGTCAAGACTGGCACACAAGCTGAAAGGGCAATATTATTCTCCCACTGTTTTTTTAGGTTTTTTTTTTTTTTTCAGGGAGAATTAGAAACCAAATAATATTAAAAAAAAAAAATAAATAGGCTTTCTATGGCCCACTGAATGAGAGGGAGAGAGGTGGCACACCCAGGAGTCAAGACTGGCACACAAGCTGAAAGGGCAATATTACTCTCCCACTGTTTTTTTAGGGTTTTTTTTTTTTTTCAGGGAGACTTTAGAAACCAAATAATATTAAAAAAAAAAAAAAAAAAAAAAATAGGCTTGCTATAGCCCACTGAATGAGAGATAGCACACACAGCAGTAGCACACAAGCCCTGACTGAGGCCAATATTTTTCTCCCACTGATTGATGTAGTGTTTTTGTGTTGAGGTAGAATTTAGAACACAAATCACGGAAAAAATAAATAGGCTTTCTATGGCCCACTGAATGAAAGGGAGAGAGGTGGCACACCCAGGAGTCAAGACTGGCACACAAGCTGAAAGGGCAATATTACTCTCCCACTGTTTTTTTATGTATTTTTTGTTTTTTCAGGGAGACTTTAGAAACCCAATAATATTTAAAAAAAAAAATAAATAGGCTTTCTATGGCCCACTGAATGAGAGGGAGAGAGGTGGCACACCCAGGAGTCAAGACTGGCACACAAGCTGAAAGGGCAATATTACTCTCCCACTGTTTTTTTAGGTTTTTTTTTTTTTTCAGGGAGACTTTAGAAACCAAATAATATTAAAAAAAAAAAAAAAAATAGGCTTGCTATAGCCCACTGAATGAGAGATAGCACACACAGCAGTGGCACACAAGCCCTGACTGAGGCCAATATTTTTCTCCCACTGATTGATGTAGTGTTTTTGTGTTGAGGTAGATTTTAGAACACAAATCACGGAAAAAATAAATAGGCTTTCTATGGCCCACTCAGTGAGAGATGGCACACACAGGGATGGCACTGTAGCAGAAATGCCAATCTTAATCTCCCACAAAAAAAAAACAAAAAAAAAAAAAAAAAACTGTCCTACAATTACTATCTCCCTGCAGTAATGTAAGCCAGGTATGGCAGGCAGCAATAGGAGTGGACTGATGCACAAATTAAATAAAAAGTGTGGACAAACAAAAAAGATAGCTGTGCAGAAAGGAAGGAACAAGAGGATATGTGCTTTGAAAAAAGCAGTTGGTTTCCACAGTGGCGTACACACAGCAATACAGCTATCACGGAGCCTTCTAGGGCAGCCCAATGAGCTACAGCGCTGAGGGGAAAAAAAAAAAAAAATAGCTTCCACAGTCCCTGCACACCGAAGGTGGTGTTGGACAGTGGAAATCGCTGCAGCACAAGCGGTTTGGTGGTTAGTGGACCCTGCCTAACGCTCTCCCTGCTTCTGACGAAGCGGCAGCAACCTGTCCCTAAGCTCAGATCAGCAGCAGTAAGATGGCGGTCGGCGGGAACGCCCCTTTATAGCCCCTGTGACGCCGCAGACAGCAAGCCAATCACTGCAATGCCCTTCTCTAAGATGGTGGGGACCAGGATCTATGTCATCACGCTGCCCACACTCTGCGTTCACCTTCATTGGCTGAGAAATGGCGCTTTTCGCGTCATTGAAACGCGACTTTGGCGCGAAAGTCGCGTACCGCATGGCCGACAAGCACAGGGGTCGGATCGGGTTTCATGAGACGCCGACTTAGCCAAAAGTCGGCGACTTTTGAAAATGATCGACCCGTTTCGCTCAACCCTAATGTAAACAATTTGTGGATGTGACTGGCTCCATCTTTATTACAGCCAACTGAACCCGGTCTAAGACAAAGAAATGCCTATTATCCACCACACTATTATAAAGCTTCATTAGGTAACAGTATCCATTCAGACCTCTGTCGATCACCAAAATTGACTACAATGGGTATGTGAGCATCAGGGCTTGTCCAGGGGCAATGAAATAATTTAATTCTTGCTACATAAAGGTACCTTCACACGAAACGACTTTGTAACGATATCGCTAGCGATCCATGACATTGCAGCGTCCTCGCTAGCGATATCGTTTAGTTTGACACGCAGCAGCGATCAGGATCCTGCTGTGATGTCGCTGGTCGCTGAATAAAGTCCAGAACTTTATTTGGTCGTCCGATCGCTGTGTATCGTTGTGTTTGAAAGCAAAAGCAACGATACCAGCGATGTTTTACACTGGTAACCAGGGTAAACATTGGGTTACCAAGCGCAGGGCTGCGCTTAGTAACCCAATGTTTACCCTGGTTACCAGCGTAAAAGTAAAAAAAGCAAACAGTACATACTCACCTGCGCGTCCCCCAGCGTCTGCTTCCTGACACTGACTGAGCGCCGGCCCAAAAGTGAAAGTGAAAGCACAACGGTGACGTCACCGCTGTGCTGTTAGGGCCGGAGCTCAGTCAGTGTCAGGAAGCAGACGCTGGGGGACGCGCAGTTGAGCATGTACTGTTTGTTTTTTTTACTTTTACGCTGGTAACCAGGGTAAACATCGGGTTACTAAGCGCGGCCCTGCGCTTAGCAACCCGATGTTTACCCTGGTTACCCGGGGACCTCGGCATCGTTGGTCGCTGGAGAGCGGTCTGTGTGACAGCTCTCCAGTGATCAAACAGCGACGCTGCAACGATCGGCATCGTTGTCGCTATCGCTGCAGCGTCGCTTCGTGTGAAGGTACCTTTAGTTAGACAGCTAGGTACATGTGTGGCACATACAGGTGCATCTCACAAAGTGAACAAACAGAGTTATCTATTTCAAGTGCTTATTTCTGCTAATGTTGATGATTATGGCTTACAGCCAATGAAAACCCAAAAGTCATTATCTCAGTAAATTAGAATACTTTATAACACCAGCTTCAAAAATGATTTTAAAATCCGAAATGTTGGCCTACTGAAATGTATATTCAGTAAATGCACTCGATACTTGGTCGGGTCTCCTTTTGCATCAATTAATGCATCAATGCGGCAAGGCATGGAGGCGATCAGCCTGTAGCACTGCTGACGTGTTATGGAAGCCCAGGTTGCTTTGATAGCAGCCTTCAGCTTGTCTGCATTGTTGGGTCTGGTGTCTCTCATCTTCCTCTTGACAATATCCCATACATTTTCAAAGGGGTTAAGGTCAGGCGAGTTTGCTGGCCAATTAAGCACAGTGATACTGTTGTTATTAAACCAGGTATCGGTACTTTGGCAGTGTGGACAGGTGCCATGTCCTGGTGGAGAATTAAATTTCCATCTCCAAAAAGCTTGTCGGCAGAGGGAAGCATGAAGTGCTCTAAAATTTACTGGTAGACGGCTGCACTAACTTTGGTCTTGAAAAAACAGAGTGGACCTTCAACAGCAGTTGACATGACTCCCCAAACTATCACTGATTGTGGAAGCTTCACATTAGACCTTAAGCATCTTGGTTTGGGTGCCTCTCCACTCTTCTTCCAGATTCGGGGACCTTGATTTCCAAATGAAATGGAAAATGTACTTTCCTTGTGAAGTGTGTCAATGACTGCCTTCTGGTCTTCTGTCAAGTCAGCATTCTTCCCCATGATTGTGGAGCCTACTGAAAAAGACTAAAGGACCTTTTTAAACACTTAGGAAGCCTTTGCAGGTGTTTTTTTGCTAATTATTCTAACTTACTGAGAAAATGACTTCTGGGTTTTCATTGGCTGTAAGCCATAATCATCAACATTAACAGAAATAAACACTTGAAATAGATCACTCTGTAATGACTCTGTATAATATATGAGTTTCACAGTTTGTGCTGAAGAACTGAAATAAATTAACTTTTTGATGATACTCTAATTTTGTGAGATGCACCTGTATCTAAGGAAGAGATTGCACCTGGTTACACCATGTGGAGCAGAATAGTGTGATTCTATGGGCATGTTCTATTGGGTAAAATTGGTTCCTGGTATGGACATTATGAATTTTACTTTGACAAGTACAGTGGGGCAAAAAAGTATTTAGTCATTCAGCAATAGTGCAAGTTCCACTACTTAAAAAGATGAGAGGCGTCTGTAATTTACATCATAGTTAGACCTCAACTATGGGAGACAAACTCAGAAAAAACAATCCAGAAAATCACATTGTCTGTTTTTTATCATTTTATTTGCATATTATGGTGGAAAATAAGTATTTGGTCAGAAACAAACAATCAAGATTTCTGGCTCTCACAGACCTGTAACTTCTTCTTTAAGAGTCTCCTCTTTCCTCCACTCATTACCTGTAGTAATGGCACCTGTTTAAACTTGTTATCAGTATAAAAAGACACCTGTGCACACCCTCAAACAGTCTGACTTCAAACTCCACTATGGTGAAGACCAAAGAGCTATCAAAGGACACCAGAAACAAAATTGTAGCCCTGCACCAGGCTGGGAAGACTGAATCTGCAATAGCCAACCAGCTTGGAGTGAAGAAATCAACAGTGGGAGCAATAATTAGAAAATGGAAGACATTCAAGACCACTGATAATCTCCCTCGATCTGGGGCTCCACGCAAAATTCCACCCCGTGGGGTCATAATGATCACAAGAACGGTGAGCAAAAATCCCAGAACCACGCGGGGGGACCTAGTGAATGAACTGCAGAGAGCTGGGACCAATGTAACAAGGCCTACCATAAGTAACACACTACGCCACCATGGACTCAGATCCTGCAGTGCCAGACGTGTCCCACTGCTTAAGCCAGTACATGTCCGGGCCCATCTGAAGTTTGCTAGAGAGTATTTGGATGATCCAGAGGAGTTTTGGGAGAAGGTCCTATGGTCTGATGAAACCAAACTGGAACTGTTTGGTAGAAACACAACTTGTCGTGTTTTGAGGAAAAAGAATACTGAGTTGCATCCATCAAACACCATACCTACTGTAAAGCATGGTGGTGGAAACATCATGCTTTGGGGCTGTTTCTCTGCAAAGGGGCCAGGACGACTGATCCGGGTACATGAAAGAATGAATGGGGCCATGTATCGTGAGATTTTGAGTGCAAACCTCCTTCCATCAGCAAGGGCATTGAAGATGAAACGTGGCTGGGTCTTTCAACATGACAATGATCCAAAGCACACCGCCAGGGCAACGAAGGAGTGGCTTCATAAGAAGCTTTTCAAGGTCCTGGAGTGGCCTAGCCAGTCTCCAGATCTCAACCCTATAGAAAACCTTTGGAGGGAGTTGAAAGTCCGTGTTGCCAAGCGAAAAGCCAAAAACATCACTACTCTAGAGGAGATCTGCATGGAGGAATGGGCCAACATACCAACAACAGTGTGTGGCAACCTTGTGAAGACTTACAGAAAATGTTTGACCTCTGTCATTGCCAACAAAGGATATATTACAAAGTATTGAGATGAAATTTTGTTTCTGACCAAATACTTATTTTCCACCATAATATGCAAATAAAATGATAAAAAAACAGACAATGTGATTTTCTGGATTTTTTTTTCTCAGTTTGTCTCCCATAGTTGAGGTCTACCTATGATGTAAATTACAGACGCCTCTCATCTTTTTAAGTGGTGGAACTTGCACTATTGCTGACTGACTAAATACTTTTTTGCCCCACCGTACCACCTAACAATGGTGCATCTTTGAGGTTTGATGAAAAGAAAAAAAAGGAAATTCATGAATGGTGCCACATTCTGCATTACAGGACTGAAAGAAACAGCTCATATCATGGTGTCAGTTGGGGAGAACATAACACGTGCAGCCGATTCAGCTGCACACGGACTCAGTCACTGCAGATTACTCGGATGCTGCAGTGATTGTTTCACTTTCTTTCATGTGGATTCATTTCACAACCACTTGCATGGCAGCTAGAAGAATTAGCATTGAGCCACAAACTGCCCTGCTAAACAGATTTTCTGTATAACAAAACATATTTTTAAATCTGTTTATTAGGGGTAAGTAAAAGTCAAGACACAAGGCACTGGGGTCCTGGGTTCAAATCCTACCAATGGCAACGTCTGCAAGGAATTTGTATGTCTCACCCATGTTTGCATGGGTTTCCTCTCAAACTCCAAAGACATAACAATAGGGTTTTTAGATTGTGAGCTTTAATGGGGACAGTGATAAAGTCTGTAAAATGCTGTGGAATATGATGGTGATTTATAAATAAGCATAATAAATAAATGAAAAATAATATTGTATATGTGTGATACAGATATAGCTGTCATTCACTGATGGGGCCATCCACTGGACTGAAAATCCAAGAAGGAGCAGAAGTTTGAGGGCTTGATCTTTTGTTGGCTAGTGCTTGGCCCAGCGTTATACAATGGGGCAGTGCATATCTGCAATTTTTTTCTTATGCCGATTTGGCATGAGAAAACAGTCACAGCATGCAGCAAGTGCATCCAATGATCAGATTATGCTCACCCATACAAGTCTATGGGTATGTGTAAAACATTGGTCTGTCATCCAAGTGCAGTCCGACATGCATGGACTCAGACAATGGAGAAGATGGAGAAATTAAATTCTTCATCTTCTCCGCACTTGTGATACAGTGGTACATAAAAATGTGTGCACCCGTGGTCAAAATTACTTTTATTGAAAACAGTTAAGCAAATTAAAGCTGAAATGATTTCTAAAAGGCCTAACATTCAATGTGAGACATTTGCTTTGTAGTTTAGACGAAAAAAACCCAATATATATCTTGTCATATTTTACATTTTAAAAATTTTAAAAAAGAAAATAGGCAGATGCAAAAGTTTGGGCACCTGTGGAGATTTGTGTGCTGAGATAACTTTGATCAAGGTTTCAGACCCTAATGAGCCGGTTAGGTATATGGCTTGTTCATTCTCATCGTTAGTAAAGGACTGGTGATGCAAATTTGCCAAATTTATAAAAACCCAGCCTCCTCTAACCTTAAGCCAAAACACAGCAGCCATGGGTTCTTCTAACCAGCTACCTAGCACTCTGAAAATGAAAATGGTGGAGGCCCACAAAGCAGGAGAAAGCTATAAGAAGATAGCAGAGCGTTTTCAAGTTGCCATTTCCTGAGTTCAAAATGTAATTAAGAAGTGTGAGTTAACAGGAACAATGGAGGTCAAGATAAGGTCTGAAGACTAAAGGTACCTTCACACTAAGCGACGCTGCAGCGATACAGACAACGATGCCGATCGCTGCAGCGTCGCTGTTTGGTCGCTGGAGACAGCAACCAACGATGCCGAGGTCCCCAGGTAACCAGGGTAAACATCGGGTTGCTAAGCACAGGGCCGCGCTTAGTAACCCGATGTTTACCCTGGTTACCAGTGTAAAATGTAAAAAAACAAACAGTACATACTCACCTTCGCGTCCCCCGGCGTCCGCTTCCTGCACTGACTGTGAGTGCCGGCCCTAACAGCAGAGCGGTGACGTCACCGCTGTGCAATGCTTTCACTTTACGGCCGGCGCTCAGTCAGTGCAGGAAGCGGACGCCGGGGGACGCGAAGGTGAGTATGTACTGTTTGTTTTTTTACATTTTACACTGGTAACTAGGGTAAACATCGGGTTACTAAGCGCGGCCCTGCGCTTAGTAACCCGATATTTACCCTGGTTACCACGGTAAAACATCGCTGGTATCGTTGCTTTTGCTGTCAAACACAACGATACACGGCGATCTGACGACCAAATAAAGTTCTGAACTTTAATCAACGACCAGCGATATCACAGCAGGATCCTGATCGCTGCTGCCTGTCAAACTCAACGATATCGCTAGCCAGGACGCTGCAACGTCACGGATCGCTAGCGATATCGTTTAGTGTGAAGGTACCTTAAGCCAAATTTCAGTGAGAGCTGCTCCTAGGATTGCTAGAGAGGCAAATCAGAACCCCCAATTGACTGCAAAAGACTTTCAGAAACATTTAACAGATTCTGGAGTTGTGGTACATTGCTGTACTGTTCAGAGACACCTGCACTAATATGACCTTCATGGAAGAGTCATCATAAGAAATCTTTCCTGCATCCTCACCATAAAATTCAGAGTCAAAAGTATTCAAAAGAACATCTAAACAAGCCGATGCATTTTGGAAACAAGTTCTGTGAACCGATGAGGTTAAAGTTGAACTCTCTGGTCACAATGATCAAAGGTATGTGTGGAGGAAAAGGGGCACAGAATTTCAAGAAAAGAACATCTCGCCAATCATTAAGCATGGGGGTGTATCAATCATGCTTCGAGGTTGTGTTGCAGCCAATAGCACAGCAAACATTTCAGGTGAAAAAATGGAAGAATGGGTTTAATGAAATTTCAACAAATTCTTTATGCAAACTTAACACCGTTTGTAAAAAAGCTGAAGTTGAAAAGATAATAGCTTCTTCAAATGGATATTGATCCTAAACACAAGTTTAAATCCACAATAGACTATGTCAAAAGCTGCAAGCTGAAAGTTTTCCAATGGCCCTCAGTCCCCTGATCTGAACATCATTGAAAATCTGTGGCTAGACCTCAAAATAGCAGTGCATGCAAGACGACCCAGAAATCTCACAGAACTGCAGTAGATGAAGTTTCCATGGAAGAATGGATAAAATCCCTCAAATAAGAAATGAAAGAATCTTGGCTAGCTACAAAAAGCATTCACAAACTGTGATACTATCAAATGGGGGTTACTAACTATGCAAGGTGCCCAAACTTTTGCATTAGCTTATTTCCCTTTTTGTAATTGTTAAAATGCAAAAGACAAAATTAAATATGTAGAAATTTTATTTTTGGCCTAAAATCCAAAGAAAATGTGTCAGCTTTATCTTTTCATCTTTAAACTGCTTAACTGTTCACAATAACAGTAATTTTGACCAGAGGTGGCCAAACTTTTACATGACACTATATATATATATATATATATATATATATATATATATATATATATATATATATATATATATATATAATATATATTTATATATATACACATACATATATCCCAAAACAAATGGCACTCACTTGCAAGTTTGCAAAATTTGTATATTTTTATTTCATGTTCTTCAAAAAAGGCATTTTGGCTTTAGCACAGAGTGTGCTTGAAGAAGGCTTGTGGTCATGTCGAAAAGCATAGCACGTTTGCTATTTTGAAGAGCATTGAATACAAATCTACAAATTATGCAAATTTACGAGCGAGCTCCGGCCTTTTTTTTCGTTATTTGCGATGGGATGTCGACTCTGGTCACGAGCACCAAGGACGTTGAGTCCATATAATATATATATTATAAATACTATAAACAGTGGGTACGGAAAGTATTCAGACCCCTTTAAATTTTTCACTCTTTGTTTCATTGCAGCCATTTGGTAAATTCAAAAAAGTTCATTTTTTTCTCATTATTGTGCACTCTGCATACTGCTTTACTGAAAAAATCAGAAATGTAGAAATCTTTGCAAATTTAATAAAAATGAAAAACTGAAATATCACATGGTCATAAGTATTCAGACCCTTTGCTCAGACACTCATATTTAAGTCACATGCAGTCCATTTCCTTGAGATGGTTCTACTCCTTCATTGGAGTCCAGCTGTGTTTAATTAAACTGATAGGACTTGATTTGGAAAGGCACACACCTGTCTATATTAAACCTCACAGTGCATCTCAGACCAAATGAGAATCACGAGGTCAAAGGAACTGGCCAAGGAGCTCAGAGACAGAATTGTGGCAAGGCACACAAGGCCACCCCTGGACGTAGCTTTCCGTAGCGAAACGCGCGTCGGGTGTCGTGGGTCTCTGGCTGGTGTCTTGCATTTAGGTAATTATGTGCCTTTTTACTTTTGTTACTGTGACTGATCTATTTCTCTGGACGCCATGATCGTGGTGGCTGTGCACTTTGCACATGCACATAGATAATAATAATATATATTTATTTATTTCGTTGCTGCACATTATTTGTGACAGCATACTAATAGGGAATGATTTTTGTATGTATTTCACAATATATTTAATTCATTTATGACGCACATGCGCCACGATCTATGACGCCGAGCAAATTGTATTTGTGACTGTATCCATCTAGTATTTACTGTCTTTGAGGCACTGTATATGTATTGGTACTATTTTGTCTCCAGCCATACCCGTCGGTTTTTCCTGTCAAACTTGTGTCTCCTTCTGTTTTAATGAAATTGATAATTGTCTTTGTACTAATGTGTTTTGTAAAAATAAAATTATATATTTTAGTTATCTTTAGCCTAGTGCTGTTCTTTGGTGTTTAAGGCACAGATCTGGCCAAGGTTATAACAGAATTTCTGCAGTACTCAAGGATCCTAAGAGTACAGTGGACTCCATAATCCTTAAATGGAAGAAGTTTGGGACCCCCAGAAGTCTTCCGAGACTAGGCTGTCTAGCCAAACTGAGCAATCATGGGAAAAGAGCCTTGGTGAGAGAGGTAAAGAAGAACCCGAAGATCACTGTGGCAGAGCTTCAGAGATGCAGTAGGGAGATAGGAGAAAGTTCCACAAAGTCAACTATCACTGCAGCCCTCCAACAATTGGGCTTTTATGGCAGAATGGCCTGATGGAAGCCTCTCCTTAGTGTAAGACATATGAAAGCCCACATAGAGTTTGCAAAAAAACACAAGAAGGACTCCCAGACTATAAGAAATAAGATTCTCTGGTTTGTTGAGAGGAAGATAGACCTTTTTGGTGATAATTCTAAGTGGTATGTGTGGAGAAAACTAGGCACTGCTCATCACCTGCCCAATACAATCCCAACAGTGAAACATGGTGGTGGCAGCATCATGCTATGGGGGTGTTTTTCAGCTGCAGGGACAGAACAACTGGTTGTCATTGAAGGAAATATGAATGCGGCCAAGTACAGAGATATCCTGGATGGAAACCTCTTCCAGAGTGCTTAGGACCTCTCACTTGTCTGAAAGTTCACCTTCCAACAAGACAATGACAATAGTAAGTACTCAGGTAAAATAACAAAGGAGTAGCTTCAGATCAACTCTGTGACCATTCTTGACTGGCCCAACCAGAGCCCTGACCTAAACCCAATTGAGCATCTCTGGAGAGACATGAAAGTGGCTGTACACCAACGATCACCATCCAACCTCATGGAACTGCAGAGGATCTGCAAGGAAGAATGGCAGGGGATCCCCAAATCCAGGTGTGAAAAACTTGTTGCATCATTCCCAAGAAGACTCCCAAGATATCCCAAGATATTTCAGTTTTTCATTTTTAATAAATGAGCAAAAATTACTACATTTCAGTTTTTTTCAGTCAAGATGGGGTGCAGAGTATACATTAATGAGAAAAAAATGAACATTTTTGAATTTACCAAATGGCTGCAATGAAACAAAGAGTGAAAAATTTTAATGGGTATAAATACTTTCCGTACCCACTGTATATATATAATATATTTTATATACGGTAAATCATATACAACATGTATGTATATGGCCTTGTAGAGTTCAGCTAACAGCTTGTATAAAAAATTATGAGTTATCTAAACAAAGGCTAATGTAATTAGTGTTCTGTTACTGGAAGGATAGCCCCCACCATACGCTGCTACTAACATCATTAAGTTACATTGACATTTTATTTGTTTAAAAGAAAGAGATTTCAGACCCTTCTGTCACAGGAAAAGGTCATGTCACTTACAAGACAAAAGTTTAAGTTAATTATCCTTGTCTCCTTGGTCTCTGTTTGTGTGAGGTGATTTCTATCAAGATTGTAGTATTCTGAAGGTCCTCTTCTTAAACTCTGGTTATGCATCACCCCATTTTACCTCACCCAATACACATATACAACTGTACCAGTACCATCCATTATTCCAGTACCATAGTATTTGAGGCCACAGACTCAAGGTTGTTATGATCTGGTGACCTTGGAGCCGCATGAGAGAATTTCTCAGGAGTAGGTGGTACCTGTACTGACCGCAAACCCTAAACTAACACCGCAACTAGAAGTAGCCATGAGATGTACCTAACAATCCTAGACACCTCGACACAGCCAGAGGATTAAATACCCCTATAGATGGAAATGGAATTCTATCTTGCCTCAGAGCAGAACCCCAAAGGATAGGCAGCCCCCCACAAATATTGACTGTGAGTATAAGAGGAAAGACACACGCAGGCAGAAAAACAGGATTTAGCAAAAGAGGCACTTCTAGCTAAATAGAAAAGGATAGGACAGAATTCTAAGCGGTCAGTATTAAAATCCTAAAAATATCCACAGCAGATGATACAAATATTCTACATCTAACTAAAGACATAGAAAGTATATCTGCATCTCCTGAGAATCCAGCATGACTGAAAAATCCAAACAAAGTCTAAGCTGGATAAAAACACAATGAATAGCACTGAATTGCAAGCACACTGCATGTGTGCACAGAGACAAAAAAACAGACACTTATCTTAGCTGAATTGGCAGCAGGGCATGAGGAACCAGAGAGAGATGCAATCCCTCCATGAACCATGGACAACTGGCAAGGACTCATGGATCCTGCACACCTAAATACCTAATAGAGCTGCAATCAGCAGAAACACCTGCCCTGGATTACAACCACAAGACAACTGCACTACCACCAACAACCACCGGAGGGAACCCAAGAGCAGAATTCACAACACAAAGCCTATCATGTAGTTGTCTAGAAATGTTATTATAGACTACTTGCTAAAAAGGAGTGTTATGAGTAATTTCTATGACAGCTGATATGAGATGACCAATGTGGTTAGGACAGCCTAATTTTTCCTCCCATTTTGTCAGGTTTCTGTTTCCTGCTAAGGCCAAGTAGAGATTAGAACTTGAAAAAGTTTCTACTTTTCATCCTGAAAAGATGGATGATTTTTATTTCTTATTGACAATAGTATGGTATCCATTTTTATACATTAAAATGCTATACAAGGCGCCAAATCTATTTTAATACTTGTAATGAAACTATTAAAAATGGGTGCCATATGGATGGTGACAGTATAGCACCATTTTTTATTTCTTTATTACTGAGTTTAGTGGGTGAGTCTTTTCCCAAAAAACCCAGATCTGACTAGTGCAGGCTGACATTTTTTTTTCAAACAAGGACATTTGGGCCTCATGAAAAAATAATTATTTGAACAGTCCCTTTCAGAAACACAGGTGCAGGTGATATCCGATTTTAACAAGGACAACTCATGTATGAGAAATGTGCTCACCTAACTTGGCCTAAAATGAATGTGTGTATGGCTCAATGAAACTATGGCCCTGATTCACCAAATGTTACTCCAGAAATCTGAAGTAAAACACAAGTCTTTTTTTTTTTCACTTTCACTCCATTTCTATCAGCTCTGTCAAAATTGGTGGCATTGAGATAGGACGGTGTCGTGACGCCCATTCATCTTATATGTTATGAGTTGTGGAGTACATTATGTCACAAACCTTTCTCCAGCCTCAGACTGGAGTAAGATTTCTGGAAAGGTGTAGGGAGGCGCATGCAAAAACATACCACTTTTAAGATGCACCTGATTCATTAAGAAGTATATCTCACTCCACCATGCCCCCTTATACAGACTAGAATGAAAACATGCCAGCAATGATGAATCAGGAACTTTGGGGTCAGTGTACTGTTCATAAGGTAAACTGTCATAAAAAACTCTATTAATCTAAAGATATGGGGTTAATCTGCAGGTTAATAGTGCTTTTTTAGCCATGCGGCTGCTGCAGCACTGAGAGTCGGGGGATGAACAAAAACTTAATTCATCCCGGAAGTCTTGGGCTTTCAGTCATAGAGGTATGGTCCCTGACAGTGACTGACAGCCAACAGTGACCACGCCCTGAACAGTCACTGATAGCCGGCTCTAAGGACGCAGTCAGACAGCCTTTTGAATTTGACCGAGATGTGACTGCAATGCTGGGACTGGCCGCAGCTCTACCGATCCCAGCGTGACAGCTGCATAGAAAAACAATATATGAAGCTGTCACGCTCAGGTCACCCGCCAGTCCGTGCATTGGGATGAGATTTATACAACTGATTGTCTGTGTCCCAATCTTGAGCTCACTGTCAGTCATTGCCAGGGAATGGTTTCAGCTGCCACTCACTCTATTGAGCCGGCCACAGCTCTATGACTGAAAGCCCAAAGCTGGTGTGTGGAATAAAGTTAATTTCTTTCCGGCAGTCGGGTTCTCAACCCAACATGGATTCAGAACACTATTAACCTGCAGATTACCCCATATCTTTAGGTTAATAACAGGGGTTTTTTTACACGGCAGATTCCATTTAAGAAACGAACAGCACAAATGACATTTTCAATGTATGTGTGAATGTAGCCTAAATAGTAAAGATTTTTAATGTTTATCTAAAATAATCTCAGTTGGAAAAACCATAATATACACATACAAAAAGCCTACTGATGATATGTCTAGGTGCTAAAATCTATTATCTTCTCTTTATTTAGCAGCTCATGTGACAGATTTCTTAGCAGCATGGGTCATTGTCTTATTATAAGAGATGAGATAACTGTGAAAATGTGTAGCATGTTGTCCTGGGTCCCAGGTCTTCATGGCTACTTCTAGCACTGTGATTAATTTACTTCAGTCTTGGACATATGTTATGTTAGGTCATACATTAAAAGGAACATTTGAAAATAATCGCGCCTTAACAAGTTAACAGATACAATGGAAGAGAGGATTCCAAAACCAATGGAACAACCTTAACAGAAATGTTTATAAAGCATACTCCTATCTTAATCAATGGGTATAATAATTGAAAAGGGCTTGTGAAATCAAACAACTTTCTATTTTTTTTGTTCATTAAAATTTATCCTCCCTGATGAGTCCAGTTTTCTGAATTTTTTTTTCTGCCCGTTTCCCAGAATACACATGCACAGTGCTTACAAGCTTTTTTCCAATAGAGATGGTAAGTGCTGCTATGAAGCTGGTCAGATTGCTGGAGTGCACTGCTTACTCTGATCTTGACCAGCTACAGCACTTGCTGTCCTCGTTCAATGCTGCATAGTGAAAGCTGCTTCATAAAGCGGCATCGGAAAGAGCACAAGTCCTGTCAACAGTGCGACAACGTGAATGGTCCAAACTGCCAAACAGAAGCTTCTACTCCACCAGCAGGAAGCCCAGTTGGCTGGGAAGCTGTGCTCTCCTGCCAAAGATGAAGGCACAACCCCTTTTCACAGTTTTACTCTCATTGATTTAAGCAGACTATTTACAGATGGAACCAAGGTCATCTTACCACAGATAACCCAGCAATAGGATATCACAGCACAAAAAAATGTAATATCATTATCTTCTTAAGATAACGTTCTAGTTATCAAGATGGAGCATTCATTGTCAAGGTAAATTTGGCTACATCTGTATATATACTATATATATATATATATATATATATATATATATATATATATATATATATATATATATATATATATACTCATTTTATTCTAGATTCTAGATTTCTGCCACTTTGTTAAAGGGAACCTGTCACCCCCAAAATCGACAGTGAGCTAAGCCCAGCGGCATCAGGGGCTTATCTACAGCATTCTGTAATGCTGTAGATAATCCCCCAAGGTATCCTAAAAGATGAGAAAAAAAGGTTAGATTATACTCACCTGGGCAGGCGGTCTGATCCGGTAGGTGTCGCGGTCCGGTCCGGCGCCTACCATCTTCATAGGATGACATCCTCTTCTTGTCTTCATGCTGCGGCTCCGGTGCAAGCGTCCTTTGTCCGCCCTGTTGAGGGCAGAGCAAAGTACTGCAGTGCGCAGGCGCCGGGCCTCTCTGACCTTTCCCGGCGCCTGCGCACTGCAGTTCTTTGCTCTGCCCTCAACAGGGCGGACAAAGTACGCCTGCGCCGGAGCCACAGTGTGAAGACCAGAAGAGGACGTAATCTGATGAAGATAGGAGGTGCCGGACCGCAACACCCATCGGACCAGACAGGGACCGGGACTGCCCCTGGGTGAGTATATTATAACCTCTTTTTCTCATCTTTTAGGATACATCAGGGGCTTATCTACAGCATTCCAGAATGCTGTAGATAAGCCCCTGATGCTGGTGGGCTTAGCTCACCCTCGATTTTGGGGTTGACAGGTTCCCTTTATGTCACCAAATTTTTGCACCACCTGAGGTAGCACAAACATTTCATGACTTTGGTCATTTTTACGCTAGCATCATCAAACTCTGTCAAAATGGTAAGATCTTGGGTGAGATGGGGCACAATGTGGATTTGACACCACAGCTCTTAAAATTCATGACTAGCTGTGGTGTTCCTTACACCAGAAATATAACTAAACTTTTTGGCGAGGGGTACGGAGGTGTATGTCATCTTCTGGGTTTTATTAAGAGAGGTGCTACCCTGACATGACCCCTCATTAAAACTGGAATGAACAACGCTGATGTCTTCATGAATCAGGGCTTTTATTTTTCTTAAAATTATGGTGTAAGGAGTAGGCAGACATAGCTTTCCAGCTGATTAGAAAGGTTAAAGGCAGCTGAACCTGAAATAATCACTTTCTAATGGTGTTCTCTTTGTAAACATTCCCTATTAGAAGACAATTTGGCCCCCTATTTCATTCAGATCATATCATTATGATATGTCCAGTTATGACTTGTATTGTTTAAGATTATTGTACTTGTTTTTATTATGTATACCCCTCCTCACATGTAAAGCACCATAACAATAAATAATAATAATAATAATAATAATAATAATAATAATAATAATAATTATGTGGATAGAGAAGTAAATGGAGAAATATTAATTACAGATCAGTAAACAGCTTATTGTTGTCTTTTGGGTAACACAATGATCTTTATTTTGGCTCTAAGGAACCAACTTTAAGCTGAAGGTATATGAGAAGGTATAAATGTCCCAGCCACCTTTGTACATGTGATAACATCTACCCGCTCGGAGAGTGTGATATTGTCCCACATGAAGGTCGTCCACTAATATGTGCGAATGAGTAAAGTCTTGTCTGGGAACTATTTGCTCTTCCCATAGGTTTTTCAGTCAGAGCGTATACCGTATATATTCTTTTCAGACTTTACTGCAGGCTGTGCTGGCCTTGCATCTGAGGTAATACTTTTTGACAACAGCTGTTTTTCTAGCAATTTGCTGATCTATGACATACGGCCATTTTGTAGACAGCTCCGAGCTATATTTTCCCCTCAGAACTGCAATGCTGATATGTGATATGCACCGATGCGCTCACGAGGCCATCAGTACACCTGGATGTTTCCATATAGCTCCAAGCCTAGTTCTAGATGTTACTCTTCACATTTCCGTGAGTCCTGACAAGCAGGTCAAGCTGTGACTTGTAGTCCTACACCATTCGGCACTGAGGCGGCTATCTACATCCATTATAAGTGACATTTTGGTACAGTACAATGGATTGTAGATTATTTTTAGTTTATATTTTGGCTTTTAAAGTGCTCTGATAACATGGCTCTCTGTAAGATGCAATCTGACTTGTTCTCTCGGTAGCCTGTCATGGCAATAAACTTGTTTTTTTCTTCGTAACTACAGAAGCACAGAGGTTGTGTCATATAAATTAATGTATGCCGCGCACACTCATCCTGACATTTAAATACCAGCAAATTCGGTGTCTCAGAACTGCCTTTAGGTAAATACAAGTGTATAATAATCATAAGACATAAGCGTCAGCCTTTCACAGCATATTACTTCCAAAGCATGGAATATGTCCTCCCTGTTGAGAAGCTGAAAAGCGATTGGCTGCCGAGGATATCGCTGGTGCTAATGCATAATAGAGGAGGCAACACATAACGCAACTCATAAATACACTGTGCCTTGGGCATCCCATACATCACTGTCCACTCGCTGGAATAACAGTAGTCATTTTTTTCTTGATTAATGTTAAAATGTTTCATTTGCCTATTTTCCTCTTCGATTATTTTTTGCAGTGATTCATGATCTTTCTGCACCCAAATCTCTTAAGTACATGTACTGTCGCAGAGCGGGAACAGTGTACAAAAGATATTTAAGGCGATAAATGATCTAATTTTTTTACTTGCACGTCTGTAATGACTATTAAAGAGTGAAGTGAGAACATTACAGAGGAGCCTCATCTGCGGTGCTTTTCTAGACGGCTACAATGCAGTTAATATCTGTTATATTTCGTGATACTTATGTATTGACAACATGTTATGCACGTACGTAGTACTGTGCACAAATTATTACACACTAATTTCCATTTTGTACAGCAGGAAGCCAATTAACCTACCATATTTTTAGAGTGTGAATCAAAGTGAGGAATGACACTATTTTTCATCATTATATCCAGTATTTTTCACAAGTTTTACCCTTTTCAGATCTATCTCTAACTTTCAGTTGTCTGTCTCTAGCTTCCATGATGTCTCCCATACACCACACACACAGTTGTGTGGGTTGTCAGTTCTCCCGTCTCTCTTTAACAAACCCATAAGATGCATAGAGGACATTACACAACAGTACTGAGTAGTGTAGCTGTGATCCCAGCTCTTCCGTAAGGTAAAAAATTACTAGAAACCAAAATGAAAGGCCTTCATTTTTGTGTCTTTCTTTTTCACTCTGGACATTCCTTCTCCTCCCCTTACCCTATTCTTAGTGTTCAATAGGTATGACTTTCAAGACAATGTCTATTCCCTCTATTCCTACTTCAATCGTGGGCCAAGGAAAGATGACTATTCCGGAGCTTTGTTTTACTCCTTAGACTTGTGTCTCTGGCCAGTCCAGAAGCTTTAGGGTAAAATTCGGTTTTTATCTTCCTGCTCTCAGCACTTGATGGGGCTGCTTCCTATTAAACCCCCCTATAATCAGCTCCCACTGTCAGGTACAACGTAGCTATCTGTGTCTTAGTGGACATTCCTGATTTGGATTTCGGCTTGTTTACAGATGTTTCTCTTGCCTGACGATATTGTACTTAACCATATCTCCTAGTTAGTACCCAGCTACTTGACTAGTATTGATTGCCAGAGCGCACCACCGAACAGCAGCTGACTCAGTAGCCCCAGCCTAGCACTCCCTTGATAAGTCCAGATCCCTGTACAGGGGTTAAAAGGTATTTATTTGATAACATTTATAGCAAAGTTTCTTACATATGATTGTACTACCAATTTATTCAAGTTTTCTTAAAAAAACATTGACCATTTATGAACCAATTAAATAATATATTATATGGTATATTACCTAGTGTGAAAATAAACAACCGCCCACGATCTTTTCATTTTTTCCAAGTGAACCAGAATAATTGCTGAATTGCACTTTTCATGGGCACTTTTGCAATTATGTTAACAGTTAATTATAAATGACTTTCCAGATTAAGAGCAATTCTTAAGATACTCAAGATTATCTAAAAGTGTTGATTTATGAAGTCAACACTTACAGGGTTTCTCGGGATTTCTGTAACCACTCAACATTAAATCAAATGACCAAATCCAACGTAGTAAATCAATGATTTTAATTAAAAAATTCAATATTTTAAAATGTTCATGACACTGAATATTATGTAATGTCAACCATAAAGAAAGAACGTGACTACGACTAGAGAACGGTCTGATGTCTTTTGCGGTTTCATCACAGCTTTAAAAAACCTGTAGGGGGGTATTTGTGAAGACAAACCCTTCTCATAAGTCATGGCCTGCGAGTGACATAGAGGGGGTCTCACTCTGGTGGGCCTTGCACTTCAATGCATTAAGTTGTACATAGTTGTTATTTATTTGTGTGGTTGTCACAAATACTATATTTTCCCGGAATGAGTCGATGTGGAGAATAGGAATAGGACCAGATGTGTCTTCTACAGCTATTACAGCTGATCACCAGGGATATATTTCAGAAGCCAGACCAATGGCAATGTCATATTGACTTCCATTTCAAAAACAGTTGCTTTCATAACAAGGAAAGAAAAACTTTTCGGAATAGTTATTTCAATTCATCTATACCTAGAATTTATTGTTATCTTTGAAACTTTTTTTTCTTTGAATTTTAGAACATGTGCTTACTGCTTACATCCATTTGTAATACCGCACGGATACCGTATGTGGTATTTCATAGTCTCTTTTAGGCAAATAAGTCAATATCTCCTGACCTTTCTCTTTAAGGTTAAGTTTCAAACATCTCTGTACAACTCTGTGTTATTACTTTCCTCTTTTATTCCTCCAAGAATGCATGAATTATTCCTCTTGTCAATGGGGCATGTCCCCATACGCATCCTGCTATTGTCTAGTCAGTGCAATCTGACTCTTGCATAGGGAAAATTCTTTAGCTTAAAGTGGGTCTCCGGGAATAGAAAAAAATAAAAATAATGAATAAGTGAAGGAAATGTCATGATAAATACAGTGGGGAAAATAAGTATTTGATCCCTTGCTGATTTTGTAAGTTTGTCCACTGACAAAGATATGAACAGTCTATAGTTTTAAGGGTAGGTTAATTTTAATATTGAGAGATAGAATATTAAAAATAAAATCCAGAAAATCACATTGTATAAGTTATATAAATGTATTTGCATTTTGCGGTGAGAAATAAGTATTTGATCACCTACCAACCATTAAGAGTTCTGGCTCCTACAGACCAGTTAGACGTTCCTAATCAACTCACTACCTGCATTAAAGACAGCTGTCTTACATAGTCACGTTTATAAAAGACTCCTGTCCACAGACTCAATTAATCAGTCAGACTCTAACCTCTACAACATGGGCAAGACCAAAGAGCTTTATAAGGATGTCAGGGACAAGATCATAGACCTGCACAAAGCTGGAATGGGCTACAAAATTACTGTCAATCGACATCGATCTGGGGCACCATGCAAAATCTCACCTCATGGGGTATCTTTGATCAAGAGGAAAGTGAGATATCAGCTTAAAACTACATGGGGGAAACTTTTTAATGATCTCAAGGCAGCTGGGACCACAGTCACCAAGAAAACCATTGGTAACACATTACTCCATAAAGGTTTAAAATCCTAAAAAGTCCCCTGCTCAAGAAGGCACATGTGCAGGCCCATCTGAAGTTTGCCAATGAACACCTGAATGAATCTGTGAGTGATTGGGAGAAGGTGCTGTGATCAGATGGGACAAAAATTGAGGTCTTTGGCATTAACTCAGCTCAACTCACCGTGTTTGGAGGAAGATAAATGCTGCCTATGACCCAAAGAACACCGTCCCCACTGTCAGACATGGAGGTGGCTACATTATGTTTTGGGATGTATCTCTGCTAAGGGCACAGGACTACTTCACCGCATCAATGGGAGAATGGATGGAGCCATCTACAGCAAAATCCTGAGTGACAACCTCCCTCCCTCTGCCAGGACATTAAAAATTAGTCGAGGCTGCGTCTTCCAGCAAGACAATGACCCAAAACATACAGCCAAGGCAACAAAAGAGAGGTTCAAAAAGAAGCACATTTAGGTCATGGAGTGGCCTAGCCAGTCTCCGGACCTTAATCCCATAGAAAACTTATGGAGGGAGTTGAAGCTCCGAGTTTCCAAGCAACAGCCTCAAAATCTTAATGATTTAGAGAAGATCTGCAAAGAGGACACGGACGTGTTTCTCGCAAGTGGAAACAAGCCCTAAGGGTGAGTGTCCACGGTCAGTAAACGCTGCTTGTTTGACGCTGCGCAGAGCTGCAGCGTCAAACACGCAGCGTCCAGATGTTCCAGCATAGTGGAGGGGATTTTTTGAAATCCCGTGTCCACTACGTGTGGAAACCCACACGCGGCGGGCCTGCGACTCCAGACATGCTGCGCGTCTTTTCAGATCGCAGCATGTCCGTACACCTTGCGGGGACGCAGCGTCCCCGCAAGGCATAACACAGGGCCCTACGGGAGGGGGGCGATGATCCCGGATGTGTACAGTTAATACATCCGGCATCATCGCGTCCCAGAAGGGGGCGGGGCTTAGCGCCGAGCGGCTTCGCCGCTCCGGCGATACCGCCGGCTATCCTGACCGTGGACACGCAGCCTAACAGTGATTTTATGAAATCTGCAGCAAATAGCCTAGTAAGTGATGCATTGCTAGAATCAGGGTCTCTGTCTCTACATTATGTTGGTTTTAATTTAGGTCATAAAAACCTGGTAACAGATTCCTTTTAAATGCCAACTATAAACACATGCTAACAATGATGCATATTATATTGAAATGATGTTATTATGGGGACAGTTATCAGCAGTATCAATGTAGAATTGTATCATTAATTATGAAATCACACATGGAACTATTGATATATAGGCCAATGTGCAGTATAGAATGCAATCCTGACATAATAATATTGCTTTAAAATTCTTCTATACCGCATAATACATTGGTATCTGAGCGCTGAGATGTATCCTTCTCTTAAATGACAGCACAATGACGGCTTCTAGTAAGTGGCTGAGAAACTTTTTGACCTTCACGCTTCATAGAGCATAAAATTCCCTCAAGTGACTTCTTGCAAAAGCCCTTTGGTCACGTGACTTTATCCATACATGATCTATGATTATCGCTGCAAATGCTGCTTTTCCATCACGTGTCCAGAATAGAAATGAGGCCACCAGAGAGCACATCTGCATACAAGTGCACACAGCTCATGCAGCACAAGTATATAGCCACGGACATTTATGTTTTCTGTATGGTTTCTTCAGTTGTGCAGTGCAGAGATGGTCGTCATTCTCTGTCTCTATCTTTAACAATAGGAATTAACACATTAATATTTAGAGGTAATATTTAAAAAATACACTGTCATTTAATTCTGTATACTGTTAAAGCACCAGTGTTTATTTAAAGGGGGTATCCGGGACTTTACAGAAAATGTTGCCAAGCACTATCAGGCAGATAATTGCAACTTACCTGCTTGTTGTGCCCGGCGCCATTCTCCCCCAGCACAGAGCGGTCACAGGCACTCCTGCCGGAAATTTGAAGCCTGTGATCTACAGAGCGGAGGCTTCTTTTCTGGTCATCTCTGTCGACGAGGCGAGACTTCCGAGGTCATTCTGATAGATAGCCAGATCCCCGCTGCCGAACTGGGTCATCCAGCTGTCAGAATCACCTCAGAAGTCCCACCCCATCGTATCAGCAGAAACAGCTGAATTCCTGTCAGGAGCGGTCTGTGACAGCTCTGTGTCGGGGAAGAACAGCTGCTGTTACCTGCCTGTTACTGCTTAGATACAGCTTTTAGTAACGTCCCGGATACCGCCTCTAATTTATTTTACTTCACTGCTGAAGTGCTCTCAGTAATCCATGTTCCTTATCCTTTTATTTTTACTCACTAGCCGCCATTTTGTGCTCTTCCCAGCATCGTTCAGCTTCCACAAAGCCATCTTGTGACTGCAGCTTCTGACTGAGCAGAAGTCAGAGGTAACAGTCGCGAGTTCTCAAGGTAAGGAAGACAGACGGAATGGTGCAGTCAACGGAAGAACATGGCAGCTGGTGGGTATATTTCTAGGGGAAGGGATCATATATTAGTAATACCATTCCTGCATTAAAATAAAAAAACAGCTAGAGTAGTGCTCTAACCCTTTAAGTAGAAGTTGATTTTTTGCTCCTGCGCTTTCATTTTTTACTCCCCTTTTTCCCCTTATTGACTATAGCTGACAATTTTTCAGTATGAACTGACCAATTCTGTTTCACATATATGGTTGAATCCTGACTCTTCCAACAAGTGATGTTGGGGGAAAGGAGGATAAAGTATGTTGACTTTACGCACCCAATATATTTGTTCTCACAGGAGGTAATCAATGCCATAGGTGACTGACTATCATTGGCTTCCTTTTGTCTCGTCAATGAAAACTCGAACACTCTCCACTCAACCAAGAGTACATTCATATGGAGGAATGAAAGAAGAGCTGAGGAACAACCGAGAATTTAGCCAACATCCTTCAAAGGTGTATGATCATTGGGATCAGCCTACAACTTGAGATCATCAATATTTGAAGATATTGTCTAAAACTATTTTTTCACTGTCTCCAAGTAGCGTTACTGTAACTGACATTATAAGATAGCCATCTTTTATAGTATATTTCTTTTTAGATGTCTACAGACCCGTTGTCCAGTTCAACAATTAGTGTCTGACTGCAGAAAAAGAATATGGGTTTAATTTACCATTTACAATGTGAATTAAGCTCTGCTGCCAGAAGAGATTTTTCTCTGTCTAGCATTGCAATGAGTCAGCTTCTTCTTGGGAAACCACGAGTATCCTTCACTTTGCGAGGGCTAGAAAGTGTTGAGGACACAGAACCTGAAAACATCCAGAAGATAAATTATTATCAGTTAAGAGGAGTATGTAGGGGGCCTTGTATACCTTGGTCAATAAATCATTCCCTGCACACGTGCCTAACAGAAATCCATGGGGACAAATTATTGTTTTGCTGGTGAAAGAAGAAGGTTCACATGTGAACATAATGATATATATGATATGAGGTTAAAGGGGAAACACATTTCCATTGAATGGAAACATTAACAAGGGAATAAAACTCTGTAAAACCTATACAAAAACTACAGCTAGACTTATACTATAGCTTTGCACTTTTTTATGATCGAGAATGAGCTATTCTTTGTTATTTCAGGACTCATTACAGAGAATATCTTATCAGGTTTGGATAATTGAAACCTCCAACAATCAGCTGTTAGATAGAGGTAAGGGTGGCCAAACATGTGAACAAGCAAACGTGACACAAACTCTTATAGAGAGCCCGTGGGGATCCTCCTATGTAAGATCCAATGCAGTAATAGGTTCTGTAAGTCGTTCCAGTTAGACATCCCCTTTAAGTTACTCATAGGAATAATCCTAAATATTAATGAATGGACCCTAAGTTGTGATTCTCTATGATTCTTCTGTTTATGTTATTAAACACAATTGGTTCCAACCAATGGAACTTGAAAATTAAGGCTAGGGTCAAGCGAGCATACATTCCCTCATCCGAGAGAATAGCGCCAATTATGCAAATCACACTCTGATCAAATTCTGATCTAAGTGTGATCATAGTGCGGAACAATTATATCACTTCTTCAAAATCGGACCACACTCAGATGTCATTCAAGTGCAGTCCGATGTTTTCCACAGACTCATTGATTTGCATGGCCGAGTGCAATCCGAATATCAGATCAAACTAGGGAATGATGCCTTTTTTTTCTCCGGTCCAGCAGTGTCCGAGGAAATAATCGGACATGTGTACGGCCCCATAGAATAACATTGGTCCGAGCTCTATCTGATGTTTTGTCAGATCGCACTCAGACCACTGATATGGTCATATGCATGAGCTTTAAGAATTATTTTCATCATTCAGTCATTTGAATTATTTTTTCTCTGTATATACTATACATTAGATACCTGTGTTAAAAAATTATATTTAAAAACCCTAAACTGAAATTAGAAAATACAATTTGTGTAAATCAAGTTTGAATTTGAAAAATAAAGTTACAAACTACCCAGAAATCCTGCATTTTTCACACTGGCTATCAGGCCTTATAATAGATTCTTACTTCCTGTTCTGTATTTGGCAGTCCTGTTATAATCACAGAAGGTATTACAAAGCCATACAACATCTCTACACAGATATCCACCGATAACTCTGGATCCACTATTCACAATAGGTGATGCCATAGTCTACATGTTGGGTTTAAAACTCAGCAGCTGTGTACTGGCCTCACAGTCAGCACTAGTTCCCTTAAAAAGGCAACCTGACGGCAGATGTATGCTTCAATTGCTGTAAGTAAAAACCAAGAATAAGATTGGGATCTATTGGTTGCCTATTAGGGTAGTAGCCCAGTTATTCACACATTTGAGTACAAAGATGATGTAGGCACTTATTGTTTCTAATTCTGAACATATGATAAAAGTTAGGTTTCAGTTGTTCTAGCACATCCTCCAACAGTGGTAGCCCAACAAAATGTGCATAGGCAGTAAAATAATAGAAGGAAAAGAGCAGAACTGCAGTTTATTCTGACATCACAGATTTATTGATTGAATTACAGATTTAATTTGAATGTTTTTTTCTAAAACCTAATAGAATTCATAACTTTTATAGAAAGTGGAAGTTAAAGCATCCATATAATATGTGTTTTACCATTAGGAATCATAATGTGTTATTTTCTCGATTTGTCCTGAAATGTCATCAGTTCACCAATATATGGTAAATCTAATTTGGAAGCTATTTGTAATGATGAAGAATAATGTGTGCTGCAAGATAAAGGATTTGTGCTGAAATATATTTATATACCTGGCAAGAGCCACATGGAACAGTGAAATGTTTTGTAGATATAGAGAGTGGAAAATTAATAATCTGCTAATTATCCATTCAAGAACATATTGTATCTCCTTGTCAACCTGTAGGCTAAATTATTCGCCGCACAGCTAAGGTTTACCTAAACATCTATGGCTTTTAATATGCATCTTGCTAAACAGGCTTAAGCTTGCAAGTAAAGTCCCCTGCACTTCAATGGACACTATATTGTGGATCCATACTTGGTCTGCTGAGTGGTATAATTCATAAAGCAAGCCATATACTAGAGCTGACTCGATCACTTTGTGTAATCCCGGTCCATGGTATAGGTCTGTAGTCCCCCGCTGTGGACAGGAGCTGCATGGATTTCCTTACCCTACGGAGTCCCAGGCTTGGCTTATGTTTAGCTGGGTTGGAGACATCATCTGTGTGCCACATGACGCACAGATGACATCACACCAAGCTGGTACGTTGGAGAACTTGGAGGTTAAAGATATTCCTGCAAATCCTGTTCACAGCCAGAGAATCCTGGCCTGGACCGTGGACCACCATTGCGAGAAGCAATCTGCTCATCTCTACCATATGTATCAGAATAACATTCGTAGAATGCAATGATTTTGACAGGACTGAATGGCCAGTTAAAATACATTTACTGGCTGATTTTAGTTCTGCAAATGTTATGAAAAAAAGAATTGGGTATGTTGATTTCCAACATACCCGATCCTTTGTTATCAAGATAAATAAGCCACCAGCCTCTGTTCTCTGCCAACAACACGCTCCTACAGTTGAGAATACTTAGCCAAACGTGTACAAGTATGGGAAAATCAGGATGAATAGACATTGCCTGAACCATAACCTCTTCACAACACGTCCCGTACATGTATTGCGCATATCGTGTCTCTCCCTTTGATGTGGACTCTGGCGCTGAGCTCACATCTTTCCGGCACATGTCAGCTGTTTTGAACAGCTAACGTGCCACTAATAGCTGCTCGTGGATCGGGATCCACCCGCGGCTGTTAACCTTTTAAATCTCTGACAGCAGCATTTAAAATGATTGCGCCGTAAGCGTGTCACTAATATCGCCCATCGGCGCCCATGTCACATGCCCACAGGTTGCTGATGGGTTGGCATGCAACCTGGGGTCTGCAGCAAACCCCTGTTGTTGTCATTACCGGACTGCTATGAGCGGCACTCATAGCAATGGAGCATATCTGCTACACACAGGCAATATGATCATCGCGGCGATCAGATTATCACAGCTTCTGATCTCACAAGGAGACTATTGAAGCAAGTAAAAAGTAAGAAAAAAAGTTTTTAAAAATGTTGAAAAATATAAAAGTTCAAATCACCCCCATTTAAAATAAAACAATTTAAAAAAAATAAAAAAATACACATATTTGGTATCACTGCTTTCAGAATCGCCTGATCTATCAATATATAAAAAGCATTAATCCGATCGGTAAATGGAGTAGCGAAAAAATAGTATAACCTCCAGAATTACGTTTTTTTGGTCGCCACTACATTGCATTAAAATGCAAAAATGGGCGCTCAAAAGATCATATCCACACCAAAATGGTATAATGAAAAACTACAGTTCAGCATGCAAAAAATAAGCCCTCAGCAGCCCCAGATCGTGAAAAATGGAGATGCTACGGGTCTTCAAAAATGGCAAAATTTTACATTTTTTTTTTTACAAACTTTGATTTTTTTTCACTACTTAAATAAAAGAGAACCTATACATGTTTGGTATCTACGAACTCGCCATGATCTGGAAAATCATAATGGCAGGTCAGTTTTAGCATTTGGTGATTATGGTAAAACAAAATACAAAAAATAGCTGTGGAATTGCACTATATTTGCAATTTCACCGTACTTGGAATTGTTTTCCTATTTTCCAGTACAAGGTATGGTAAAACCAATGGTGTTCAAAAGTACAACTCACCCTGCATAAAAAAGCCCTAACATGGCCACATTGACAGAAAAATAAAAAAGTTATGGCTCTGGGAAGGAGGGGAGTGAAAGACAGAAACGAAAAAATGAAAAAGGGCTGCGGCGTGAAGGGGTTAACGGTCGACAATTGAAGGTGTATAGACACTTTAAGTGTATACATTATTGAAGTTTATTCTTGTATACACACTGTAGGCTATGCTAAAATATATAGTATATTCTATAATACCATTAATATCTTTGTACCCTCACAATAGGATGAGTAAGAAGAGGATAAAATATATTTTTGGAGATCCATGTCTAATTTTTTGCCCAGATATATAATTTGTGTTTGATTTTTTTTTGCATTTTAGCTTCTAATGTATCAACCAAGGATTCAGGGTTACAGAAATGTAAAATCAGATGTAAGTAAGCCAAGTAAGCAAAGTACAAGGTCGTGATCCATTAATAAATATGGAGGAACAATTATAAGGGAATTTAGCAAAAAAAGCCCAATACACTAATACGCATTGCAATCAACGCAACTCAAAAGAACAATGCGCTCAAGAGAATAAATCAATCTCTCCACAAATCCTTAATTCCTATGCTACAGTACGCCCGCGTTAAGGAGAAATCTGTGTTACGAATTAGAACGACGCCAGGATGGAGGGTTTGCGGTAAGGTTCTAATTTCCTTGGAATTAGTTCAAAGAACACAAATTGTCATTGTTTGGCATTTTCGGGTTATTTGCATTAATTATTCTGGCTGTATTTGTCCCAGACGTGCATCAAATATTATGAAGAGCCGAGAAGGCTAGAAGATGACAATAACATCAGATGCTACTGCTCATTCATTTATATTCTGATCTGATACATGGAGCTCTTTACTGATAATGGGAAATATTCATCCATGTCATGTTTCCAGCTAAGAGGAAAGGTAGATCAAAGCCATGGTACGTGCTCATTTTTCATTGAAGGGAATAGTTAATACTGTAAATGGACATGAGTGTGAGATTTCTAAATGTCAGCTGGATGAATGGAGTAAAACTGTCCCTTATCCTTTTTCTTTATTTTTGATATCCTTACAAAAGAATTATTAATGTTTTATTCCATATATAATATTCTATAGGATAACATACTGTATCACTGTCATGTTATCAGATTTCAATGGTCTTATTGAGCTTGGTGTATCAACAAAACAGAAATGAGTATGTCCCATTAATGATCAAAAGTCCTTTATTGCTTACACATATATAAACATTATTCCTATTATGTTAAATTTGGCTGAACCTGATGATATTGTTGGGATCGGATGTCCTTCTAATGTGTTTAGGGAGCATGTGGTTGTTTGGTACCTTATATTGATGGCCTATCCATATTGGTGGTGGTGAGATACCCTGCAGACTTGCCAGTCAACTGTTCCCGGTGTCGGAGGCAGTCACATGTGCTTAGTTGTACACAGCTCTATCAAATGCATAGTGGCAGCAACAGGGTACTGCATATCCACTCCCATTCGTTTGTATATGGGTGGATCCACAGTACCCCAATGTAGCCACCAACAGTTTATGAAGCTGTGTAGTTCCACGCCACAGCTGAGCACTTCCATCAACTGGCGGCATTGGGAATTGCTGATCGGCAGGGGTGCTGGATGTCACACATCCATCAATCTATTATTAATCAATTATTCTATTGATAGGATAAGGAAAAAGTATAGTGCAGCACCCAATTTGGCAGAAAGAAGTTTTTTTATTCCATTGCAGAAACGGACAATGAAAGTCTTGACTCTGAGTGAGTCTTTCTGAAGCTATTCTAAGGATAGATCATCAATATAAAGTACCGGACAACCCCTTTAATGGTAGATGTTAAAGATGAAAAAAATCGGGTATTTGTATTTGAACATGTCATATCCGTTTGATCTCATGGGAGATGTAATGTATGGCAGTGGCTTACTTCCCGCTCTCCTTATACAACACATGCAAAGTTGGCATTTTGGGTGCAAATTAGACGGAAGTGCCCTTAGTTATGAGAAGTAATGCAGATTTCGGTGGAAGTATTACACATAAGAACCAATAAGATGCCAGTTGTGCATGATAGTTATTCTAATATCAAAATTATTTTTGGTAACAGGTTAAATGCTTATTTTAATGTGTTTACACCAGAGTTTTGCAGTGTTTGTAAGCCAAACACCAAATCAGCATCCAAGTATGTCAAAGGCCATAATAGCATGATATCATTACAGATACAACATGCAATTGTGTAATCACTAAAGACGGAGCACATACCCCCCACCTCTGTGCACTTTATAGTGTAGAGTTAAAAATGCAAAGTGGACAAATATTCTGGTATAACTGGAATTAACAACAGGATTCATATTTTCGTGTCCGCCATGTCATATCATGTTTAAGAACTCATCATTCTTAGTAATATATGTGGTTTCTATATGTGCTCATGCATGGGTAAATTGACAAGAATTACAATAATTCAGATAGCTTAGAATAGAAATCATTAGATTGTTCTATATCCAGTAATAATATAGAAGGCTCAGGGGTCGCTCTGTGTAATTTTTGTCTCTTTTTCTCATTTGCTAAATACAAGAAACTTTAAATATTCAATCTCATTGCTGTTCTTTAATAAAAGACACGTAGTAAATAAATGATGCAAATTATATGGTATCCAGAAATAGACATCACCTCCACAGTGCTAAAATGTATTGCAGATTATAAAAGTACAGCATGTTTCTGGTTAATCAGGATATTCTACACTCGTGACTGTTGTCCTTGCCCAAAACCAAAAAATTGAGCCGGAGTATAAGTTGGTATATATGCAACACATAGGAGCATGTTCACACTGTGGCCATTTAACCTAAGATGAAAGTAAAATGAGCATATTCCTTGCTGCAGCTAAATAATAATCGTAAAAGTACATATTAATAACATTAGGTACTTGGTAAACACTGTTTTTGATTAAAAGAAGCGTAAAAGCCATCTCACCTCGATAAGGTGTACCAAAATCGGATGGTCATAACCTCTAGTACTAAAACCTCATGTCAGACAACCTCAATCCAAATGAGTGCAGAGCAAGACTAGGACCTGACTGTCCAGGCAACCACCCATGGAAAGCTACATAAATGAAATGCCTAGCTCAGAAAAGGAGGTGCCATACTAAAATTTTAATTTATTTATGTAGCATTACATTGTGAAGTTACAGTATAACATATACAGTTTTTTCCATTCATTCTCAGTTTTATTCATGTTTAACATGCTTGATAAGTGAATTTATATAGAATTTATGAATATATACATACATACTGTATATACACACATATTAGGAAAATAGAAGCCGCACTGGCACAGTCTAAGGCCTCTTTCGCATGTCCGTGTCTCCGTTACGCGTGGTAACAAATTTTCACACATACAGGAGAAACTTACACAAGTAGACCCATACAAATGAACAGATCTGCACACATGACGGTGTGTTTCCATGGACCGTGTGTCCATGGTAAAAACCCACTCACATGTACGTTTTTTATCAGCAACACGGGTCAAAAAACATCACGCATGTGGGCACACTGATGACACATGGCTGAGATCTGTGTGTCATCAGTATGACATGTACCGGCACTTGGGGAAAAAGCGGTACAGTTTTCATTGTTCCCAGGTGCTGAGTGCTGAAGGCAGCTCTTATCATTACATAGTAACATAGTAACATAGTTCCATAGTTAGTAAGGCCGAAAAAAGACATTTGTCCATCCAGTTCAGCCTATATTCCATCATAATAAATCCCCAGATCTACGTCCTTCTACAGAACCTAATAATTGTATGATACAATATTGTTCTGCTCCAGGAAGACATCCAGGCCTCTCTTGAACCCCTCGACTGAGTTCGCCATCACCACCTCCTCAGGCAAGCAATTCCAGATTCTCACTGCCCTAACAGTAAAGAATCCTCTTCTATGTTGGTGGAAAAACCTTCTCTCCTCCAGACGCAAAGAATGCCCCCTTGTGCCCGTCACCTTCCTTGGTATAAACAGATCCCCAGCAAGATATTTGTATTGTCGCATGATCTCCGTGAGATCACTACGACCAGGCAACAATGACGAGAGTTGAATTCAGCACCTGCTGTGTACATCTTGTGTAAAATAAATAGTGAAAAAAAAATGAAGTAGGCTCCAGTGTAATTTTCAGAGGGAAAGTGCACGGCTGGGAGCTGATGTTAATAATTTAGGAAAGGGAACAATATCCCAAAAGGTTCCCAGGCTATTAATAACACTCACATCTGTTTGCTTAGTCTTTACTGGTTAGTTTATGGGGACTCTAGAAAAAAAATGACATTGGGTCCCCCTATTAATTTTAACCAGCAAAGGCTAAACAGACAGATGGGTGAAGGAGCCAGAGATATTGCCCCCCTCCTATGCAATCCTTTATTTGAAATAAACACACCCCACCATCTTTTTAACATTTATTACTGTAAAAATTTAAATAATAAAACACCATGTCCCTCACCTGTCCGACGACAATCTCTTTGTCCCACAAAAAAACTCCAGCTCTGCTTTATCTGCATTGCATGGCTGAGCTGCACCATGATGCGACTGCTCAGCCATGAACCTAGGACACAGTGGGCTCAGCTTGGAACGCAGCCTCAGTAACACAGTAACACTTGGGATGCAGCTGTGGTAACCTTCATGATGTCACCACTAACACCGTGAAATTTCTCATAGTGCTAGCGGTGACATAATGACGGTTACCACAGTTCATTGGCCGGCTCACACTGAACTGAGCATGGCGGTTCTCCTCTTGACATTACTGGTCATCACTGAAGCTGCGTCCCAAGCTCAGATCAGTGTGTCCTGGATTAGTAGATGAGCAGTCGTATCATGTTACCACTCAGTCATGCAATCCAAATGTAGCAAAACTGGAGCTCTTCGTGGGGCAAATGGATTGTTGTTGAACAGGTGAGGAATATAGTGTTCTACTATTTTATTTTTTTCATTAATATATGGGAAAATGATGGTGAGGTGTGTTTATTTCAAATAAAGGCGTCTCTGTCTTTCATTCAATTTAAAGACTTTATTTTGGCTGTGTATTTTTTACAATATCACTATGGGGTTAGTATTGGGACTTTGAGACTGACTTCAGCACCCGGCACCTGGGAACAGTGCTAACTGTACCGCTTTTCCAAGGCTCCGGTATGTGTCACACTGACGCAGCACACGGACAGCACATGGATGCTACACGTATGCAATATGGATAGTTCAGTACCGGAAATATTAGGAAGGGTCAAATCCAAGTCAGACCTCAACCAGATCTATAATAGATAATGTCCCAAAAATATCCGCACTCCTTCAATAACTGAAAACAAAATAAGCAACATTTTTGCTTCTCCTGAAACCTTTCTCAAGCCTTTATATTTTTTTTACATATTGAATATGTATACATATTAGAATTAGAAATATATTTTAACAATATAAATATATTTTTTATTTATGAAGAGGAAGAGAGAAAAGAGTATGATACATGAAAGATAATATAGCCTAGGCAAACAAATGTATCCTTATGGTCGAAAATTCTACCATAATTCTGTTTTAAATAGTAACTCAGGTGAATTAAATAGAACATCCTGATTGGCTAATGGCAGGCCACAAGAGCCTAGGCTTTCTACCTAACCTACATTAACAATTACTCTGCATGCGTAATCTGTTAGTCAGCAATCTCATGTATCCAATTACAAATTACTGAGGTGGGACACAGTTTCATCTCTTCTTATATATCTCTAAAAATAGATCATATCCATTCAGTACCCCAGTAATTACCTTTTTACTTCTGGTAATAGAGAACGTTTTATTGCATAGCCGGTAGGGAACATTTTATATCAAAGTAGTTGATCATCCAGGGAAAAAATGATATAGGATGTTATGGAAACAATTTCATAATAATAACTGTAAGATTAGTACATGTAGCAGGCAATTGCAGCCAGTCTTGTGTGGATAACTTGTATTATTTCTTTTCTCACTCTTTGAAGCAAAGGTAAATTTAGGTAAGCAAAAGTTCCATTAGATGCACGGATCAAGCAATCCTGGGAGAATTTGGATGGATCTATATTGGTATGTACACATAATGCTGAATGAAGAATTTACTTTAATTTGGGAGCATTTTCGCTCCCAATTACGGCTGCAATAACGTGACTTCACGCATTTCAGCTCAACCGGGCCTAGATCACCGTAGGGTCGTTGTACTGTGCTGGCAATGTGGATGCGTGGAAATTCTCATGAAAGTGGCTGAGGTATAGATTTTTCTTTTATACAACATCAAATTCTTTGTAAGTGACCGTTGGCTATATTATCTTTTACTTACTCTGCCCTGTTGCATTTCGACGTAAAGCCATTAATATGGGTGCATCATCAAGACATTTTATTAGGGGAAGAAGAATTTCTGGCTCTAATATATGCTGATTTATTCATATGCTAAACCCATATGATAACGTAAATCCACTGTTAATAAGAAGGAGGGGGATTCATCGGCTAAATGGAACATCTGTAAACAAAGAATGGTCGACTCAGAATATCAAAGTTGTATGAACCATATTTCTTGAACATATTTCTGCTCAGCCTAAGGCAACTACAATAAAAATTACATATGCTCCATTTCCAAGAGGGATCAAATAGTTCTACTTTCAGCCTAATTTGTGCACAGCTCACCATTTGTTGGATAGAATGAATTTATTCAGCTGCTTTATGCATTTCCCATAAGGTTATGGTTATTTATAAAAAGCTTTCAAGGAGTTTCTTCATAGTTAACAAAAATAATAATGAAAACAAACCAATTTATCTATATGGTAATTTGGAGTGGTTGATGACTTGTTACTTGTACAGTTCCAATGAAAGAATTTTCCCACAATCGAGATGTATCAGCTATGCATAGAATGATTGATAAACGTCTTTTAGAATTCCCGCAATCCCTAGAAAATCCTCTGATTGCACTCTTTGTAAATTCTGTAAACTCCAGACTTGGTGACCAACAATTGGAGGTAGCTGCCATAGAGGTCAGTATCCAAACCTTGCATGACAAGACATATTAGCCAACCAAAAACCGCAATCAATTAGAATAGTCTGTATATAGAGGCTGTGAGCATGTTAAAGTTAAGCTCTCCCAATATATGAAATATTACCAGAGTGGAGTACTCCTGACAAAATCATAACCAACTCAAGGCAAAAAGGAGTAACAAAAATACCACTGAATTATAAAATACTATAATAGACTTTATTAAATTAGCAAACAAGATTAAATTAAACATAATGCAATACAAAGCAAGGAAGAAGGAGGAGACATGCTGAGAAACTAAGGAAAGACTGTGCATCCACAGTGAGACCAGGGTAAGCAAAAAGAGTACGTATTCACTTTGGAGTTTTGGCAGGACTGCACAAATACTATCACTCGGTGAAAAATCTGATAAAGTTCTATGGTATATTTGTGCTTTGTCCTAACATATAATGCTCAAATAGACTGACAGCTTACCCATCGTAAGTCCAGACCCGACAGCCTTCCTGCGACCCCACGCGCGTTTCGCATGCTGGCTTTATCAAAGGCTATTATGCTATTTTATAATTCAGTGGTATTTTTGTTACTCCTTTTTGACTGGAGTTGGTTATTTTAGCCAACTGGAAACTTACACTACTTTCCCCGGCCACGTTGCAAGACTAAATAAATTCTGGAAATTGACTTATATGGTAGCTACTGCAACAATGTGGCAATAAAGAGACAGTCGATTCCCTCTGGATGACAAATAATTTATTATGTTTCCCAAGGAAGTAGTAATATTCCAGGCAGATGTCATTAAAGAGGATTTTTCACTTGATGAAGTTCCTCCTCTAATTGCAATGTTACACTGTTTGTCTTTGTTTTTCTGTCAATTAAGCTAACACCTTGCTCCAAATGCTGCTACAAGAAGCAAGTATCGGCTGTATGACATAGCTTGCACAAGCTGTATATAGAGCGGGCTCAGCTCCTAAGTCTTCTTCATACACCAGCACCTGAATTAACATGTATTTGTACATAACATGCTGGGGAGTTTTAAACAGGTTTCCCAACATCTTTCAATAGATTATTTTCTGAATTTACACCGATTGCCTCCTCTAATTTCCACTGTTTCACTGATTTTGAAACAGTTTTTCTTTTTTCTTCTGTACCCCTCATACAAAAGTTATGCCCCTATGGTAATAAAGATGTACATTTTCTCTTCAACCAACTGGGAGTAGACCACAGAACTTCTGTCATAGAGGAGAAAAAGCAGATGCCCACAGAGAAGTTTTGTGGTCTATGTCCATCAGGTTGAAAGAAAATTTTACATCTTTACTACAAGGGGGTATAACTTTAGGAAAAGGAGAGCACAGAAGAAAAAAAATAAAATCTATTTCAAAATCAGTGGAACAGTGGCAGTGGAAATCTAATGAAAGGTCCTCTTTAACCCCTTCCCGACCCATGACGCCACGTAGGCATCATGAAAACCTGTGCCAATCCGACCCATGACGCCTATGTGGCGTCATGGAATGATTGCGTCCCTGCAGATCGGGTGAAAGGGTTAACTCCAATTTCACCCGATCTGCTGGGACAGGGGGAGTGGTACTTCAGCCCGGGGGGGTGGCTTCACCCCCCCGTGGCTACGATCGCTCTGATTGGCTGTTGAAAGTGAAACAGCCAATCAGAGCGATTTGTAATATTTCACCTAAGAAACTGGTGAAATATTACAATCCAGCCATGGCCGATGCTGCAATATCATCAGCCATGGCTGGAAACACTTATGTACCTCCCCACCACCACCGATTTCCTCCCCAGTCCTCCGTCCGGTGCTCCGCTCCTCTCCGTCGTCCTGTCCGCTCCCCCGTCCTCCTGCCCGCTCCCCCCGTGCTCCGATGCCACCCCCCATCCTCCGATCCACCCCCCATGCTCAGATCCCCCCTTCATACTTACCGGGCCTCCCGGTGTCCGTCCGTCTTCTCCATGGGCGCCGCCATCTTCCAAAATGGCGGGCGCATGCGCAGTGCGCCCGCCGAATATGCCGGCTGGCAGATTCGTTCCAGGTATATTTTGATCACTGAGATATAACCTATCACAGTGATCAAAATAAAAAAAAATAGTAAATGACCCCCCCCCTTTATCACCCCCATAGGTAGGGACAATAATAAAAAAAAGAAAATATTTTTTTTTCTTTTTCCACTAGGGTTAGGGTTAGAACTAAGGTTAGAGCTAGGGTTAGGGGTAGGGTTAGGGTTAGAGGTAGGGTTAGTGTTAGGGGTAGGGTTAGGGTTAGGGCATGTGCACACAGTGCGGATTTGGCTGCAGATCCGCAGCGGATTGGCCGCGGATCCGCAGTGGATTGGCCGCGGATCCGCAGCGGATTGGCCGCGGATCCGCAGCAGATTGGCCGCTGTGAATTCGTAGCAGTTTTCCATCAGGTTTACAGTACCATGTACACCTATGGAAAACCAAATCCGCTGTGCCCATGGTGCGGAAAATCCTGTACGGAAACGCTGCGTTGTATATTCCGCAGCATGTCAATTTTGTGCAGATTCCGCAGCGTTTTACACCTGTTCCTCAATAGGAATCCGCAGGTGAAATCCACACAAAAAAACACTGGAAATCCGCTGTAAATCCGCAGGTAAAACGCAGTGCCTTTTACCTGCGGATTTTTCAAAAATTGTGCGGAAAAATCTCACACGAATCCGCAACGTGGGCACATAGCCTTAGGGTTAGGGTTGGAATTAGGGCTATGGTTGGAAATAGGGTTAAGATTAGGCTTGTGATTAGGGTTACGGATAGGGTTAGGGGTGTGTTGGGATTACAGTTGTGGTTAGGGTTGGGATTAGGGTTAGGGTTGGGATTAGGGTTAGGGTTGGGACTAGGGTTACGGGTGTGTTGGGGTTAGGGTTGTGGTTAGGGGTGTGTTGGGGTTAGGGTTGTGATTAGGGTTATGGCTACAGTTGGGATTAGGGTTAGGGGTGTGTTGGGGTTAGTGTTGAAGTTAGAATTGAGGGGTTTCCACTGTTTAGGCACATCAGGGGTCTCCAAACGCAACATGGCGCCACCATTGATTCCAGCCAATCCTGCGTTCAAAAAGTCAAATGGTGCTCCCTCCCTTCCAAGCCCCGACGTGCGCACAAACAGTGGTTTACCCCCACATATGGGGTACCAGCGTACTCAGGACAAACTAAGCAACAACTATTGGGGTCCAATTTCTCCTGTTATTCTTGCAAAAATAAAAAATTACTTGCTAAAACATAATTTTTGAGGAAAGAACAATTATTTTTTATTTTCACGGCTCTGCGTTATAAACTTCTGTGAAGCACTTGGGGGTTGAAAGTGCTCACCAAACATCTAGATAAGTTCCTTGGGGGTCTAGTTTCCAAAATTGGGTCACTTGTGGGGTGTTTCTACTGATTAGGCACATCAGGGGCTCTGCAAATGCAACGTGACGCCCGCAGACCATTCCATCAAAGCCTGCATTTCAAATGTCACTACTTCCCTTCCGAGCCCTGACGTGCGCCCAAAAAGTGGTTTACCCCCACATATGGGGTATCAGCATACTC
Organism: Ranitomeya variabilis; assembly: GCF_051348905.1. Classification (NCBI taxonomy): domain Eukaryota; kingdom Metazoa; phylum Chordata; class Amphibia; order Anura; family Dendrobatidae; genus Ranitomeya; species Ranitomeya variabilis. The sequence goes on from NC_135234.1 coordinate 175,801,874, forward strand.
ACAACAAACGGGGAAACAAATATTGGGGTCCAATTTCTCCTGTTACCCTTGTGAAAATAAAAAATTGCTTGCTAAAACATCTTTTTTGAGGAAAGAAAAATTATTTTTTATTTTCACGGCTCTGCGTTGTAAATTTCTAAATTTCTGTGAAGCACTTTGGGGTTGAACGTGCTCACCACACATCTAGATAAGTTCCTTGGGGGGTCTAGTTTCCAAAATGGGGTCACTTGTGGGGGGTTTCTACTGTTTAGGCACATCAGGGGCTCTGCAAACGTAACATGATGCCCGTAGACCATTCCATCAAAGTCTGCATTCCAAAACGTCACTACTTCCCTTCCGAGCCCCGGCATGTGTCCAAACAGTGGTTTACACCCACATATGGGGTATCATCGTACTCAGGAGAAACTGTTCAACAACCTTTGGGGTCAAATTTCTCCTGTTACCCTTGGGAAAATTAAAAAATTCTGGGCTAATAAAATATTTTTGATGAAAGAAAACACATTTATTATTTTCACGGCTCGGCGTTATAAACTTCTGTGAAGCACTTGGGGGTTCAAAGTGCTCACCACACATCTAGATAAGTTCCCTTGGGGGTCTAATTTCTAAAATGGGGTCACTTGTGGGAGTTCCTACTGTTTAGGCACATCAGGGGCTCTGCAAACGCAATGTGACGCCCGCAGAGCATTCCATCAAAGTCTGCATTTCAAAACGTCACTATTTCCCTTCTGAGCCCCGGCATGTGCCCAAACAGTGGTTTACCCCCACATATGGGGTATCAGCATACTCAGGAGAAACTGGACAACAACTTTTGGGGTCAAATTTCTCCTGTTATCCTTGGTAAAATAAAAAATTGTGGGCTAAAAAATCATTTTTGAGAAAAGAAAAATTATTTTTTATTTTCATGACTCTGCGTTATAAACTTCTGTGAAGCACTTGGGGGTTCAAAGTGCTCACCACACATCTAGATTAGTTCCTTGGGAGGTCTAGATTCCAAAATGGGGTCACTTTTGGGGGAGCTTCAATGTTTAGGCACACAGGGGCTCTCCAAACGCGACATGGTGTCCGCTAAAGATTGGAGCTAATTTTCCATTCAAAAAGCCAAATGGCGTGCCTTCCCTTCTGAGCCCTGCCGTGCGCCCAAACAGTGGTTTACCCCCACATATGGGGTATCATCGTACTCAGGACAAACTGTACAACAACATTTGGTGTCCAATTTCTCCTATTACCCTTGGGAAAATAAAACATTCTAGGCTAAAAATCATTTTTGAGGAAAGAAAAATTATTTTTTATTTTCACGGCTCTGCGTTATTAACTTCTGTGAAGCACCTGGGGGTTTTAAGTGCTCACTATGCATCTAGATAAGTTCCTTGGGGGGTCTAGTTTCCAAAATGGGGTCACTTGTGGGGGAGCTCCAATGTTTAGGCACACAGGGGCTCTCCAAACGTGACATGGTGTCCGCTAGCGATGGAGATAATTTTTCATTCAAAAAGTCAAATGGCGCTCCTTCCCTTCCGAGCCTTACCATGTGCCCAAACAGTGGTTTACCCCCACATGTGAGGTATCAGTGTACTCAGGAAAAATTGTCCAACAAATTTTAGGATCCATTTTATCCTGTTGCCCATGTGAAAATGAAAAAATTGAGGCTAAAATAATTTTTTTGCGAAAAAAAAGTACTTTTTCATTTTTACGGATCAATTTGTAAAGCACCTGGGGGTTTAAAGTGCTCACTATGCTTCTAGATAAGTTCCTTGGGGGGGTCTAGTTTCCAAAATGGGGTCACTTGTGGGGGAGCTCCAATGTTTAGGCACACAGGGGCTCTCCAAACGCGACATGGGGTCCGCTAAAGATTGGAGCCAATTTTTCATTCAAAAAGTCAAATGGCGCTCCTTCCCTTCCGAGCCCTGCCGTGCGCCCAAACAGTGGTTTACCCCCACATATAAGGTATCAGCGTACTCAGGACAAATTGGACAACAACATTCGTGGTCCAGTTTCTCCTTTTACCCTTGGGAAAATAAAAAATTGTTGCTAAAAATCTTTTTTGTGACTAAAAAGTTAAATGTTCATTTTTTACTTCCATGTTGCTTCTGCTGCTGTGAAACACCTGAAGGGTTAATAAACTTCTTGAATGTGGTTTTGAGCACCTTGAAGGGTGCAGTTTTTAGAATGGTGTCACTTTTTGGTATTTTCAGCCATATAGAACCCTCAAACTGACTTCAAATGTGAGGTGGTCCCTAAAAAAAATGGTTTTGTAAATTTTGTTGTAAAAATGAGAAATCACTGGTCAAATTTTAACCCTTATAACTTCCTAGCAAAAAAAAAATTTGTTTCCAAAATTGTGCTGATGTAAAGTAGACATGTGGAAAATGTTATTTATTAACTATTTTGTGTCACATATCTCTCTGGTTTAACAGAATAAAAATTCAAAATGTGAAAATTGCGAAATTTTCAAAATTTTCACCAAATTTCCATTTTTTTCACAAATAAACTCAGAAATTATCGACCTAAATTTACCACTACCATGAAGCCAAATATGTCATCAAAAAACAATCTCAGAATCGCTAGAAACCGTTGAAGCGTTCCTGAGTTATTACCTCATAAAGAACACTGGTCAGAATTGCAAAAAATGGCCAGGTCATTAAGGCCAAAATAGGCTGGGTCATGAAATGGTTAATAAGAACCATTAGCTCTCAGAGCTGTAATTATTCACTTGAAAATTGGACGAAGTTTCCATATTTAAATTCCTCCTCATGACAGCTGTGTTATACTGCCAGCACCTCCCTCTAAGGGCTTGTTTCCACATGCGAGAATCACGTCCGTGTCTCGCATGTAGAAACCAAGCTCTGGTGTCTGCACTCCGGAGCAGAGCGTGCGGCCGCATAGGAACACATGGAGCCGCACAGCTCCGCTCCTGAGTGCCGGCGCCAGAGCTTGGTTTCTACATGCGAGACACGGACGTGATTCTCGCATGTGGAAACAAGCCCTAACAGCAGCGATTGGAGCTAGTTCCAATTGCTGCTGTTAAACTCTTTAGAAGCTACTGTCAATCTCTGACATTGGCATTTAAGTGCTTCAGTTGGTTCAACCCTAGGTAGAGGCGTTCTTGAAAGTGGGTCTTAATTTTTTCATTTCCTAGTGAGTTATGAGCAGGTACTCTGTTAAACTTTTCAAAAGCAAGAGGCCCATATATTTTTCCTGTACGAGGGGCTCGGATATCTAGTCGCTTGAATCTTTATTGCCCTTTTTTGTAAATATAATTGACCTGTTGAGAATAAAACCACATCCAGATTTTTGGTTTTGACACAGAAAGCAGTTTACAGCTCAGTTGTGCATAACACAGACTGGTTTTCTATTATAAACCCCTTCCCGACCTCCGCCATACTAGTGCGGGGAGGTCGCATCTCTTCCTTTGATGTGGGCTCCGGCGGCGAGCCCGCATCAAATCTGGGACATGTCAACTGTTTTGTACAGCTGACATGTGCCCGCAATAGCGGCGGGTGGAATTACAATCCACCTGCCGCTATTAACTAGTTAAATGCTGTTGTCAAACTTTGAGAGCGGCATTTAACAAGCGCTGCCGGCCACGTGGCCGAGAGTACACACTCTGATGACCCCCGTCATGTGATCGGGGGTCATCGGTGCATTGCCATCCCAACCAGAGGTCTCTTCAAGACCTCTATGGTTGTTGATGGCAGATTGCTATGAGCGCCACCCTGTGGTCGGCACTCATAGCAAGCCTGTAATTCTGCTGCATAGAGGTGATCTGTGCATCACCTCTATGTAGCAGAGGCGATCAAGCTATGGCAGCTTCTAGCTTCCTATGGAGGCTATTGAAGCATGCCAAAAGTAAAAAAAAAGTTTTAAAAAATATGAAAAAAATAATTAAAAAAAATGTTTCAATCACCCCCCTTTCGCCACATTCAATAACAAAAAAAAATAAAACCTACACATATTTGGTATCGCTGCATTCAGAATCGCCTGATCTATCAATAACAAAAAGGATTAACCTGATCGCTAAACGGTGTAGCGAGAAAAAAATTCAAAATGCCAGAATTATGTTTTTTTGGACGCCGCAGCATTGCATTAAAATGCAATAATGGGGGATCAAAAGAACGTATCTGCACCAAAATGGTATCATTAAAACCGTCAGCTCAGCATGCAAAAAATAAGCCCTCAACCGACCCCAGATCATGAAAAGTGGAGACGCTACTGGTATCGGAAAATGGCACAATTTTTATTTTTTTTAGCAAAGTTTGGAAATTTTTGTCACCACTTAGATAAAAAAGAACTTAGATATTTTTAGTGTCTATGAACTCGAAATGACCTGGAGAATCATAATGGCAGGTCAGTTTTAGCATTTAGTGAATCTAGCAAAAAAGCCAAACAAAAAACAATTGTAAGATTGCACATTCACAGCACTTGGAATTTATTTCCCGTTTTCTAGTACATGACATGGTAAAACCAATGGTGTCACTCAAAACTGCAACTCATCCCACAAAAAATAAGGCCTCACATGGCTATATCGATGGAAAAATAAAAAAGTTTTGGCTTTGGGAAGAAGGGGAGCGAAAAACGAAATGAATGCAAAACCGAAAAAAGCTGGGGTCATGAAGGGGTACAGAATGGATGGAACAGAAGAGCAAATATCTGACTGGTTGTTGTGGTTATGATTATCTTTAATAATATTATTGATTCATTCTCAGCAAAATATGACCTCGTTAGTGTTGATACTATAAAATATAGACATTATACAAAACAGCAAATACTGTGTAGGGACAATGAATATACTCCTTGCCATGCTTCCTTGTCGAGTTGGTAGAACGACTGACAGTAAATGCATCCAATGTTTCTGAATTGGTTTTGGGTGAATAGATGTAATTTGCTGCACTGGCCTGCAGAATACACTAGCAACCTTCGGGGGGTGTAGGGGAAGCCAGGTTGCTTGCTACCTGATTATGTGAAAGTCAGTCATAAACCCTTCAACTCCCAGAGAGCATTCTCTAAAGTGCTTTCAAAGTATTGCAGTCAATCATACCTTTGGATACTTCCCAGTTGGGGCTCAACAAGGTTTCATTTCAGTAAAAGTATATCTGAAGGACAGTCTCTAAATAGATTCAAACCCTAGCCATTCCTGAGCGAATGAACAAGGAAAATCAGATTTATATGTTAATTCTTTCTTAAATTCAATTTTCCATTTGAAGTCACAAAAATAGGTAGAAAAAAAGTATATTAGAATTGACCCCCATCTTTAACAATTCATAAATTCTAGAGATCTCAACACAGTTATAAATGGTGGCAATTTCTCACCCTGGTCACAGGCATTCAGAACAAATGGAGAATAAATAGAAGTTCAATATTTTACTTATGGAATGAATTTATAAAACCTGATTAAATACATATTAATAGAATTCAATCCTTCAACATTTCATTTGCCAGCTGTCATTGTACCTGGCAGCACTCTTTTACCGATAGGGAAAACATAGACGGTAAATCCAGTCTTTAAAAAGCATCATGCAAAGAAATAATCTCTTCTGGATTTAATACAAATCACTGAAGTGACTGCCCTTATTTCCATAAAATAAAGAAATCATTTGTAAAATAATTTGACCAATAATAATTGTAATAGTATTGTTGGTATTAGAATATATGCTCTTTATAATAAGATGGGAACAATTGACATTAAATCATATCCAGTCCACACATCCTGATCAGCAACATGAAAAATTAAAGGTAAATTAGCTTTCCGTAATATTATCATATGTTTTTAAAACACTATTAATTCTATGGCACTATACATGTGAAGAGGAATTGCATACAAAATACATATGTAAATTACAATGAATAAATTAACAGTTACAGGCTTGTACAGAGGGAGAGAGGACCTCACTCTCACAGGCTTACAAGGGTTACAGCAGTTCCGGTGGTAGGGAGGTGGCAGTAGGATTATGACAGGCTGTAGGCTATACGAAAGACATGAGTTTTCAGTTTGTATCTGAAAGTTCCAAGCAATCCAACGTGTTGAGGAATAGATGATGGGGGATGCTCATGAAAAAAATTGGAGGTCATGGGGTGAGGAATGTAAGAGTGAGGAGGAGAGAAGGAGGTCTTGTGAGGAGAGAAGATTACATGGGCGAAAGTATGGGGGGAGATTAAATTGGAGATATATGGAGGAGACAGATTATGGATGGTCTTGTATGTCATCCTTAGTAGTTTGAACTGGATTACTTGGGGAACTGCAAGTCAGTGAACGGCTTGATAGAAGTCAGAGATGAAGGAGAAGTGAGGGGAGAGATGGATTAATCGTAAAATCAGTAATATGCTATTCTTCTTTATAAAGGATAAAAGACACCTCTTTTTAAATGTAATAATACTCTATATGTAACAGACAGCGTACCTACGGTATATGCTTCCTCAGATCGGTTAAAAATAGGGGTCTGTATTAGGCATTGCAAAGCGATGATCCCCACCAGTTATCCCATTGTCCTCATTGCCACTAGTGACCACCTAGATCAGTGATTCTTAACCTCAGGAAATAAAGTTTGCTATTCTATGGAACCACTTCCATTATAGACAAATCAGTCCTATTACCCTGGCATGCACAGAGAATCAATTGCATGGGTAACTTTTACATCTGTCATAATTGCTTCTACACTGCTGTATAAAGTAACACAGTGAAAATTGATATATCTGATCATAATCAGTGAAAGACACTGCAGGGACAGAAGTGTCTATTCACAATAAAATCATGGTTTAAAATCAAAATAGAGACTATAGCCTCAAAGTCTGAACTTCACAATGTTTATAGAAGGGTATCTAGGCACAAGTAAAGGAGTTTTCCAAGGACCGCAGAAGAAAAGTTGGTTATACTCATCAGGCCAGAATAGATTACAAAACCATCTCTAAAGAGTTTGGAATCCACCCATTCACAACCCAGCATGTTGTATACCAATTCAGGAAAATCAAGACCATTATTAACCTCCTCAGGTTGACCAACAAAGATTACTCTAAAAGCAAAGAGTATAGAAGTCCTATAGGTCACAAAGAAACTCAAGGAAATCTCTAAGCAACTAAAGTCCATTCTCGTATTATCTAATGATAATGTTTATGAGTCCACCATGAGGAGGAAGACAACAATCAATGATGTGCATGGCAGGATTGCAAGAAGAGAGCTATTGCTCTCCAAAAAAGAACCCTGCTGCCTATCGCAGTTTGCTAAAGATTACTTTCACAAGCCAGAAGTCTATTGGAACAATGTTTTTTGGGCGAGTAAGGTCAGAATAGAGCTTTCTGGTTTAAGTGAGAAGCATGCTGTTTGAAAAAAGTAAAACAGTGTTTTACAGCATAAAGACCTTAACCCCTTAACAACCAGAGGTATTTTTATTTTTAGCTCCTCTTCTTCCCAGAGCCATAACTTTTTTATTTTTGGATCAAAATGGCCACGTGAAGGCTTTTTTTTTGTGAGACAAGTTCTACCTTTGAGCAATACCATGTTTTTACCATATCATGTACTGGAAAATGGGAAAAAAATTCCAAGTGCAGTGAAATTGCAAAGAAAGTGCAATTCTGCCGTTATTTTTTGGTGTTTTTTTACCATGTTCGCTAAAAGCTAAAATGGACCTGCCATTATGATTCTCCAGGTCATTACGAGTTCATAGACACCAAACATGTTTAGGTTCTTTTTTAAGTGGTAAAAAAAAATCAAAACTTTGGTAAAAAAAAAGAATAGCATCATTTTTCGAGACCTGTAGCGTCTCCATTTTTCATGATCTTTGGCTGGATGAGGGCTTATTTGTTTTGCACCGAGCTGACGTTTTTATTCATACAATTTTGGTGTAGATGCGATCTTTTGATCGCACATTATTGCATTTTATTGCAACGTAGCTGAGACCAAAAAACTAAATTCTGATGTTTCTAATTTTTTTTCTCTTTACGCCATTTAGCGATTGGATTAATTCTTTATTTATATTGATAGATCAGGCAATTCTGAAAGCAGCAATACCAAATATGTGTATATTTTTTTTTATTGTTTTATTTTGAATGGGGCAAATGGGGGTGATTTGAACTTTTATACATTTTTTTTTCTAATATTTTTCAAAACATTTTGTTTTTACTTCTGGCATGCTTCAATAGTCTCCATGGGAGACTAAAAGCTGCAGTTGTCTGATCGGCTCAGGTGCATACGGGTGACGATCAGATCACCTGTGTAGCAGAAATGTTCACTTGCTATGAATGCCAATCACCAGGTGGCACTCATAGCAATCCGGCTATGACAACCATAGAGGTCTGCTGGAGACCTCTGGTTGTCATGCCAACCCATCGGTGACACGCGATCACGTGACGGGTCACTGATGGGTGGGATTTCCAACGCCATTCCGGAAAGCATGAGTTAAATGCCACTGTCAGATATTAACAGCGGCATTTAACAGCTGACATGTGCTGGGAAAGATGTGGGCTCTGCGCCGGAGGGAGGGATTACGGATGTGGGTGTACTATTGTGCCCAACATCTGAAAGGGGTTAAACCATCTGTGATGCTGGTGGTAGTATAATGCATAATGGTTTGGACCTGTTTTGTTGCATCTAAGTGAGGACAGCTTGCCATCTCTGATGGCACAATGAATTCTAGTTTATACCAGCACATTTTAATAGAAAAATGTCAAGACATAAGTCCCTGAGCTGAATCTCAAGGGAATATGAGTCATGCAGCAAGGCAATGAACCTAAGCACACAAGTCATTCTAAAAAAGCAACATTTAAAGAAGAATAAACTTAAAGTATTCAAATCTTGACCATAAGCCTATAGAAATATTGCGGAAAGACCTGAAGGGAGGAGTTCAGTGGAGAAAACCCACCAAAATACCTAAGATAAAGCTATTTTGTAGGGATTAATGGGCTAAAATTCCTCCAAGCCAATTCGCAGTGGTAATAAGTAGTGATGATCGAATATACTCGTTGCTCGTGTTTTTCCGAGCATGCTCGGGTGACCTCCAAGTATTTGTTAGTGTTCGGAGATTAAGTTTTCATCCCCTCAGCTGAATGATTTACAGCTATTAGCCAGGCTGAGTACATGGGGGGGTTGCCTGGTTGCTAGGGAATCCACACATGTGCTCAGACTGGCTAATAGCTGTAAATCATTCAGCTGCGGCGATGAAAACGTAATCTCCGAACACTAACAAATACTCAGAGGTCACCCGAGCGTGCTCAGGAAAACCCGAGCAACGTGTATATTCGCTCATCACTAGCAATAAGCAATTACTGGAAATGTTTAGATGCAGTTATTCCTGCACAAGGGGGTTACACCGCACACTGAAAGCGTAGGTTCACATACTTTTACACCTCAGAGACGTGATATTGGAATATTTTTCTTAATAAAAAAAACAGAGAAAGTGTAATATTTTTGACGCATTCGTTTGATTTGGCTCTCTTTACAGTGTGCACTTAACTTGTGTCAAAATCTGATGTAGTTTTAAATTATGTAGAAATATGAAGAAATTGATAGGGTTCAGAAACGTTAATGCATTATTCTATGCCATTGAAAAGCACTGGATTTTTTTGTTCTCCTTTTTTATTTCCCCTCATTGATTTTGATAATGTATAGGGGGATATTCAGTTGAATAAATATGTAACACTAACATATTGAAAATATTGATTTTCTTTCCAAAGCCATTCATCACCAATATTGGTCCCACCACTATGACCCCCAAAGTCACTGGAATTCAGTAGCTTTGATTGACTGTTCTTCCACACTTCCTCTGGTGATAGTTGGAGCAGCATGGTTGAACATATCCATATTACCCCATTCACTGTCTATAAGATTGCTGAACATAGCCAAGTGCAGCACTCAACTGTCTCCGGCAGTCCCATAGACAATGATTGGAGAGGCTCAAGAAAGCCAGTGATGGGAATGCTAGGGATCAGACATTTATGTGGATTTATATTCATCATGATATGCCTTGAACCTTCCATTGGAGATTTATACATCATGACTCAGGAGTACTTCCCAATGTAAACTGTTCATGAATGGTTGAATGATTGTGCAAAGAATTCACACATAGGCTCCATTAATAAAAATCGTCTACCTCGCAGGAGACATTTTTACCATGGTACCATAGAAAAGAACAACAGGCTATGCATTCTTATACCGTAAAAATGCCATATCAGTCTGGTAAAGGCTAAAATCACAATCTTTTCGGTAAATGGTTCCTTATGAATACATTCTGTGTATGTAACTAGGGTTTGAACATAGTGTAAAAATACTACGTAGCCTTTTCTGTAGATATACCATTTAAAAAAATCCCAAACATTTTTCAAATTATATCTGGAATTTTTTTTAATTTTATTAAACAAATATCTATGAAACAATGTAATACTGAATATCTAGTTGCTAGATCAGACTAAAATAGAATTTATTGGACTCATAATTTAATGTATACATTCTACTTACTCTAGAAGCCAACTGTGAAAAAAAAATATTACAATCCTCCAAGTAACTAATCCTATTTGGCACAGCTAAAACAGGATCACCTTAAAAAGCAATTGTCCATTAGAGTCCATTTAACTTTCATTTAATCAAAGTGAGAGATGGCTGTTTATCCAAGCCTCAAAATCAATAGAAAATTCATGGCACACTCACTGCACATCAAGGTGGTGAAACCTACAGAAGATTTTCCAGGTTTTCCATTTCCCACTCGAAAACATTAATTTAAATCAAGTAGGGTGGAGAGGACCCAGTCAAGTAGAAACGTCATTTTATTTTTATTGTGAGAATGACTGCTGACAAAGCAGTGTACATACGTCGCATTGTTATTCCGCGGACAGGGCCAGTTTGTGAAAAGTGATGCCAGTCCATCTGTCAACAGTTTGGCATCAGTTATTTAATATTCCATTAAGCTCTCATCACATTGCGCTGTACTGGACGTGAAAGCAAATATAATAAACACAAAGGCAGGAAAAAGTATATTCTGGGCCTTTTTTTCTGAATGGAGCTTATATTGCTGTGGATTTACTCACATGAACACAGACATACTTTCAGTATTTGACACATGCATTATGTTCCCATCACATCATGCTTTGTTATATAGACACATGTAGGCTCTGCCCCTCGTCCCGCATCTTCGTCTGGAGTTGTGGCGCTTGCCTAAGGCGCCTCCCTGTAAAGTGAATATCATGATATTTTCAAGCTCAAATCCTCCATTTGACATTTCAAAAGCTAAACCTACCAGTGCGGATACAGTGCTCATGACCTACACAGTGTTTCTGGTAAATTTGGCTAAGTTATATACACTGAGTATAAGCTGGCTAACTCTTACGTTATATTTTTGCCTATTCTACATTGAAATTAGCAATGCAGCCGAGACAATATATACACGCTATATGCATTCACACACTATATATACAGTGGGTATACTTTACATTTTTCATTCCTTGTTTCATTGCAGCAATGTGGTAAATTCAAAAAAGTTCATTTTTTGTTCTCATCAATGTACACTCTGCACCCCATCTTGACTGAAAAAAACAGAAATGTAGAAATGTTTGCATATTTATTAAAAAGAAAAATTGAAATATCACATGGTCATAATTATTTAGACCCTTTGCTCAGACATTCAAATTTAAGTCACATGCTGTCCATTTCCTTGTGATCCTCCTTGTGATGGTTCTACTCTTTCATTGGAGTCCAGCTGTGTTTAATTAAACTGATAGGACTTTGGATTTGGAAAGGCACACACCTGTCTATATAAGACCTCACAGCTCACAGTGCATGTCAGACCAAATGAGAATCATGAGGTCAAAAGAACTGGCCAAGGAGCTCAGAGACAGAATTGTGGCAAGGCACCGTTCTGGCCAAGGTTACAAAAGAATTTCTGCAGTACTCAATGTTCCTAAGAGCACAGTGGCCTCCATAATCCTTAAATGGAAGAAGTACCACTGGAAGTCTTCCTAGACCTGGCCATCCAGCCAAACTGAGCAATCATGGGAGAAGAGCCTTGGTGAGAGAGGTAAAGAAGAACCCCAAGATCACTGTGGCTGATGTTATGATCCCAGTGGCTTAGGATCACAAATCTAACCAGCTAAGTCAGAGATAATAGGACAAGCTCTGGGGATGTGGTAACTGGACTGACCGCAAACCTGATTCTAACCAAACACACTAAAGGTAGCCATGGAACGTTTCCTGAAATCCTAGACGTCTCTTCATGGCCTGAGAAACTGACTACCCCTAAAGAGAAGGTAAAGACCTCACTTGCCTCAGAGAAATACCCCAAAGATATAGAAGCCCCCCACAAATAATAACGGTGAGTTAAGAGGAAAAGACAAACGCAGAGATGAAACAGGTTAAGCAAATGAGGCCCGTTAACGCTAGATAGCAGAAAATAGCAAGGGATCTGTGAGGTCAGTAAAAAACCCTATGCAAAAATATCCACGCAGAGAATGCGAGAACCCCCACACCAACTAACAATGTGGGGGGAGCAACTCAGCACCCCAGAGCACCAGCAAGCAGGGAAATCACATATTAGCAAGCTGGACCAAACACATCATATACTAGGACACATCTTGAACACAGATGAGCAAAAATAAGCAAACAAAACTTAGCTTCTCTTGGAGAGACTGATAACGGATGTAGACAGGAGCAATCAGAATAGCACTGAATACAACGACAGCAGGCAACCACTGAGAGTCCAAGTGAACTAAATAGGAACCAGCTAACAGATAACGAGACAGCTGATCCAACCTCAGATCTGCAGAATGACAAAAGAGCCACCAGAGGGAGCCCAAAGACAACACTCACACAGTACCACTTGTGACCACAAGAGGGAGCCCAAAAACAGAGTTCACAACAGTACCCCCCCCTTGAGGAGGGGTCACCGAACCCTCATCAAAACCCCCAGGGCGATCAGGATGAGCCACATGGAAGGCATGAACCAAATCGGCCGCATGAACATCAGAGGCGACAACCCAGGAATTATCCTCCTGACCATAGCCCTTCCACTTAACCAAATACTGAAGCCTCCGTCTCGAAATACGAGAATCCAAGATCTTCTCCACCACGTACTCCAATTCGCCTTCAACCAGCACCGGGGCAGGGGGCTCAACAGAAGGAACCACAGGCACCACATACCTCCGCAACAAAGACCTATGGAACACGTTATGAATGGCAAACGACGCTGGGAGGTCCAAACGAAATGACACCGGGTTAAGGATTTCCAAAATCTTATAAGGACCGATGAACCGAGGCTTGAACTTAGGAGAGGAAACCTTCATAGGAACATACCGAGAAGACAGCCATACCAAATCCCCAACACGAAGTCGGGGACCCACACCGCGACGGCGGTTGGCAAAGCGCTGAGCCTTCTTCTGTGACAACTTCAAATTGTCCACCACATGGTTCCAAATTTGCTGCAACCTATCCACCACAGAATCCACCCCAGGACAGTTAGAAGGCTCAACCTGACCCGAGGAAAAACGAGGATGAAAACCAGAATTGCAGAAAAAAGGCGAAACCAAAGTAGCAGAACTAGCCCGATTATTAAGGGCAAACTCGGCCAACGGCAAAAAAGTCACCCAATCATCCTGATCAGCAGAAACAAAACATCTTAAATAAGTTTCCAAGGTCTGATTAGTTCGCTCGGTTTGGCCATTCGTCTGAGGATGGAAGGCCGATGAAAAAGACAAATTAATGCCCATCTTAGCACAAAAGATCCGCCAAAATCTGGACACAAACTGGGATCCTCTGTCAGACACAATATTTTCAGGGATGCCGTGCAAGCGAACCACATTCTGAAAAAATAGAGGAACCAAATCGGAGGAGGAAGGCAACTTAGGCAAGGGCACCAAATGGACCATTTTGGAAAAACGATCACACACCACCCAGATGACAAACATTCTCTGAGAGACTGGAAGATCCGAAATAAAATCCAAAAAGGAAACCTTCTGTACTCCGAAGAGACATTTTGAGCCCTTCACAAATAAGGCATTAGCACGCAGGACCTGAAATACCATCCTGACCTGCTTCACATGGGACTCCCAGTCCTCAGAAAAGACCAAAATGTCATCCAGATACACAATCATAAATTTATCCAGATATTCTCGGAAGATGTCATGCATGAAGGACTGGAACACAGAAGGAGCATTAGAGAGTCCAAAAGGCATCACCAAGTACTCAAAATGGCCTTCAGGCGTATTAAATGCTTTTTTCCATTCATCCCCCTGCTTAATACGCACAAGGTTATACGCACCACGAAGATCTATCTTGGTGAACCAACTGGATCCCTTAATCCGAGCAAACAGATCAGATAATAATGGCAAAGCATACTGAAATTTGACCGTGATTTTATTTAGAAGACGATAATTTATACAAGGTCTCAGAGAACCAACCTTCTTGGCCACAAAAAAGAATCCTGCACCAAGAGGGGAGGAGGACGGGCGAATATGTCCCTTCTCTAAAGACTCCTTTATATAACTCCGCATTGCGGCATGTTCTGGTACAGACAAATTAAAAAGTCGTCCCTTAGGGAACTTACTACCAGGAATCAAATTTATAGCACAATCACAATCCCTGTGAGGAGGCAGGGCACCGGATCTGGGCTCATCAAATACATCTTGGTAGTCCGACAAAAGCTCAGGGACCTCAGAAGGAGTGGAAGAAGCAATTGACACCAAAGGAGCATCGCCATGAATCCCCTGGCAATCCCAACTTGAAACAGACATAGCTTTCCAATCCAGAACTGGATTATGGACCTGCAGCCATGGCAGACCCAAAACGACCACATCATGCAGATTATGCAGCACAAGAAAGCGAATCACCTCCTGATGTACAGGAGTCATGCACATGGTCACCTGAGTCCAATACTGAGGCTTATTCTCAGCAAATGGTGTAGCATCAATACCCCTCAGTGGAATAGGGAATTCCAAAGGCTCCAGGACAAAACCACAGCGCCTGGCAAATGACAAATCCATCAGGTTCAGGGCAGCACCTGAATCCACAAAAGCCATAACCGAGTAGGATGACAAAGAACAAATTAAAGTAACAGACAAAATGAATTTAGGCTGTATAGTACCAACGGTGACAGATTTAGCAATTTTTTTTACGCGCTTAGAGCATGCTGAGATAACATGAGTTGAATCACCACAGTAAAAGCACAACCCATTTTGACGTCTATGATTTTGCCGCTCAATTCTGGTCAGAATTCGGTCACATTGCATAGACTCAGGTCTCTGTTCAGAAAACACCGCCAGATGGTGCGCAGACTTGCGCTCCCGCAACCGCCGATCAATCTGAATGGCCAAAGCCATTGAGTCACTCAGACTTGCAGGCGTGGGGAACCCCACCATAACATTCTTATTGGCTTCAGAAAGACCTTTTCTGAAATTTGCAGCCAGGGCACACTCATTCCATTGAGTAAGCACCGACCATTTCCGAAATTTTTGACAATACACCTCAGCTTCATCCTGGCCCTGAGAGAGCCAGCAATGCCTTTTCTGCCTGGTTCTCAAGATTAGGTTCCTCATAAAGCAATCCAAGCACCAGAAAAAACGCATCCACATTCAGCAATGCAGGATCTCCCGGCGCCAGGGAGAAAGCCCAATCTTGGGGGTCGCCACGTAACAGGGAGATAACAATTCTAACTTGCTGAGCGGAATCACCAGAGGAACGAGGTCTCAAAGAAAGAAATAATTTACAATTATTCTTAAAATTCAGAAACCTAGATCTATCTCCAGAAAACAACTCAGGAATAGGTACTTTTGGCTCAGACATAGGACTGTGAACAACAAAATCCTGAATGCTTTGCACCCTTGCAGCAAGATGATCCACACTAGAAGTCAGACTCTGAATATCCATGTCTGCAGCTTAACTCAAAGCCACCCAGAGATTAAGGGGATGAGAGAAGCTGGACAGACTGCAGCAAAGGGAGAGGAAAAAAAAAAATTGTACTCAAGACTTCTCTTATCCCACTTCTGCGATGCATTAAACACTTTTAAGGCCTGCTGTATTGTTATGATCCCAGTGGCTTAGGATCACAAATCTAACCAGCTAAGTCAGAGATAATAGGACAAGCTCTGGGGATGTGGTAACTGGACTGACCGCAAACCTGATTCTAACCAAACACACTAAAGGTAGCCGTGGAACGTTTCCTGAAATCCTAGACGTCTCTTCACGGCCTGAGAAACTGACTACCCCTAAAGAGAAGGTAAAGACCTCACTTGCCTCAGAGAAATACCCCAAAGATATAGAAGCCCCCCACAAATAATAACGGTGAGTTAAGAGGAAAAGACAAACGCAGAGATAAAACAGGTTAAGCAAATGAGGCCCGCTAACGCTAGATAGCAGAAAATAGCAAGGGATCTGTGCGGTCAGTAAAAAACCCTATGCAAAAATATCCACGCAGAGAATGCGAGAACCCCCACACCAACTAACGATGTGGGGGGAGCAACTCAGCACCCCAGAGCACCAGCAAGCAGGGAAATCACATATTAGCAAGCTGGACCAAACACATCATATACTAGGACACATCTTGAACACAGATGAGCAAAAATAAGCAAACAAAACTTAGCTTCTCTTGGAGAGACTGATAACGGATGTAGACAGGAGCAATCAGAATAGCACTGAATACAACGACAGCAGGCAACCTCTGAGAGTCCAAGTGAACTAAATAGGAACCAGCTAACAGATAACGAGACAGCTGATCCAACCTCAGACCTGCAGAATGACAAAAGAGCCACCAGAGGGAGCCCAAAGAGAACACTCACACAGTACCACTTGTGACCACAAGAGGGAGCCCAAAAACAGAGTTCACAACAGGCTGAGCTCCAGAGATGCATTAAGGAGATGGGAGAAAGTTCCACAAAGTCAACTATAATTGCAGCCCTCCACCAGTCAGGCCTTTATGGCAGAGTTGCCGACGGAAGCCTCTCCTCAGTGCAAGGCATATGAAAGCCTGCATAGAGTTTGCTAAAAAAAACACATGAAGGACTCCCAGACTATGAGAAATAAGATTCTCTGGTCTGATTAGATGAAGATAGACCTTTTGGTAATAATTCTAAGTGGTATGTGTGGTGAAAAACAGGCACTGCTCATCACCTGCCCAGTACAATCCCAACAGTGAAACATGGTGGTGGCAGCATCATGCTATGGGGGTGTATTTTAGCTGCAGGGACAGGATGACTGGTTGTCATTGAAAAAAACATGAATGCAGCCAAATACAGAGATATCTTGGATGAAAACCTCTTCCAGAGTGCTCTGGACATCAGACTTGGCCGAAGGTTCTCCTTCCAACAAGAAAATGACCCTAAGCACACAGCTAAAATAACAAAGGAGTGGCTTCAAAACAACTTTGTGACCATTTTTGACTGGCCCAGCCAGAGCCCTGACCTAATCACAACTGAGCATCTCTGGAGAGACCTGAAAATGGCTGTCCACCAACGTTCACCATCCAACCTGACGGACCTGGAGAGGATCTGAAAGAAAGAATGGCTGACGATACCCAAATCCAGGTACCAAAAACGTGTTGCATCATTGCCAAGAAGACTCATGGCTGTACTAGCTCAAAAGGGTGCTTCTTCTCAATACTGAGCAAAGGGTCTGAATACTTATGACCATGTGATATTTAAGTTTTTCTTTTTAATATATTTGCCAAAATTTTTACATTTCTGGTTTTTTTCAGTCAAGGTGGGGTGCAGAGTGCACATTAATGAAAAAAAAATTAACGTTTTTTTAATTTACCAAATGGCTGCAATGAAACAAAGAGCGAAAAATTTAAAGGGGGTCTGAATACTTTCAGTACCCACTGTAAGTTAGAAAGTCAAGAACAATGTCCACCTGTCTACTTTATCTTACGTATTTTTTGCTCTCAAGCATGCAAAATGCTTCAATGTAAATGACTGTAACTATCAAAAGATCACTAGAAAACCTCCATACTGACTGCAAGCATGAAAACATTGCCAGAAATCTTGCACATGACGTTCTAAAACTTCTCTTTATCTCTGAGTCCTCATATATTCCAATGCATAAGTGACCTTTACAACCTGCTAGCAATTTCTCTTTAAAAGAACCTCATAATTCTAAAGGCATATGTATCAATATAGTCAAAACTACATCTCAAGGTCCTCAAGAACCTGATGGACTACTTTCACATACTGATAGAAAAGCATTGGGTACATAAATAATTGTGCATTCTATCATGTAACGTTATAAATTGTTCGCACTACGCGGGTGGTGCTTTAATCCCTTGATTTTCAATTAAGCAAGACCTTCGGAAATCTTCACATTTGGTTACAAGCATAACCCATTAAAATGTATCATTTGAGAAACCTAATCTAATTAATCCTAAGTAGGTATTAATACTGATGCAGTGTCACGGCTTATATTCAGTATACAATCATCAAGCATTTTACATTTTAAATCGTCATTAGAAGATGTTCCAGTTTCCAATAAATTTATGGAAAAAAAGTCAGTTATGGACTCAGCTTCTGATTTTATGCTTTCAGAATAGAAAATCAGAAATAAAACCAAAGATGAGCACTCATAGGAGATATCTAGGGTAGTTACATAGAACCTTAACAAGCACTAAAATCACTATTACAGAATTGTTTAGGGTTATATACAAAAAGCTAAATATATTTAAAGGGGTTGTCTTGACTTATTGTACAAGCCTGCAGTCGCTCTATGTGACCACAGACTAGCGAATCCTCACAGTGCGCGTCCTTGCACCTAAAACAGTGGGCGGTCACATGCCGACTAGCTGGACACAGCCTCGCTTTTCTCTTTTCCTTTTTTTCCATTTTGACTTATGTTCACTTACAGTTAGTATTTCATTTGTCTTACAAATGCACAGTGCACATTATCAGCTTGCTTCTACGTTGTATAAATATTTTTCACACTTGAATTTTGAATTGTCTTGTTTATTTTTTTATTGGGGGTGGTTATTCTTTCACTTACACTTTATTTTGCATATTCTAGTAGTGTAGTTTATTCTCATTGCTTGTAGGGTCCTGTAAAGGAGGACTTAAGTCTTTTGACCCTCGCCCTTAATCTTTGAGAAGTATTGATACCTGTATCAATCATCTCACTCATCTAGTCTTTACATTTGTCCTTGTATTTTAATTTATGTAAAAAAGAATGATGTACTATTTCATGATTATTTCATGTACATGGGTGTATGCATAGCTGTCTTTTTATGCCTCTCTTCAGTTTTTGATGACTTTATACGCTTTGCTGCTCCTTCTTAAATATTAGTTTCCCATGCACACTTCGATTTTCTCCTTAAACTTATCAATCTGATCCCTGTGCAAAATCGTTTGCCCCTATGTTCCGACCATTTATACAGAGCATCTCCAGACATCTTCAGAAAGATTTAGCGAACTCTGGAGTTGTGGTACATTGTTCTACTGTTCAGAAACACCTGCTCAAATATGGCCTTCATGGAAGAGTCATCAGGAAAAAACCTCTCCTGTGTCTTCACCATAAAATTCAGGGTCAGAAATGTGCAAAAGAACATATAAACAAGCCTGATGTGTTTTTAAAGCAAGAACTGTGGACCAATGAGGTTAAAATAGAACTCTTTGGCCACAATGATCAAGGATATGTGTAGAGAAAAAAAGGGCACAAAATTTCAGCAAAAAATAACATTTCATCAATTATTAAGCATGGAGGTGGATCAATCATGCTTTGAGGTTGCGTTGCAGCCAATGGCTCGGGGAACATTTCATGGGATGGGTAAAGGGAAGGCTAAATTCAATGAAATTGAAATAAAATTTTACTATTTTACAAATGAATATTGATCCTAAACACACGTCAAATCCACAATAGACTACTTCAAAAGGCACAAGCTGAAGGTTTTACAATGGCCTTCACAGTCCCCTGATCTGAGCATCATTGAAAATCTGTGGCTAGACCTCAAAATAGCAGTGCATGCAAGAAGGCCCAGGAATCTCACAGAAGTCTACAAATATCAACCACAATTCTGTATCCCAAATTGAGTGGTGCAAGATGTTGAACAAACATGAAAAAAGTATACGTCTGATGCCTCAACGGATACTATCCAGTGACCATCTATCCACCACCCATAGGCTTACAAAACATATATGTTAACATGTGATGGATGCCTCTGATGGATTCTATCCATCAGCCATCTGTCACCAATAAGATTCCATGTTAACAAAAACTTTTATATCAATTTATTGTGATCTTACAGTCTTTTAACCTCAGCGCTCACTATGCTTTCTCATGCCGTTGTGCCCTTATGAATATATTCCTCATTATAAATTCCATGCATTTGACATAAGAATCCAGACATTCAATTAAATGCAAATAAAATACCAAAAATACTAGGGCTGAGAATATTCTGCATTTTGATCCTTGATTAAAACTATTTCCCATGCAGTGAGAAACATGTGTTTAAGATTTCAAACAAAGGAATAAATGAAAACCTCATCCGGTTGCCAAGCAACAAAACCAATGATAACACCTAGACAGTGACACTGGAATAAATAAAAAATGCATGGGCTTCAACGGCTTTGTAAAGTAATGGAAAGTTACATTTTATAGAGAATATCCTCGTCCTTGGAAAGAAGCATTGACAGATATAAGATAATTAGCTGAAGATTTTACTTTGCGGATGTTTCTTTTTCCTTTAGAGGAATTGTCCGGTCTTAAACTACAAGTCTGCAGTTACTCTATGTGACTGCAGACTTGTGAATTCTCACATCATGTGAATAGCATGCTGTGAAGATTCTCCAGCACCAGAAACATATGATTTACAAACTTCCAGACACATTACAACTAGACATGTCCAGACTTGCTCAATACACTTGTGTGGAGCGAGGCTTCGCATGTCTAGTCTTCACATGAATGCATGTATGCAAATCACACACTTGCGATTACGTGACCACAAGCAAGCGGTATGCATACTACCGGCCACATTTCGACTAGATGTGCATACTACCGGCCACATTTCGACTAGATGTGCATGGCCTCCCAATACAAGTGTATTGAATGAGGCCAGAAACAGTCTAGCTGGAATTTGTTTGGTAGTATACACATTGCCAGCACTGACACCTTTGAATCCAGTCTTTCATAGGTTCAATTTCAATAATGGGGGGAGAGAGAGGAAAGCTATTAACAGACTCCTCTAGCAACAGTTTAGCTCCCATAAAAATAATAAGAATCAGTTGTAGGAATTCGAACTGCTGATGTCGAGGGAGCGTTAGAAGACTCCATATAAAGGACTGCTAGGTCCCACTTAAATTGTTTGGTTCGGACAACTGGTTCGGTTTTGCTTTGGATTTTATAAAGACGTGATTTTATCAAAACTGCAGCAGACATCTTAGTAAGTGATACATGACTGGAAACAGGGTCTTTGCCCCAACCAACCAACAAACCAACCAACAAAGAAATCATAATTAAACCTGCTGCCAAAGGAGGTGCAATAGTCATGATGGATATGTCAGATTACATGAAGGAGGCAAACAGATAACTTATGGACACACGCTACTATAAGAAGTTGGAGTCGGATCCTACACAGGACTATTACAAGGAATTAAACAAGTTGGTATCTTGTCTGCCTGACAAACGCATAAGAGCCGATGACCTGATACCAGAAAGTCCAAGAATAGGGACATTCTTCATGCTTCCCAAAATCCACAAATCTGGAAATCCAGGAACACCAATTATTTCATGTGTGGGCACCCTTACTGAGCAGGTATCTGGATGGGTAGAGGGTATTCTTAAACCCCTGGTAAATAGATGAAGGGGTTAATGTGGATACAGTCCGTGCTGCAGATATATAGTAAATCCAAAAGATATTTCATATAAAGAATGGTGGTTTGTTCAATGCGTTTCAAAGTCTTAGTGACTTCTTCATCAGGAAATACCACACAAATACAGAATCACAAGAGGGTCGCTGTTTTAATTAGAAAAAAAATTCCAATATGGTCACATGATGAAACAGACAATGTCAGAGTTCACAGATGCAACACATGATGCGTTCATAAAATGTTGTTATTTGAAAATAATCAATCACAAAATATATAGACATAAATATAAATATTTCATGGTATTAATAATTATTTTCTATTCTATGTTTTTCTATTTTATAGTGCCAAAAAAGAAAAAAAAATGAAAAAAACCCCGAATCCATGAAAAACAATGCGAACTCCGGGCAAAATTGAGTGCGAACCCGCAACAAAAAGTGGACACGGTTAAGAATCCAAACACTCCCGTGAATCTGCACGTAGACCACAGTGTCCGACGAGCGTCATTGAGAGAAAAAATGTCATTAGTGAAAGAAAACACATTTTAACACATTTTAACATCAGTTCAAATAACATCTATATATTTTGTGATTGATTATGTTCAAATAACATCATTTTATGAACGCATGTAATCTTGGTGACAAATGTTCTTTAAGAATGGTTATGGAAAATGTAATTGATGCTTCTTTAAAACTGCAAATGTTACATATAGCACCCCAAATATTCACATTCCCCAGACTCAAAGCATGTCTTTGTAAATTCCAAACAACCACCATTTGGTTATTACTTTGGTTATATTATTACTTTTATCAGCTACCTACAATGCTAGGGATTCCATGTGAGAACTGTCAAAATCAGATCAGGTGATTTTGGGATTACCTCCTGTTTATTTTCCTGATGACATACAAAGGCATAACTTGTGAAGTTTTATGAATTATACAGCAAACAAGACTTACATTAATTTTATAATACAGCTTATGTGTCAGCATGCATGTCTATTAAGCCATTTCTTCTTTCCTAAAGGCTCTAATATGATAAGGTACTGTAATAATCTTTACGCAGATTTTAGCC
Organism: Ranitomeya variabilis; assembly: GCF_051348905.1. Lineage (NCBI taxonomy): Eukaryota > Metazoa > Chordata > Amphibia > Anura > Dendrobatidae > Ranitomeya > Ranitomeya variabilis. The sequence goes on from NC_135234.1 coordinate 175,824,683, forward strand.
TTTTACTTGACTGCAAAGACTTTATGGAGATAAGGCAATTACTGGATGCAGAGCAAAGAATGATGTTCAGACTCAGAGACTGAATATCCATGTTTCATTCCACTTATCTAGGCTCTACAGCTGTTGATTCGAGAGATCAGAATCCAGCTGAAATTAATGTCGATCCTCTTTTGGATTCAGTGGTTTAAGAATATAGCCTAGTGGAAAGCCATCACAGCTGTCTAACATTATCATATTCAGCTACAAGAACTGACACACATTCACACACATATATATATGAATTTAATTTGTCTTTTGCCTGATTTATGCACAACCAAATGACTAGACCACTCTGCGCCAAATTTGACATGTAAGTAAGTAACACCCTTTCCAATGGTAGACTGGGTTTAAGCCATCTAAGGTCTATTATTCTTGAGTTATTTGCAAAAAAAAATGGAATGCGAAGGCAAATATTTACAACCCCACCACTGAATTAATCAGCTCCAAGATTAGCACATTAGCAAATTAGGCACTTCGGAATGTCCGATATCAGCTTTTACCTCTTTCGGACCTAACATTCTCAAGATATACCTCTCCTCCCAAAAAAAACAGAACACAACACCCAAATGACTAGACCAATGTGCTTTAAAATTTGGCAGATAGGTAAATCAGGCACTTCAAAAGGATTTTAGACAGTGCTTCATCTCTTATGGATTTACAACTCTCGAGATATTTGTCCATAAAAAAGTGGAACACAAGATGAAATAATATATGGCCACAGTACTGAATCAATCTGCACCAATTTGGCTAGATTTCACCTCCCTATGACCTCCGGTTACTGACTACATTCACTGAAAAATAATATAGAAGTTTTCTACAGATATTTGTAAAAAAAAAACTAAAGTAAACATTAATAACGGTCAAAAAACTGGACCAATTTGCCCCAACCTTGCCACATAGGTAAATCAGGCACCTTGAAAGGTTTTACACTGAGTTTCAGCTCTCTAGGACATACTGTTTCTTGAGATAGTCACCAAAAAAAATAGAATATACAAGCAAATATTAATATGCAAACAAACACTTTTAAATGTTTTACACCCAATTTCAGTTTTCTAGAACCTACCTGCCACTCAGGTAAATCACTTTTGGAAAGTTTTACACTTGGTTTAATCAATCTATATTATCTCTATACATAGAAAAATACTTTGTCTGATGTCCTTTCTTTATGAACTAGATCAATCAGCAGCATATTTTGGCACATAGGTAAATCGGGAGATTCTGAAGGTTTTAACTGGATGATTTCAACTCTTATTAGAACCTATCTTGCAGACAAACCAATAGACCAATAGGCCCCAAATTTGGCACATAGGTCCCGGACAGCTGAAACCTAGACTAAAACTTTTAGATGTAACTGATTTACTTACCGTTTTCTACATATTTACAAAAAAAGAATACATAAGCAAATAATTTAAATCTTATGAGGATACCACTAGAGGCTAGTGAAATTTGTGTATATAACAACTTAGATATGGTAGCGTCATATCACTAGCAAACAATGTTTTTAACTGCGTACACCAAAAACAAACAGTTAAACCAAACAGACCCATTCACAACCAGGTAATTTTACTAGTAAATGCATATAAATATATTTATAAATATACAAGTAAAATTACTTCTCTTCAAATGCGTCGTAAGTATTATCAGTGGTGTAGCATTGTTTGCGTCCCCTAAGCCATGGACCATTATCACTAGACATAAAATTTTCAAAGCAAAGTTATACATTGTTATGTCTTTTTTAACTTTTCATATTTGTATTACACATTTGTACTTTTTTAATGCAACTAATGTATTACCATACTCTATACCCAACCTTATGCCAAGTCCAAACCTTATCCTTAGTTCTAACCCTAGTCCTGAACTTACTTTTTATCTTATCCCTAACATTAGACAAACGCTAAGCCTAGTGCATACCCTACTTGTAGTCTTACATTAGCATCCCTTGTATCTTCAGTATTAGAGGAGAAAGATAGGGTGAACAGCAGTGTGAGCACCCTCTTGTTATCACACAAACCTTGATTTATAAGTGAGTACTACGCCTACTCTGGTCGGGCACATATTTCTGCTAAAATTTCTGGACTAGTTTCAATAAATTTGTCAGATCGCCTTCCACTTAATCTTGCCCACTTTTCTCAACTCTTTATAAAGTTTCAACAAAGAAAAAAGAAAACTTTGACACTGACTGACAATCAGGAAAACCATTAAAATAGCTGGTATGAATTGAAGAGTATGCATTATATGTATAGTAAGACAGTATGCCAGTAACTCATATGGCTTATTAACATACACTATATTACATCTGTGATTGTCTCCCAGCCAAAAAGTAAGAAAACAGTCACAAAGGTGAAGCGAGCCCCGCCATTTTCATGTCAACAGAGCTCCAAATTAAAACATGTCAAAGGATTTCACATAGGCAAAGGCAGCAGAAAACAACAGCGAGAGTGAACTGCTACTTATGAATTATTAAATCTTTTCTGAATAGCAGATTTGATACTGTAAACAGACATAACATTTGCAAGTCATTTTACATTTTAAAAGTAACCAGGCTGAATGAATCTGGAAGTAAGGGGAAACCATGCACAACGGAAAAAAGACTATACTTACTCATTTGCATATCAGAAACAAAACAACATTGCAAAATACCCCAAAGCATAGCACTGCTATAAAATGAATAAAACCATTACCTATTAAAATCACTATAAAAGAGTATTGTCCTTATTCCTAGCACCTTAAGGGCTAATAAAATTGGCTGATAAATTGTAGTGGTAAAGATGTAGTAAATGTAAAAGCAACTTACAAGAATAGGTTTACACTGCTTTTTTATAAGAACCATAAAGGTGCACTCTACGAGCAACTGATGTCGTATGTTCATTGGAGGGCCAATCGTTAGCACTTTGTGATTGTCTGTGCAATGCAATGGCCCCTCAGGCTCTGCAACAGGAATACTACAATATGTACAATTTTATGGCCTTGTAAAAAAAATGCTCTACACTTTTATAGACACTTCACACAATATGTTGCTTCTCTAAAGGAAAAAGCCCTTCAGGAATGGAAAGTTGATGTCCCTCGCATAGACACTGATGCACTTGTCATCCATTAGTACTAGTCCAAGTCAGGGTAATACAGGTCTATATTTTCTGTAAGATTTATTACATCACTTCTTGACTTTATGTTATACGTAGGTCACCTCGATAAATGCCTGAAATTTCTATTGACCACTATTTTGGGAGCGTATAGTATATACGTTATTATGGCCTTGTAAAAAAAAATAAATTCTCCATAGTTTTTATAGATGTTGGACACAATATGTTTTGGAAAAAGCCCTTCAGGAATGAAAAGATGATGTACCTAATACCGATACAGTTGATGGTTACCGACCCCTCTTGTGTTAATAGAAGATAGGGTAACACAAGTAAAATGTTTTCTTTCTTGACTCTTTACAATGGGTACAGTAGGTCACTCTTAGCAGAATGTGCCTAATGTATTTTGACCATTGGGACAGTTTAGCATTTGTTTACAGGACTAATGGCATGATATTATGGAACTTATTGACCTCACCTGGGAGCCCTAAGAATTAATCAATATAAAATTCACCGCTTTTGGGCTTGTTGATGAAATCCCTGCTAGTATTGAAACACATACTGTATCTTACTTTATGAAGTCAGAAGGGTTATGTTATGCAGTTGGAAGAGTCCTACTATGTTCTACTTTGCTGCATGGATCAAGTAAATAATATGTTGATAATTTACAAACTTACATGGCTCATGTGCCATGATACATTTTTTGAAATTACGAGACATAGTAGAAAATTCTGGTACAAACTCGGAATTAATTTCTTATCATACTTGATCAATATTACCACTAGGGTTTACCATTTATGTTTCTTTTAACCTTTTTCCAATGACAATGTCCATTGTGGCCTCAACAGTGCTCATTGGACCTTTTAATAGTTTAGAAATTCTTCTGTAACCAATACCATCATTATGCTTTGCAACAGTAAGGTTGCAAAGGTCTTGAGACAGTTCACTTCATGAGATGTTTGTTGTGGGGCAGTTTGGTAATGAGACACCTTTATATAAGCCAACAATTGAACCAGCTGATATTCTTTTTTGCTACGCAGGATTGCTTTCTAATTACTGATAGACTTCAACTGGTATCATGACTTTCCATGGCTTTTTGTACCTCTCTTTCTTCATGTGTTCAATACATTTTTCTTTTGTCATTTTTCAATATTACACATAACTTAACATATGGACATCTACAATTTGATTTACTTGCCTGTGTGGATTGGATGGGTTGTTAAAAACATCTTGTGAGAATTTCATGTCAATAGCACCTTAAGAAATATATTTGCTTAGCAAATTGGTGATGTGTTTAATACATATGTCATTTATTGTATATTCTCTTTCTATTTCCCATACTTTTGTATCAATTGCCCCCATGATGGGGAACTACCAATGGGAAGAACTCTGAAATGATTCTTATACATATCTAATCTTGTACGTTAGTTTTTAGGATAAAAATACTCTAAATTCATGTAGTATAATGATGTTTATTTTTGCTACATGCAATAGGCTACAATTACATCCATGTAGAACAAAGTCTACAAACTGGTGGAAAATCAATAAGCAATGCCTTTTGTAAAATTTTCACTAAAAACGTGTACTCACCAAAGCGCATGCAATAGTTCAATATGTTTAATGTCAATCTCTGTTCTTTTTTAAAGGTATTTATATATGATGTAATTTCTGCTGTAGAAAAATTATCATACATATTTAAATTCATAAGGACATTTTCATTTATCTAGAAGTGAGCTTGCATCTACAATAGATCCAACTATATAAGATAAAAGCTTGTATAATGAAAACTCATTACGGTGTAATATTGTCATATTCGCATTGCATAATCAAAGAGCTTATTCCCATGCAGTGTATGAGGCTTAATAAAAAAACATGAACTCTAGTTCTGACATTTCCCGTAAGTACCGCATCTTAGATTCTCATTAGGAAAATGCACATTTACATTGGTCAAATGGAGTGTGTACAAAGAAAACACCTGCAAGTAAATCTCTTGAGTAGAATGGCACGGAATATTTTACAAGGTGAAAGCCTGCTAAATATTGTTCTTCAGCCCATTTTCATCCAATGTGTAAAAGATTCTTAAAGGTCCCTTTTCCATATAAACAAACATCAGTACTCCAAATGGCACATGGCAGGTGGAGGTTGTTACAAATCTTGCATTGGGGCCCAACATTTTTCAGTTCTGCCTTTCTAAAGGATAATTTAACCACTTATGTGGATACAATGAGGCAAGAAGCTATAATTTTTTTAATATCTTGCTCAACCAACACATCTTTTAGGATCTTCCTAATTATTACTAGTATGGTACAGTTATTACTATAACTGTACCATACACTCACCAAAGTCACAAGTATCTTTCACTTTGTATTGCTATTAATGAAAAAACATATTGAGTCAGACCATAGAGTACAGATTTCTTAGTGAATGCAACACCAACATGAAAAGGACCAAACCAAAACTCAGCTATGTTAACCTTTCTGTAAAAAAAAAATCCAACTTACACGGTCATGAAGTGAAATTGAAGGTAAATGTCTATACATTCCTCCCTTACAATGTTAGGCTGCCGTCACACTAGCAGTATTTGGTCAGTATTTTACATCAGTATTTGTAAGTCAAAACCAGGAGTGGAACAATTAGAGGAAAAGTATAAGAGAAACATATGCACCACTTCTGTATTTATCACCCACTCCTGGTTTTGGCTTACAAATACTGATGTAAAATACTGACCAAATACTGCTAGTGTGACGGCAGCCTTAGAGGAAAATTTAGGTTGACCAAAATCTGAATTGTTAGTAAGACTGCCTGGTCCAGGTTATGAACAGGAGACGACCTTATGATAACATGATGCTGTATTGGGACAGAGCGATTGTATGAACCATTCTACTGTTGACACCAGTATTTATCAGCCTTAATAAACAGGCCACTACAGCAATCTTATGTATAGTTGATCGAGGCCTGTTAATTGGTCTACATCTGAATGTTTAAATGCACCCTAACACTATCTTTAAGCAATAAAAATATTTTTTTCCTTAGAATGGGTTAAATAAATGCAGCCCAATTCCTTGGTAGTCTCTAATTTCTGTTGAGGTCTCAACATACGGCAATGTGACTGCTGCAACCAATAGCTGGATGCCAGGTCACATGTCATATGTCAGGATCTCATTACAGCAGAATGAATTAGAGACCGGTGGGGGACCAGGCAGCATCGGAGCAAAATGGAGGGAGAACGGTGAAGGGAATATTGCCTAATTTAATTTTTTCAACCTATTATAAATATTTCCTAAAAAAAAATGGGCAAAACAATCAGTTTAGGGAGAGAGGCTGATAAGAACACTTTAGTCCGCTAAATGTCATGTCTGTCATACAGCAAATGAGCAGCGTAAAAAAACCCTGTAGATAAACCACTTAGCGTATTCTATTCATGACCGGTTATACTTAGACATGTAATGGTTCTGCTTTTGTAGGGTAAACCATTAAAATATTTCCTGTTGAACAGCAGTTGGCTATGAATTGAAATCTGCAAAAATTCAATAATAAAGGATTTCATTAGAGAGAAGAAAAAAACCCGAGACCTAACATCATGTACTTTCAGAAATCGTATCAGTCATCTGAATACTTTCTACCTAAGGTAGGAAGGCACAAGAGAAATGAGCAGCCCAAATGTCACATAACAAAATGTATTGCTCAGCTTCTCTCTACAATTTTCTGAGAAATATGTTGGCACATTTCCCATTGCCCTATTTTAAAGGATGTGATCTTTGTAAAAAAAAATGGTGAGATATCAGAGAATAAAGCAGATCTCCATTGATCAGATAGCAATGGTCCCTGGGGGCCCGCTCTACTTAATACAATACATTTACAATATATAAAGGAATGAGTAATGGCCTTCTTCCTTAATTAAGAAAATTGTGTTTAAAGTGATCACACAAACCCAAATCTCCTCATTACATCTTCCCTTTTTAACAGAAGTAAAGAAGCAATGGTGGCAGCCAGAAATAACCTTCATTAGTAAGCATGAGCTGCAAGCATAGCAACGTTTGCCACCAACTAATACACCTTGTAGCAAAGGATTTCAGATGATCTTGACTTGGTATTCAACGTAAGACTTTTGTACCTCTCCATTTTCTGAGAATGTGACCTAGCTTGTACTGCTAACCTATTCTACCACCTCCCGAAGACACATATTGAAGACAGTTAAACAAAATCCCTGGCAGCCAGAAATAGTGCTCATTAGTATAGCATGTAAGCATAGCAACACTTAAAGCCAAGGAAAACACTTAGAGAAAATAATTTTTGACTTGCTTGAAACTTAGTATTCAGTTAAGTCATGTGTTCTTCTCCATCTGTTAAGAAAGGTCACTCAGGTTGTAGTTTGAATGTCCAGCAGCTCTGAGGTTGCTTCACCAGTGACATGCACCACTGTCTCCAATGATGTGATGTGGACTTCACTCTACAGACTAACTAGGCAGTTTCCTGGCAGTACTTAAAAGAGAATCTGTCATAATGTTTTTCTATGTTTTTCCTCCAATGGCAGATGTCAAGGTAGAGAAGAATCAGGCATGCTGAATCAATAGGACTGTTTTGTTGTACAAGAGATAATGCCACTGTCAGAGGTGCCCGATTGCAGTGTATTCCTCTCTCCCCACTACAAACACATACATATAATGCATAGTGAGCAATGGCTAAAACCACACTCTGACACTGACTGACAGCTGGGTCTAATGCTGAGACATTTGTCAGTCAGTACCAAGGTGTAGTTACAGCCACCACTCACTATTCACTAAGCGGTGACTGAAGATGCGCCGGACCACCCCTATGACTGGAAGCCAGATTTTCACAATTCCACCTATTCCATTTCATTCCAGTGTGTCTGGATGCAGTGAATGACAGTTCTGCCATTCAATCTAGGTCAGGCATGTGCTGAGGTGTCGGTGTGGTGATGGACAGCTCAGCCATCCAATCGGATACTGGGGCATTCTGAGCTCTCAGTATCTTGAGTGACAGTTTAGCCATCCAATCAGGGCCAGTGCGTGCTGGAGCTTCATTCTTGTGTCTCCTGTTCAGAGTAATTACTTGGGTATTTAGCCAGCTCTCTGCATTAGATTACTGCCAATTATAGCATTGCTCAAGAGATGTGTCTGTGCTCCCAGTCTTATATTCTGTTCTTTGTTTCTTGACCTTGGATTTCCTTTGACCTTGTGTTAGCCTAGCCCTTTTGTCATTATCTGCTACTTTCTTGGAATTCTGATCCCGGACTGTGACCTGACTACACCTTTGTCTCACCCCTCTGTCTTTGACGTACCCTCGTGGCTTTGGACCTCAGACCTCTTAACTAACCAGCCTTGCGGCTTGTCTGTGAGTCGTGACTAGCACCACACCGATGCTGCCAGATAGAATAGAGTTCATTTCCCCCCGGCAGCAGGGCTCTCAGTGCTGGTGTTGGGCAGCTTCAGAATACTATTATCCTGCAAATTAACCCCATATCTGCTAGTTAATAGCATTAACAATTCCACTTTTCACACAACACAACTTAAAAACATCAGTGATCACATAGTAACAAAATTCTTGATGAACTGCAATGCTGATTACATGCAATAGGTGACCTCAGACACTTGTAGCATCATTATCTCCTGACAGAGTACTTTGAAATACATTTTCGCAGCTGGTGACCTTATGCCACTCATCCTGGCATATGTCAAGCAGAGGAGAACGAGAAAAGGCACATTTGTAATTTAGATGCAGATGATTTACAGAATTTCATATAGGATTAAAAACGCCATGATGAACACAGACAGTAGAAGCATTTTGGTTTGTTATGCTCCTATCATTAAAAACAGCATACTGTATATATGATCCACAACCTTCATTTGTTTATTTTCTTTATTACAAATATATTTGAAAGTAAACTGAACCTGAGTCTTGAAAGTAGGATCAGATATCCTTGTGCCACTCATGTGTACAAATGACACTACTCAGATTCAATAGAGTATGCGAGAGGAGGCCAGAAATGGTAGGAAGAAATCAAGAGTTTCCTGCATATAAAAGGATTATTCATGGCTACCAACAGCACCAATCACAGGGACAGACGGCAAAGCTGCATTTTTCCTGTTACATTTTAATGTCTGTGCATATAAGGTTAATGGGATAATCTTCATCACGCCAGTTGTTCCTCTCATTCAAGTTAATGACATAGTGTTTAATGTATACACAGACCTCCCCGACTCCCAAGACGTAATATAAAAAGTCACCTTCATCTCATCAACAGCTAGCTAATCAAGAAAGCAGGTAGATGCAAAATGCACACAAAGAATAAGCATAATTATAATCTGTTGTTTTACTTCAGCCCTATCTCCTCTAATTGATTTTGTGTGTCTGTGTAAGCAGCTTAGTGAAAAGGAAAATGCATTTTGAAATCCCGAGGGAGCATCATTAAATGTCATTGTACAAGAATGGTAATCTACCTGAAGGAAATAGATGAAGGGTTCCAAGGCTATAGCGAGGCTTCTATTCCGCATTGAAAATAATATAATAAGTGGAACAACTTACCCTAGGGTTGTCATGGTAACAATGGTATACCAAAACGAAGCAGGGATGCTAGTGAACTTGCTGGATGATGACCCTTTTTCCGCATAAAACATCACAGTGGCAAAGATAATGATTGCCATTGTCAGTGAGAAAAGGAGGAATCCCAGTTCGGAGGCACAGCTCTTCAGGGTATACCCAAGGATCCGTAATCCCTGGGAGTGGCGAGAGAACTTGAAAATTCTGAAGACCCGGAAAACCCTTAGGGTGACAAAAGCTCCACTCACATCCTCATTGTTGGTCATGACTAAGCCAATGTAGTATGGCATAATGGCTACCACATCGATGATGCTCATGACACTTCTCATAAACCTGTATCGACTTGGGGCTGCAAAAAGTCTCAAGAGGTACTCAACTGTGAAAATCATGACACATGCAGTATCCAGGCAAAAGAAGGCTACATGATATCTTTCACCACATGGAAGATCCTTATTTCCAGGCACAGTGCCACAGGGAACAGTCTCGACCACATTGGTGATGACGGACACTGCAATAAAGAAGCCGGTCACATAGTAGAAGACTAAGGCTAATGTGCTGGTGTGGGGATTTTCAAAGGCTCGCCACATAGTCTGGCGTAAATTAAGGGAGGGCATGGCTTCTTGATTGTTCTCAAATTCATTGTCATCCATCAGTCTTTCTGCATTTTCTCTTTTTCTGTCTTTATATTCTTCATAGCAGCAGTCACCAATTATTTCAGGTAATATGCCATAGAAAGCAAGTTCTTCATCATAGGCAGAGATGCATTCATACCTAGGATAGTGCAGCTTGCCAGTTCTGTAAAAGTTTAGAATACTCCTGAATACCTCAGGGTCACGGTCAAAAAAATATTCCTTGGTCTCCTCGTTAAAGAAGAAATCTTTCTCTGTGCTTCCAAGTAGTGTGTCTGGATACCTTTCCAGAGTAGTTCTCCAGGTTTGGAACCGCCTCCCACTAACATTGAGTATTATAAGCTCATCTTGTTTTTTGTTTTTGTCTGTTGGAGCCAATGGCATGGGACAGTTGGCCACTGGCATCCACCCAATGGCAGCAGCCCTTGCAAAGGGCAGCCATGCTGCAACCCCGGAAGCCATGACGGAGCCAGGTCCGATGGGCTGCTCAAGAATTGTAGGATCAGCTTGATTTCAAATCAAGACCATCTGCAGAAGAAAATAAACAATGTCAATGTCACCTTCAATAAGAATCATATGGAAATTTCAAAACATGCATTCAAATTCTGCAAATTTGTCTACCAAGGGAGTTGAAAACACTTGCAGTACAGACTCATAACTAGGTAATCATTATTCCCTGTTTAATCTTCAAAGTCACCAGCTCTTATTGTATGCACAGGAATAGTTTTCAAGCTGACCAACAAAATATTGATTTATTCTATTATTTTCCAAGAATCACTGAAATCAAACATTTCTTCTATATAAATATTCTGATTCAAATTTCTATAAGATATTGAAATACTGTATATTGTGAACACAAACGTTACACAAGTGTCTAAAGAGTAACCAACTTTCTATTTCATTACTCTCCAAATATTGCAAAGTTTTGATTTTTGTACTTTACCTCATTTCCTCAGTTTGCCTCCTTCCCTTCCAAATACTATTCTGCAGCACTGTTTCAATGCTTAGTTCATTCTCCTTTATAATTTACTTTCAGCTGCTGCTTAACAAGATCTGTATACTACATTCAAACAATCAAAGTTCTTGATATCCACCACCTGAGTAAAGGAGTGGGATGCAGAAAGGATAAGAAAGAGAAATTCCCATGAGCAGTCTATTTGAATTTAGTGTACAGATCTTGCCAAGCAGCAATTGAAAGGAGCTTGTAAAGGAACATGAACTGGGCACTGAATCATCACTGAAGTACACGGCTTGGAAAATAAGGACCTAAAATAAAATAATGACATATATAACAAAGGTTCTTCAGTTTGCAATGCCTGGAAAATAATTTAATTAATCAAAGTTTGGGTACTCTTTTTGCAGATACACTATGGACATTACAATACAACATTAATACCACTATTGTTAAGGAGCACACAACAGAAATCTGTCTGAGGGTTTTTGTCCTTCAAAATGCTATCACTAATCACTATGTCTGATCCTCAAGTCCTCAAGAAGCCTTTATTATCTCTTTAAACAGATTGCCTTTAAGATTATGAAATTTAAAATGTAACATACTCGCTAAAGAATAACACCAGGCATATACTTAAAATTTGGCAATGGCAATGAGTAAGGATTTTTTTTCCGATGTAGCTGTTGAATCTTACTGTTTTTACATACTTGTCATCGATTGTACATTAGTGCATAAACTGTGGTAAACCACACATATTCGATAGAAGGATGTGATTAATAATGCATTATATATATTTCTTTACAGCATTAATACACATGTTGTTTGTTGATACTGGTAAGACAGAGGAAGACTTAACATTAAGGAGCATTAAAGAACCAAAATCAAGATGTGTATATGAAACGTGTGCCTCAAGTTTCCTCAGCACAATCAGACAACACAAAAAAAAAAAAAAACACCCAAAGTCAGCTCCATTCATACCTTTACACATATGTGATGCAGAGTATATATATATACATATATATATATATATATATATATATATATACATATATATATATATATATATATATATATATATATATATATATATATATATATATATACATTTGAAACTAGAAGTTTCCATACATTATATAAAAAGACACATGCATGTTTTTCTCAATATCTGACATGAAATCAGAATAAACCTTTCCCGTTTTAGGTCACTTAGGATTGCCATAATTATTAATATTAGCCAAAAGCCAAAATAATGAGAGAGAGAATGTTTTAAGGCATTTTAATTACTTACTGCAAAGTCAAAAATGTACATACATTTCATCAGTATTTGGTACCATTGCTCTTAAACTGAATGACTTGGGTCAAACGTTTGGGATATCCTTCCACAAGCTTCTCACAATAGATGGCTGGAATTTGAACCCATTCCTCCTGACAAAACTGATGGAACTTGTCCAGGTTTGTAGGTCGCCTTGCTCACACCTGCCTTTTCAGCTTTCCCATACATTTTCAGTAGGATTGAGATCAGGGCTTTGTGATGGCCGCTCCATGACATTGACTTTGCTATCCTTAAGCCACTTTGTTACCATTTTGGCAGTATGCTTCTGGTCATTGTCCATTTGGAACACCCCGATCTGCCCAAACTTTAACTTCCTGGCTGATCTTGAGATGTTGCTTCAGTATTACCACATAATGATCTCATGATGCCATCTAATTTTTGTAAAGTGCACCAGACCCTCCTGAAGCAAAACAACCCCACACCATGATGCTGCCACCCCCGTGTTTCACAGTTGGGATCGTGTTCTTAGGCTTCCAAACTTCACCCTTTTTCCTCCAAATGTAATGATGGTCATTATGCCCAAAAAGTTCTATTTTAATTTCAACAGACCACAGGACATGTCTCCAAAAATAAAGGTCTGTTTTCCTGTGTACATTTTCAAACATTAATCTGGCTTTTTTATGTTTCTTTTGAAATAATGGCTTCTACCTAGCAGAGTGGCCTTTCAGCCTATGTTGATACAGTATATTGACGCAATCTTACCAACGTCCGCCATCATCTTCAGAACCTTCCAAACATATGACATCATCAAATGGGCAGTCCAGAATTGTTTAAAGGCATAGTAATCATAGTGTATGTAAACTTTTGACTTTACAGTAAGTAATAAAATGCCTTAAAACATTCTTTCTCTCTCATTACTCTGGCATTTGCAAATATTAATAATTATGGTAATCCTAATTGCCCTAAAACTGGAAAGATTTGTTCTGATTTCATGTCAGATATTGAATGTTACATTCATATGTGCCTTCATATATAGTGTATGTAAGCTTCTAATTTCAATTGTATATGTATACAGTAGATACACACATACACATATATATAAATATATACATAGTATACATATATAGTATATATGTATATATATATATATACAGTATATATACTGTATATATACAGTATATTGCATATATGTACAGTATATATATATACAGTATGTATATATATATATATATATATATATATATATATATATATATATATATATATATATATATATATATATATATATATACGACCCCTGGCAAAAAATATTTAATCACCAGCCTTGGATGATGTTCATTCAGTTGTTTAACTTTGTAGAAAGAAAGCAGATCACAGACATGGCATAAAACTAAAGTCATTTCAAATGGCAACTTTCTGGCTTTACGAAACACTAGAAGAAATCAAGAACAATGTATACAGTAGATACACACATACACATATATATAAATATATACATAGTATACATATATATAGTATATATGTATATATACAGTATATATACTGTATATATACAGTATATTGCATATATGTATATATATACAGTATATATATATATATATATATATATAAATATATATATATATATATATATATATATATATATATATATATATATATATATATATATATATATATATATATATACAACCCCTGGCAAAAAATATTTAATCACCAGCCTTGGAGGATGGGATGTTCATTCAGTTGTTTAACTTTGCAGAAAAAAAGCAGATCACAGACATAGCACAAAACTAAAGTCATTTTAAATGGCAACTTTCTGGCTTTACGAAACACTAGAAGAAATCAAGAACAAAAAATGTGGTAGTCAATGATGGTTACTTTTTGTGTCATGATCTCTGCAGGCAGAGATCATAGCAAGCCTATAGAGGGACAAGCTCTCGGAAGATGGAACTATACTGACCATGAACTAAGCCTGCCGCGCAACTAGAAATAGCCAGGTAGCATTTCCTATTTATTGCTAGATGCCCAGCTCTGGCCTAAGACCTAAATAGCTAGCAGAGGGAAATATAAGACCTGGCTCACCTCTAGAGAAATATTCCCAAGAAGACAGTAGCCCCCCACATATAATGACGGTGAGTTCAGATGAAACAACAAACGCAGCAGGAAAATAGTCTTAGCAAATTTGAGGTCCGCTTACTAGATAGCAGAAGACAGATAGTATACTTTCATGGTCAGCAGAAAAACACTAACAAAACACCATCCAGAGATTACCTTAAACTCTGGCATTAACTCATAACGCCAGAGTAGCAATCCCTGATCAACGAGAGCTTTCCAGACACAGTAACAAAACTTCAGCTGTGAACTGGAACAAATAGGCAAAACGAAACATGGACAAAAGTCCAACTTATCTAGTAGTTGTCAGAAGCAGGAACAAGCACTGAGAGGCATCAGATAACATTGTTGACCGGCAAGAAACCACCAGAGAAATGAGCTTAAATAGCGACACCCACTACTGATGGAACCAGGTGAAACAGGAAAGAGGATGACAAGTCCAATTCCACAAGCGGCCACCGGGGGAGCCCAGAATCCAAATTCACAACAGTACCCCCCCCTCAAGGAGGGGGCACCGAACCCTCACCAGATCCACCAGGGCGACCAGGATGAGCCCTATGGAAGGCACGAACAAGATCAGAAGCATGAACATCAGATGCATTGACCCAAGAATTATCCTCCTGGCCGTAACCCTTCCAGTTGACCAGATACTGGAGTCTCCG
Source organism: Ranitomeya variabilis (assembly GCF_051348905.1). NCBI lineage: Eukaryota > Metazoa > Chordata > Amphibia > Anura > Dendrobatidae > Ranitomeya > Ranitomeya variabilis. The sequence goes on from NC_135234.1 coordinate 175,839,988, forward strand.
TCTGGAAACACGAGAGTCCAAAATTTTCTCCACAACGTACTCCAACTCACCCTCAACCAACACCGGAGCAGGAGGCTCAACTGAAGGTACAACAGGTACCTCATACCTGCGCAATAACGACCGATGAAAAACGTTATGAATGGAAAAGGACGCAGGGAGGTCCAAACGGAAAGAAACAGGATTAAGAATCTCCAATATTCTATAAGGGCCGATGAACCGAGGTTTAAACTTAGGAGAAGAGACCCTCATAGGGACAAAACGAGAAGACAACCACACCAAATCTCCAACACAAAGCCGAGAACCAACACGACGATGACGGTTGGCAAAACGCTGAGTCTTCTCCTGGGACAACTTCAAATTGTCCATAACCTGCCCCCAGATGTGATGCAATCTCTCCACCACCGCATCCACTCCAGGACAATCCGAGGATTCCACCTGACCGGAGGAAAATCGAGGGTGAAACCCCGAATTACAGAAAAACGGGGACACCAAGGTGGAAGAGCTGGCCCGATTATTGAGGGCGAACTCTGCCAATGGCAAAAAAGCAACCCAATCATCCTGGTCAGCAGAGACAAAACACCTCAGATATGTCTCCAGGGTCTGATTAGTCCGCTCGGTCTGGCCATTAGTCTGAGGGTGAAAAGCAGATGAAAAAGACAAATCTATGCCCATCCTAGCACAGAATGCCCGCCAAAATCTAGACACAAATTGGGTACCTCTGTCAGAAACAATATTCTCAGGAATACCGTGCAATCGGACAACATTCTGAAAAAACAGAGGAACCAACTCAGAAGAAGAAGGCAACTTGGGCAGAGGAACCAAATGGACCATTTTAGAGAAACGGTCACAGACCACCCAGATGACAGACATCTTCTGGGAAACAGGCAGATCTGAAATAAAATCCATCGAGATGTGTGTCCAAGGCCTCTTAGGAATAGGCAAGGGCAACAGCAGTCCGCTAGCCCGAGAACTACAAGACTTGGCCCGAGCACAAATGTCACATGACTGCACAAAGACTCGCACATCTCGTGACAGGGAAGGCCACCAGAAGGATCTTGCCACCAAATCCCTGGTACCAAAAATTCCGGGATGACCTGCCAATGCAGAAGAATGTACCTCAGAGATGACTCTACTGGTCCAATCATCCGGAACAAACAGTCTATCAGGCGGACAACGATCCGGTCTATCCGCCTGAAACTCTTGCAAGGACCGCCGCAGATCAGGAGAAACGGCCGACAAAATTACTCCCTCCCTAAGGATACCTGTGGGTTCAGCATTACCAGGAGAGTCCGGGTCAAAACTCCTAGAAAGGGCATCTGCCTTAACATTCTTAGAACCCGGTAGGTATGACACCACAAAATTAAAGCGAGAAAAAAATAAAGACCAGCGCGCCTGTCTAGGATTCAGGCGCCTGGCAGTCTCAAGATAAATCAAATTTTTGTGGTCAGTCAATACCACCACCTGATGCTTAGCCCCCTCTAGCCAATGGCGCCACTCCTCAAACGCCCACTTCATGGCCAAAAGCTCCCTATTCCCAACATCATAATTCCGCTCTGCGGGCGAAAATTTGCGAGAAAAGAAAGCACAAGGCCTAATGACGGAGCAGTCGGAACCTTTCTGCGACAACACTGCCCCAGCTCCGATCTCCGAAGCGTCAACCTCAACCTGAAAAGGCAGATTCACATCAGGCTGACGTAACACAGGGGCAGAGGCAAAACGGTGCTTAAGCTCCTGAAAGGCCTCTACAGCATGAGGGGACCAATTAGCAACATCAGCGCCATGTCTGGTCAAATCAGTCAGTGGTTTAACGACATCCGAAAAACCAGCAATAAATCGGCGGTAAAAGTTGGCAAAGCCCAAAAATCTCTGAAGACCCTTAAGAGAGGAGGGCTGAGTCCAGTCACAAATAGCTTGCACCTTGACGGGATCCATCTCAATGGAAGAGGGAGAAAAAATATACCCCAAAAAGGAAATTTTCTGGACCCCAAAAACGCACTTAGACCCCTTCACACATAAAGAATTAGACCGCAGAACCTGAAAAACTCTCCTGACCTGCTGGACATGAGAGTCCCAGTCATCAGAAAAAATCAGAATATCATCCAGATATATTATCATAAATTTATCCAGAAAATCGCGGAAAATATCATGCATAAAAGACTGGAAAACTGAAGGGGCATTAGAAAGACCAAAAGGCATGACCAAATACTCAAAGTGGCCCTCGGGCGTATTAAATGCGGTCTTCCACTCATCCCCCTGCCTGATCCGCACCAAATTATACGCCCCACGAAGATCAATTTTAGAGAACCACTTAGCACCCTCTATACGAGCAAACAAATCAGTAAGCAATGGCAATGGGTATTGGTACTTAACAGTGATCTTATTCAGAAGCCGATAATCAATACATGGTCTCAAAGAGCCGTCCTTTTTTGAGACAAAGAAAAACCCAGCTCCCAAGGGAGAAGAAGATGGACGAATATGTCCCTTTTCCAAAGACTCCTTTATATATTCCCGCATAGCAGCATGTTCCGGCACAGACAGATTAAACAAACGACCCTTTGGATATTTGCAACCCGGTATCAAATCTATGGCACAATCGCACTCACGGTGCGGAGGTAACGACCCAAGCTTGGGTTCGTCAAAGACGTCTTGATAATCAGAGAGGAACTCAGGGACTTCAGAGGGAATGGACGACGAAATAGAAACCAAAGGTAAGTCCCCATGAATACCCTTACATCCCCAGCTCAAGACAGACATTGCTCTCCAGTCCAAGACTGGATTGTGAGACTGCAACCATGGCAATCCCAGTACCAAATCGTCATGTAAATTATACAGCACCAGGAAACGAATAATCTCCTGGTGATCCGGATTGATACGCATGGTTACTTGTGTCCAGTATTGTGGTTTATTATTAGCCAATGGGGTGGAGTCAATCCCCTTCAGAGGAATAAGAGTCTCCAAAGGCTCTAAATCAAAACCACAACGATTGGCAAAGGACCAATCCATAAGACTCAGAGCGGCGCCAGAGTCAACATAGGCGTCCGTGGCAATGGATGACAAAGAGCAAATCAGGGTTACAGACAAAATAAACTTAGACTGAATGGTGCCAATGGAAACAGACTTATCAAGCTTCTTTGTACGCCTAGAGCATGCTGATATAACATGAGTAGAATCCCCACAATAGAAGCACAATCCATTCTTCCGTCTAAAATTCTGTCGCTCGCTCCTGGACAGAATTCTATCACACTGCATACTTTCTGGCGTCTTTTCCATAGACACCGCCAGATGGTGCACCGGTTTGCGCTCCCGCAGACGCCTATCAATCTGAATAGCCATTGTCATGGACTCATTCAGACCTGCAGGCACAGGGAACCCCACCATAACATCCTTAACGGCATCAGAGAGACCTTCTCTGAAAGTTGCCGCCAAGGCGCACTCATTCCACTGAGTAAGCACAGACCATTTACGGAATTTTTGGCAGTAAACCTCAGCTTCGTCTTGCCCCTGAGATAGTGCCATCAAAGTTTTTTCTGCCTGAAGTTCCAAATGAGGTTCCTCATAAAGCAAGCCCAAGGCCAGAAAAAACGCATCCACATCGCGCAACGCAGGATCCCCTGCTGGCAATGAGAAGGCCCAATCTTGAGGGTCACCCCTGAGCAAGGAAATCACAATCCTAACCTGCTGAGCAGGGTCTCCAGCTGAACGAGACTTCAGGGACAAATAAAGCTTACAATTATTTCGGAAATTCTGGAAGCTAGCTCTATTCCCTGTGAAGAACTCCGGCAAAGGAATTCTCGGCTCAGATACTGGAGCATGTACCACAAAATCTTGTAAATTTTGTACTTTCGTGATGAGATTATTCAAACCCGCAGTTACACTCTGAAGATCCATTATTGTCAGGTGCCCACAGAGCAATACGGAGATTAGGAGGAGAGAGAGAAAAAAGACTGCAGCAAGGCAAACTGGAGGAAAAAAAAAAAAAAAAAATTCCAGCAGACTTCTTATAACTCTCCTTTCTCAACCTGGGTCTTTAACACTTTATTGGCCGGTCAAACTGTCATGATCTCTGCAGGCAGAGATCATAGCAAGCCTATAGAGGGACAAGCTCTCGGAAGATGGAACTATACTGACCATGAACTAAGCCTGCCGCGCAACTAGAAATAGCCAGGTAGCATTTCCTATTTATTGCTAGATGCCCAGCTCTGGCCTAAGACCTAAATAGCTAGCAGAGGGAAATATAAGACCTGGCTCACCTCTAGAGAAATATTCCCAAGAAGACAGTAGCCCCCCACATATAATGACGGTGAGTTCAGATGAAACAACAAACGCAGCAGGAAAATAGTCTTAGCAAATTTGAGGTCCGCTTACTAGATAGCAGAAGACAGATAGTATACTTTCATGGTCAGCAGAAAAACACTAACAAAACACCATCCAGAGATTACCTTAAACTCTGGCATTAACTCATAACGCCAGAGTAGCAATCCCTGATCAACGAGAGCTTTCCAGACACAGTAACAAAACTTCAGCTGTGAACTGGAACAAATAGGCAAAACGAAACATGGACAAAAGTCCAACTTATCTAGTAGTTGTCAGAAGCAGGAACAAGCACTGAGAGGCATCAGATAACATTGTTGACCGGCAAGAAACCACCAGAGAAATGAGCTTAAATAGCGACACCCACTACTGATGGAACCAGGTGAAACAGGAAAGAGGATGACAAGTCCAATTCCACAAGCGGCCACCGGGGGAGCCCAGAATCCAAATTCACAACATTTTTGTAACCAAGCATAGGGAAAAAATTATGGAGTCACTCAATTCTGAGGAAAAAATTATGTAATCACCCTGTAAATTTTCATAACCTAAACTAACACCTGCATCAAATTAGATTTGCTTATTAGTCTGCATCTAAAAATGAGTGATCACACCTTATAGAGCTGTTGCAGCAAGTGGACTGACAGGAATCATGGCTCCAACACGAGAGATGTCAAATGAAACAAAGGAGAGGATTATCAAACTCTTAAAAGAGGGTAAAATCATCACGCAATGTTGCAAAAGATGTTGGTTGTTCACAGTCAGCTGTGTGTAAAATCTGGACCAAATACAAACAACATGGGAAGGTTGTTAAAGGCAAACATACTGATAGACCAAGGAAGACATCAAAGCATCAAGACCGGAAACTTAAAGTAATATGTCTCCAAAACAGGACATGCACTACAAAACAAATGAGGAACGAATGGGAGGAAACTGGAGTCAACGTCTGTGACCGAACTGTAAGAAACCGCCTAAAGGAAATGGGATTTACATACAGAAAAGCTAAAAGAAAGCCATCATTAACACCTAAACAGAAAAAAAAACAAGTGTACAATGGGCTTACTAGAAGCAATTGTGGACCGTGGATGACTGGATGATAGTCATATTCAGTGATGAATAGCGAATCTGCATTGGGCAAGGTGATGATGCTGGAACTATTGTTTGGTGCCGTTCTAATGAGATTTATAAAGATGACTGACTGAAGAAAACATGCAAATTTCCACAGTCATTGATGATATGGGACTGCATATCAGGTAAAGTCACTGGGGAGATGGCTGTCATTATATCTTCAATAAATGCACAAGTTTATGTTGATATTTTGAACACTTTTCTTATCCCATCAATGGAAAGGATGTTTGGGGATGATGAAATCATTTTTCAAGTTGATAATGCATCCTACCTTAGAGCAAAAATTGCGCAAACATTCCTTGAAAAAAGACACATAAGGTCAATGTCATGGCCTGCAAATAGTCCGGATCTCAATCCAATTGAAAATCTTTGGTGGAAGTTGAAGAAAATGGTCCATGACAAGGCTCCAACCTGCAAAGCTGATCTGGCAACAGCAATCAGAGAAAGTTGGAGTCAGATTGATGACGAGTACTGTTTGACACTTAAGTCCATGCCTCAGAGACTGCAAGTTGTTATAAAAGCCAGAGATGGTGCAACAAAATACTTTGGAGTGTTTTTTTGTTTGCTTGTTTTTCATGATTTCATAATTTTTTCCTCAGAATTAAGTGACTCCATAATTTTTCCCCTATGCTTGGTTAAAAAAGTAACCATTACTGACTACCACATTTTTTATTCTTGATTTCTTTTAGTGTTTCTTAAAGCCAGAAAGTTGCCATTTGAAATTAGTTTTGTGCTATTTCTGTGATTGTGATCTGCTTTTTTTTCTAAAAAAATTAAACAACTGAATGAACACCCTCTTACATATTTTTTGCCAGGGGTTGTATGTATGTATATATATATATATATATATATATATATATACATATATATATATATATATATATATATATATATATATATATATATATATACACACACACACACACACACACACACACACACCGGTGCTTCTCACCTTCTCACAAAATTAGAATTAGAATATCATCAAAATGTAATTTATTTCAGTTCTTCAATACAAAAAAGTGAAACTCATAAGTTATATAGTCATTACAAAAAGAGTGTTTATTTCAGTTAATGTTGATGATTATTGTTAACAGCCAATGAAAACCGAAAAGTTATTATCTCAGTAAATTAGAATACTTTAGAACACCAGCTTGAAGCATTATTTTAAAATCCAAAATGTTGGCCTACTGAAATGTATGTTCAGTAAATGCCCTCAATACTTGGTAGAGGCTCCTTTTGCATCAATTACTGCATCAAATGAGGAGTGGCATGGAGGAGATTAGCCAGTGGAACTGCTGAGGTGTTATGGAAGCCCAGGTTGCTTTGATAGCAGCTTTCAGCTCGTCTGCATTATTGGGTCTGGTGTCTTTCATCTTCCTCTTGACAATACTCCATAGATTCGCTATGAGGTTAAGGTCAGGTGAGTTTGCTGGCCAATCAAGCACAGTGATACTATTGTTTTCAAACCAGGTAGTGTTAGGTGTTGAGATCCCACCTCTGCACAGGCGGAGTCTCGAACCATCTCCGCTGCAGTCTCCCATTCTTCTCCAGCTGCAGTGGAGCCTGCTCAGTGGAGACATCGGTCCCAGCATCTAGCTCAGGCTGATACTGGACAACTGGTTACTGCTGCCTTTCCAGCTTCTGCCATTGTAGCCAGTACTGGGCAGCGGCGAGCAGATGTGTTTGGGGCTAAATCCTGCTCTTTCCTTTCTGAGCATGCCCCAGGGCAAGATCTCTCGTTGGAGATCAAGGGTCACATGCTTAGATACTGCAGTGAATCCCATTGGTCCTTTAGGAAGGTCCTGAAGGTGTTCTTCTGTGGCTGACTCCCATTGGTCCTTCTAGGAAAGTCCTGTTCTTGCTCCAGCTATAAAAGGTTTGCATGGCCGCACGGCCATGTGCTAGTGTACATTTGGAATCGTGTGTGTGTTGATGAGTGCAAGTCGTTCTTTAAAATCCCCTCCCTTGTGTATGACTGTTCGCAAAAGGTGGATGCTTGCTGTCTAGCGCCCGACTAAGCTGTCAACATAAAGACACACGATACCGCGTCTATTGCTGTAACAGCCAGTGTGGTGCC